>NC_084493.1:3064727-3368699 GCF_030035675.1 Rhineura floridana | reverse complement strand
TGAAGGACCTGGAGTCAGTTCCTCTAACTATGGAGGGCCGTCATCCCGGTCACTATCCTCTGACTGCAACTCACTCCTTAGACATGGTCTGTAAACTAGCTTTTGACCTAGTAGTCGTCATACGTGACTCACCAAAATAACAATCTGTCTGTATTGAAGTCTCACTTTATAGGTACTCACTTTACTCTTTAAAGGACTTTAATGCACTTTGCACTGCAGTGTGTTTACTTGGAACTACAGACCTCAAAATCCCAAACACTCGCCACCATGTCAAAGCCCCCTAGAGTCTTTGACCTCAAGACCCCAGGTCCTTGCTTCTGATACCAATCCCCAACCCCCTGGGCAATTGTTCCCAGACAGACACTCCCTGTGCCTCTCCTTACCAGGGTTGAGTTACAACCAACACCAACCCTGCAAGGTAAGTAGACTGCCACCACCTCTTAATCTGGCTTCCTACTCTGAGTAAGGGGAACTCAGAGCACCCACTAGAATTACAAAGATTCCCAAGAGCAAGAACACTCCTTGCCCTGGAGCATTAAACCTGGAATAATAATCAGTATTCAGTAGCATTGTGGTCAAGGATTGCATTTAGAGCCAAAGCCCCAAAGTAATACACACCAGAAATATGAGGTAGCTTATTAAAAGATATAGGAGTGCATGTAAAAAGAGCAGCATACAAATTCCTTTAAGCCCAAATGCTCCAGAATGGACTAGACATGGTCAACACATTCAACACAGTGAATGGTTCAAACAGACACAACATAACAAAACTTACTAGCCTAAACTAATACTCACTTCAGAAAGTACAAGAGCCGGGTTCCCTTTGGCTCCTTATACCACAGAACATCCCACAGCCTCCCACTCTTGCACCGCTTTGTAACCTCTTAAAAAGGAGCCACACCGTTGTCCACGTAGCTCCACAGCAATCTTCCCAATCATAGTTTCATGGACTGCTTGAATGATGGAGAAAAAGGTGCTGTTGCTGTTGTTGTTGGTGGTGCTCTTAAATTTATTATATATTATTGCACTTATAGCCCACTTTTCCTCCAAGGAGCTCAGGATGGTGTATGTGGTTCTCTCCCTCCCCATTTTATCCTCACTACAACTTGACTTACGAGCTCTGAACAGGGTGGTTCATGACAGATGCTCTTGGAGGTCACTGATTCAAAGGGTCGCCATAAGTCGTAATCGACTTGAAGGCACATAACAACAACAACAAACAACCTTGTGAGGTAGGTGAGGCTGATCTTCATGGATGAGTGGGGATTTGAACCCTGGTCTCCCAGGCCCCAGTCCAATGCTCTAACCACTACACCACACTGGCTGAAATCCCCACAGAAGACCTGGCCAGTAAATTCTCTAGTAGGCCAACAAATGACTGCTTCTATGTATGCAGATCAGGTCAGACTGAAGACCTCCGCTTGCTGAGTGTGGGAAGGCTGGGGGTGAAGAGGAGTACTTCCTTCCCAGTTTGTGCCTTCATGTACTCTTCTGAAAGCAGGAATAGGGCTTACGTCTCCCTTTGGGGAAAAAGTAAAAAGGGTTCTTCATTGCTCTTGATCATTTTAGCTGTACTCTTGGTGACCTTGTACAGCTTCAGGTCTTTATGGAGCCATCACAATATTAAAAAGCACCCATTGATTCATGAAAGGGTGATGTCAGTCTACAACAGCCCTGCCCTCCACATTGGTTGGACTCCAACATCCATCAGTCCCAGGCAGCGTGGCTGACCGGGACAATGGGAGTTGTAATTAATTGCTATCTGGAAGGCACGATGTCAGGGACAGCTGGTCTAATGAAATGTATTGTTTAGGTCCATCGAGTGCCTTTAACATTCACAGGGCCATGGGAAGCTGCCTTATACTGCGTCAGACCATTGGTCCATCTAGCTCAGTATTGTCTACACTGACTGGCTGCGGCTCTCCACGGTTGCAGGCAGGAGTCTCTCCCAGCCCTACCAGGAGATGCCGGGGATTGAAGCTGGGACCTTCTGCATGCAAAGCAATTGCTCTACCGGTGAGCCCTTCTTTCCACTCTCCCACCTAGAAATGCTAAGTGGGGTGTGGGAAACGGTGAAATGCAGTTCTTACTCTTCAGGGGATTAATTGGTATAAATGCATTTCATTTGCATATCTTGTAAACACGGAACTCTCCCCGTTCAAATTTATTGCTGCAAATATCTAAATTAAATTAAATTAAATCCATTATGCTATATAAGAGACGTTAACCCCCCCGCCAAACTAACTATAATAAAAACGGGGCAGCATTGCCAATAAAAATATGAGAAGTGATAAGCACTCTCTAGAAAAAATGTGTGTAATTTCAGCAACAGCGATGTGGTTCTTGAGTATTTATTTATTTAAGAGCATTTCTAAAACACTTAATATTTCAAAAATCTCTAAGCGCTATACACCATGTGCCAGATAAAAACAATATCCATTAAAACAAAAAACACAACCTAAAACCAATAAAACAACAGTATAAAAGCACATGAAAATAAACAGAACAGATTCAGGGGATTCATATGCATAATTCAAATATGGGTCAGGGAAAGCAAGGGCAAAAAGATCTATCTTCACAAGAAAACTGAAGCAATTGATGGATGGTGGTTCACGGCCAAGGGAAGGGCATTCTATAGTGCAAGGGCAATTGTAGAAAAGGCCTATGTTTGGGTCACCACCCTGTGATATTCTGTAGGGGGTGCCACACGTAGGATTTCCCCAGATGATCTAAGCAATCTTATGGATCTATATGGGGCCAGGCAGTCTACAGAAAATGGTGGGGGGTATTTTTGGTGTGGTGGTGATAAGGAAAGCAAAACTGAAGACCTCTCCTAATAATTTTGTCTTCCAGTTTGGGTAAACAACATCTGCATGGTGAGCAGGGCCAAAGTCAAAAGATGGTGGGAACAAAGCTGATGTTGGGTTGGGTACCCATTTTTAGGGACGTAGGAAGGACTCGTTTTCCATTCTGCTCTGCATTCATCACATGCAGTACTGTTCCCGTTCCACTGCAGTTCATCTTCTGCCAAAAACTACAGGATTAGTCTGTTGGTCAGTGGCGCAGGCTGTGAGACTCACAGACAAGGTTTTTAGCAGAGAGAGAGAAACCTGAAGCAAAACCTGTGGCAAAATTATGTAACTTATGCAATTAATCATATAAGTGACATTGTCATTACATTATCCCACCCCATTCATTTTAATGCAAAGGAAATGCAATGCAAATGTGGGGGGAAATGTAATAAATTGTACATCATTTGCAGACAAAAACAACAGCAAACACCAATCGTATCCTCAGGATTGATTTCCATTCTGGACATGAGATGAAAAAGTCAACACCAGCGATTTCCACTCCTATTTCTGCTTTGTCTGAATTCTCTGATACCCCTTCCATTTTTCTCTATCTTCTTCTCTTCAAAAATCACACACACGCTCCCCCCAAAGACAGAAATTAGGCTTAGATTAAAAAGGTCCCCTTCATGTGGATGGGAAGAAGTGAACTCATTTGGCCTCTGGGCCTGCAGTACCCCATTTTCAACGAAGGGGCTTTATTGATGGACATTTCATTGGTCACAAAAAGCCTCAGTTGGCACTCAACACACAGGAGAACAAAGCCTTCCACTTGTTGCCATACCTACCTGTCTCCCATATAACCGGCTGTACATAGGCATGCCCCCGTCACGTGATCACACTGCCCTCCATTATGACACGGGCAATCCTGGCTGCAGTTAACCCCATATGTTCCTGATGGACATGGCTGGGCACATACAAAACCCTGTGCAGGAGGAGACGAGAGAGAGAGAGAGAGAGAGAGAACTGTCATTTCAAGTTAACAAAAAAAAAAAGCTCCAAACATGGCCATTTAGAGACCATTTAGGAGGTACTAACTGAGTGCTTACCAGTTACCCAAATGCATATTAAATGCATATCTTAAGTTTTATTTTATTATTATTATTATTGTTGTTGTTGTTGCTGTTGTTATTGTTATTGTTATTGTTATTATATCCTGCCCTTTCTCCAGCAGAAGCCCAGGGCAGCAAACTAAAGCACCAAAAACACTATAAAACATAAAGACTTTAAAACACATTAAAACAAAACATCTTTAAAAACCTTTTTTTTAAAAAAAACTTTCAAGACATCTTTTAAAAAAGGTTAAAAACATTGTTTTTTAAAAAATGTTTAAAACATATTAAAAAGCAATTCGAACACAGATGCAGACTGGGATAAGGTCTCAACTTAAAAGGCTTGTTGAAAGACGAAGGTCTTCAATAGGCGCCGAAAAGATAATAGAGATGGTGCCTGTCTAATATTTAAGGGGAGGGAATTCCACAGGGTAGGTGCCGTCATGCTAAAGGTCCATTTCCTATATTGTACAGAACGGACCTCCTGATAAGATGGTATCTGCAGGAGGCCCTCACCTGCAGAGCACAGTGATCGACTGGGTATATAAGGGATAAGACCATCTTTCAGGTATCCTGGTCCCAAGCTGTATAGGGATTTGTACACCAAAACTAGAACCTTCAACCTGGCCCGGTAGCAAATGGGCAGCCAGTTGGGACATATAAAAATGTGCATTTTAGGATAAAATGTGTACACAATGAATATGTTAGGGTAAAATGTATTCAACAACATCTGTTCTGTGCAAAAACACATACAAAGTAATGTGATTTTCTTTTAAAAAAGCAGATTGGTGCAGAGGTAAAACAGAAATGGATTGCAAAGAGACTGCTCCACCCATTCCAAGGCCACACATCCCACCCAATTTCTACCAGTGGTCACTATCATTTAGAGGTTCTAGGTGTCAATCCTCCTTGGAAATCATGCCAAACCATGTTGTCACTGGAGTCAGGCTCCCCTTCTTCAGGAAATGAAAACAGGGATTCTGGAAGAGGGAGCTGCCATGGGGCCAGCCCCAGATGTACAGAACCAGTCAGAAGCTGTTGCACAGGAGTGCTGGTACTTTTCCAGCTGAAAAACATTTCATTGCCCTCCTCTGACTCAGAGAGCTCTAGTTCAGAAACTGCAATCAAAACAATCTCCCCTGCTCTGTGAGACTCGTGTTGGAATCCTTTAAATGACGAGGTGGAGCTGGCATCTGAGACAGAGCTGCAGCTTCTTTTTGAGGCTCAGGCTGAGGGTGTGCTGCTGAAGCAACATCTGAGCTCTCCTTTTACGAAATCTCCAGCCTGAGATCTGCATGGAACTGTCCAAGGTACCACAGAAACTTTGCTTCACTTTTGTACCGCTGAAGCCATTGCGCATAACAGAAAAGTGTCTCCGTCCAAATGTGTCTATGTTTGTTGGGGTGGGGGATGGACAAAGGCACTTTGAAGGGGCAACACTGAAAATCAAAGGACGCAAGAGAAGAGGCCAACCCTCAAAATGGTAATGTTCTTTTAAATTAGATAATCCTTGTAAAACAATAAAAGACCCATTGCATTTTGTTCACTGTCAGCTTTCAGGGACACAAGAGTCAAGGCAGAGAAACCCATTTCAACCTTAACATGGTCATCTTCAACCAAAATGGGCATTTTTAAAAAAACAAGCACTGTTATTAATGAAAGATTAATTTTTCCAGCAGTGCTTCCTAAAGACACTTTGCAGCTGGTCACAGGTATTCTTCCCTGTTAGCGCTTAAAATGTTTTGCAGTACTAAGTCTGGACTGAAAAACAGATTTGGGGGCAAAGCTGTGGTTCAGACTGAACCCTCCGTGACAACACTGGCAAAACCTCACATTGCAAATGGACTTTTGCTTAGCTCACACTCATCCATGCCCACAAAAGGTATCAGAAATGCCACTCGGAGGATGTCAAAGACCAGGGTAAAGAGGTGCCACTCTGTCAATTAATCAATTAATTAAATTTATATCCTGCCCTTCCTCCCAGAAGGAGCCCAGGGCGGCAAACAAAACACTAAAAACACTCTAAAAAGCCTTCCCCAACCTTTGGGTCCCCAGATGTTGCTGGACTACATTTCCCATCAGCCCCAGCCATCATGGTCAATGGTCACGAATTATGGGAACTATAGTCCAGCAACATCTGGGGACCCAAAACTTGGGAAAGACTGCTCTAAAACATCTTAAAAACAGAGTTTAAAATATACCAAAACAAAACATTTTTAAAAATACACTAAAACAAAAAATCTTTAAAAATATATTTTTTAAAAAGCTTTAAAAACATCTTAAAAAGCAATTCCAACACAGACTCAGACTGGGATAAGGTCTCTATTTAAAAGGTTTGTTGAAAGAGGAAGATCTTCAGTAGATGCCGAAAAGATAACAGATATCTAATATTTAAGGGGAGGGAATTCCACAGGGTAGGTGCCTCCACACTGAAGGTTCGTTTCCTATGTTGTGCGGGACCTCTTGATTAGATGGCATCTGCAGGAGGCCCTCACCTGCAGAACGCAGTGATTGACTGGATATATAAGGGGTAAGATGATCTTTCAGGTATAATACTGATGGCTCTTTGAAACTTAGTTGTAAGCTTACTCTGTTCAATCAAATGAAGTCAAGAAAATTACCTGGACTCTCTATCTCCATCCCCAAGGTTGGCCCGAGACATTTTGCTTCCTGAAGTGAAGGACAAGATGGTCCCCCCCCCCAAATCCATGTAGGGAGGCTCGTAGCTCAACCTCTTTTCAATACTGGGACCAATGGCAGCAGGTTGGCTTAGGGGGTCCAGGGACAGGTTGCCTGGCATACCTATAACTCTGATATCTCACAGCCACTTTTCTATTCCTAGCATCTGCCGCCTGAGGCAGCTGCCTCGCTCTGCCTCATGGTAGGGCTGGGCCTGACTCTCAGACAAGCATCCTGAAGCATTTTATGTCAGGTGGGGGGGGGGAGGACATATTATCTCCCAGGCATTTTAGCATGTGTTTTAAATTAAAAATTAAAATTGTGTTTTAAATTGTTTTTAAAAGATGTGTTTTTAAATTTGTATATTTGTTTTAATGTTTTTAGTTACTGTAAACCGCCCAGAGAGCTTCGGCTATGGGGCAGTATATAAGTACAATAAATAAATAAATAATAAAGAGTTTTCAGGCCAAATAAAAAATGCAGCATATCTCAAAAATGAGAATATGAACAGCATCTTATTTGCCTTCCCCTGACAGGTCCTTCACTCGTTGGCCAGGAAGATTCAGTAATACCAACAGCACAGAAAGGGATACAGCAGCTCTCACTAATCATTCAAAAAGGGCTCCAAAAGCCTTTCCTAACCTGTATGATTGGTGGTTCTTGCTGTGAAAGAGACACCTTGGCCTCAATTCAAGAGTGTCCGGATCCCGCTGTAACAGTTGGCGTCCCTAGCTTGAGCAAGAAGTGATATTTTGAATCTCTTTCTCTCTCTCTCTCTCTCTCTCTCTCTCTCAAGGCAAGCTGCCCATTTATCATGATAATAAATGCATTTTCTCATCATGTTTCAAAGAGGACAGGATTTCTATCGGCAAGAGATGAGAAAGCAATGCTCTAAGATGCATGCCTCAAGAGAGGTGTGAATCTTTAGGCACAAATGTGTGTTAAGGGAATACAAAATGCCCATCTCTGGAGGATCAAATGTCAGAGCAGAGTTGCAAGCAATATTATACATCTCATCAACACAGTTCATTCCAGCAGCAACTTTCCAGAGACTTCAAGCTTGTGCCTTCTTCAGTGCCCCTTCCCAATATTATTAACAGCTGCCGAGCAAAGCAAAAGAAGCCCCCACCCTCTCCCACTCCCACTGTCCTAGCACTTCCTTTAACAGCAGTGGAAGGTAGAACAAAACTTAAAGCACATTCCCCACATGTCCAAAGGTTTTAAGGAACCAGCAGCAACAATTAAGGGCTTTGGGGCAATCAGATATGATCTTGAGTATGCAACAGTGTCTGAGTGTGGATTAGGTACAACTTTTCAACCGCCCTGTTATATTCATAAGAGGATGGCCCTTTTCAGACCGTTCAATATACCATGAAGGTACAAGGGGACTATGGAGGGAGGATGCCACTTCCAGAGAACTGAGCATTCATCCTGATTTGTTTGCAAGGAGGTTAGACAACATTGGCTATTTAGTGCACATTCATCCTGATTTGTTTGGGGAGGAGTTAGGCTATGTTGCATCAAAGCAAATGTTCTACACTTTCTAGTGCATTTTTTTTCATCACTTTACTTATTGCAAGAAGTTCAGTCTTTTGGGGGAAGCAGGTTTGTTGTGCAGGACCTCACAGTAAATTGTAATTGTACAACCTGAATTTGCTGGCATGTGATTGAATCTCAGCTGAAAATAGCAACAGTCTAGAAGCATCAAGGGAATCTACCCAGTCTGTATCTGTGTCGGAATTGCTTTTTAATATACTTTAAAACCTTCTTTTAAAAAATGTTTTAAAAGCTTTTTAAAAAATGGTTTTAAAGATGTTTTGTTTTAATATGTTTTTAATGGTTTTTGCATTTCAATATATTTTGAAGTCTGTTTTTATGATGTTTTAAAGTGTCTTTAGTGCTTTTGTTCGCCGCCCTGGGCTCCTGCTGGGAGGAAGGGTGGGATATAAATCAAATAATAAATAAGTAAATAATAATGATTGTCAAGGCAGAACTGAGACAAAGGGTTGGATACAATGAAGTCCTACTCAAAGGAGACCCATTGAAATTAATGAACCTAATCTAGTCATGTCCACTAACTTCAGTGGGTCTACCCTGAGTAGGACTAGCATTGAATACCATTCCTCTGGGCTGAACACTAAACACAAAATGTGTGTGAAAATGTGCAGAGGTACCATTCATATGTGTGAGATGAAATCTTGGCTCCATATGAGAAAACAAAACAAAACAAAAAGGAGAACAGGCTTCGGGGTTCACTGGTACAAGACTCTTTCTTGCAGAGTAAAGAGGGAGGGAAAGGGCCATGGCGCAGTGGTTAGAGCATTTGCTCTGCACAGAGAAGGTCCCAGGTTCAACCCCAGGGAGCATGGCTGGGACAGAATCCTATCTGATATCCTGGAGAGCAGCTGCCAGTCAGTGCTGCCAGTACTGAGCAGGATGGACCAATGGTCAGACTCAGTGTAAGGCAGCTTCTGACACTCCTATTTTAGCTCAACACATTGCAGACTAAAAACATCCCTTCTTCAGGAACTTGAAAAACGTGCAAGTTCATAGAATTCATAACCACCTCATTCTTAAAGTCTGACTAACTGAAGAACAGGCTAGAAAAAATAGTAGAACATCTCTCTCTCTCTCTCTCTCTCTGTGCACATCTGTGTTGAACTTTTGCAACCCAGACATGGAGATAGGGGGAAAATGTCATGGTCCTGAAGGAACGTTTTACTCTGAAATGTGCTGAGCTAAAATGAAGAGTTTTGCATCAGTAAACACCGGAGCCTGTTCCCTTTTTAAAATTTTGTTCATTTGAGAGGCTTTCCCCTCCTTTTCCTTGCACTCCCTTTGAGAGAAGCCTCATAATGTTGTCATGGATGAGAAGGGCCCGTGAGACCCCAGGTGTTTTTGAGTAGTCTGAGCAGCTCAACCTGGGATGGTTCCCATAATTGTTCCACCAAGGGTTGGAGGCACAGCAGAGGATATTAACAAAGGAGACACCTGCACCATAAGCAGACTCCAACCTAGCTGTAATGCACCTTGTCTTTGGCCAGCCTTTGCCAACCTGGTGCCCCCCGGATGTGTTGGACTGCAGCGGTCCATGCTTGTTGAGGCTGATCCTCCAAAACATACGCAGGATACCAGGTTGATAAAGGCTCTTAGATCATTCCCCCAGACGCCTCATGTGCCGCTGCAAAATATAATTATGGTTATTAGTATAATGATTATTGTGAAGCAGGAGCAGATGGTGGAGGGAGACAGAGCTGTACAGAGTGCCCTTCCCGACACTGGGATGGTTGGGAATGTGCAGATGCACCCGCAGGAGCCTCAAGTTGGCTCCGCTGGTGCATCCACACAGCTCCAACCTCGCTGCAGCCTGCCCTCCCCCAGCCCCATCCAGGCAAGCTGCAGTGATGCCCGTCTTGAGACAGTACCTCTCCCTCACCATGCTGGCTGGATTTCTAGCTAGATTTGTCCTTCTGCAGAGAAGATACACAGTGTCTGGATATAGGGGCTATGCTGCCTTTGAAACAAAAAAAAATGAAGTGGGGGGAGAGCGAGAGCTGATCTTCCTTTCCAATCTGGTCCTTCAACTGGAAATCTGATTCCTCGAGGAGCAAATCTCTTGGCAGAGCTGCATTTCATCATTTGCACCCCAGGGGAGCATAGAAACTGCTGTTCTCCTGTGACAGATTCTGGTCCCAGGTGAAATCAAGTTGGAGCTGATGTATATTAATAAGTTCAAAGTTGCAAACGTCTCCAAGGAATGCCAGCACACACATAGTGCGTTTTATATATGTATGTATGTATGTATGCTATCCTTTCCCCCTAAAGCACACTAAATGTGCATGCAAAACATTCCGTAGCCAAAGATGGGCATTGAAGGATGCTCAAGGCCAATAGCATAGCATCCAGTTCTTTCTGCTTCCTTATTCCCAGCTTGCTGCAGTCAGAAGTGCACTCCAAATGCCAAGAATTAAAAACACAAAACAAGAATAAGAAAAAGTTTCTCACTCACACGCACATAGTAGCTGTGCCAAATCTTCCTCCCCTTTCATAAAAGCCCTGGAGAGTCCCTTTAAATTTAAAACCCCAACATTCGCAACTGGAGTGCTTTTACTTATAACTTTTGCTGCTTCCCTCCAGAGCTCTTGGACAGCTTCTTTGTGTGTGTGTGTATGTGTGTGTGCATCTGTGTGTTTTAAACTCCGATTGGTTCAAAAGCAGACATTGTTAACTGCAGCTTTGTCCCCAGGGAAGAAAACAGCCAATGACAGGATTTTCAAGAAGTTCCCTTGAAATGCGTCTCTTTCAAATGGCATCAGTGCAGGCGAACTCATTTACGGTCCACCTGCCATCCGGGAGAAGAGAATTCCTAAAGCTCCCCCACTCCCCCACCCTTGTAGTGCATCTTTAACCCTGAAACAAACAGGCTTGATTTGTGCAGGTTCAAATCTGCAGGCTGTATTGCACCATCAGATGGCAGAGCAATGTACAACTTATTTGCCCACTGCACCACAGGTCCACTGCACACCAGCTTAGCATTAATGCTCAGGCAAACTATAGTATCCAGATGAGGGACGGGGGAGACATCAGAATCAATCTAATTCACTCTTTCTGAAATGATATATGAAACACAATTCAGCCGTCCTTCGAAATTTGCACTTAGTCGAATTTTGCAGTGCAGTTTGCCAACCAACCAATGTTTAGAAAAATGTATATTAAGGGAAAGTGTGCATAAAAATGAATATATTCATGAACATATAAAATGCATTATATTTAGATTTCTAGACAGGAATCATGCATAGATCAAAAGTGGAAAACAGCCTCTATGTAGCATACAAAAAAAGTTCTCAGCACAGCAAAAACAAAAGCTCAAAGGTATTGGTGTCACTGTGGTCTAGATGGAAATAGGCTGTAACTCTGCACTCTCCAGGCTCCAACAATCCACTGAGGGATCCACAGGGCGGAGACAAGTGCACATCTCAGCCCTTTCCTGCCCCGACACAGAGCCCCAGAATCTGCCATAATAGTTTCAGCAAGTACCAGATGGGCCCTCTCCCTTCTGCAATTCACAGCTTCCAATCACCTTTGTGGCCTTTCAATGTATTAACCAAAAAGAATCCCCAGAATCTGTCTGCAGAATCCGCATCTCTCTCTCTCTGCCCAATTCCAGCAGCAGGACTCGCCAACAGGCCAATTGTCAAATGATGGAATGGCGCCAGGGAATGAAGCACAGCTGAATGAAGCCTTGGCAAATCCAGAGGGAGTTAATTATCACATTATTGATACAGATTTAGACTTTTTTCTTTCTAAAAAAAAAAAGAGCTCAGCCTTTTTTCCTTGACACAGAGAATTAAAGGCGAGGAATAATGCGCTGCCCATAAGCCAACCTCAGCAGCTCTCTTAACATGAGGGAAATTATGCCAGAAATGAGCAAGATTATGCTAGCAGCGGGGGGGGGGAGGGAGGAAAATTGCATTGACCTCTGTGTCAGACATTTCTCTGACACTGTACAAACACTTCCAGAGTCTCCCAGTGACAGCGCTTCCTTCTGCCCTTTCCGTGACTTTGGAGACCGCTCGCTCTCTTTTTTGTCCATATCATGTTTGAATCTTGCTCTTCCTCCAATGAACTCACTGGTGGCATAACTGCAACCCCACCCGCACGGACGCATGCGCACACACGCACACGCACACACACACACACACACTGACCACATTTTATAGTTAGGCTGAGAGATGGTGAGTGGCCCAGACCACCCAGAGAGCCTCATGGCTGAGTGCAGATTGAAGCCAAATCTCCCCGGTCAATGAGCCACACTCTTTATCTACTGGCTATGCCACACTGACTCTCTGTTAGGCTCAAGTAAAAACAGAAAATGTGATTAGCTTGTCTTTCTCATAAATGCCCTAAGCTGATATAGAACTCAACTCTCGCTCTTATGGATTAAAAATAATGATAAAGGATACTAATACTACTACCAGGATTGTAGCCAATGTAGGGCCAAGTTAAAGTCATTTAGCAGTCCACTTGTTCTGCTGGGGAAAAGGTTTTGCTCCCATATATAATATCTTCAGCCCCAGCCTGTTATGACGGTGAGTCCCAGGCCCTGGCACTATGATGAGCTAAGTTGATGGCAGCAACTTCCCGTGTTTCATGGTCAGCCACAGCACTTGTGTGCACTGCTGAGAATCCTTGGGCATGCTCTAGAACAGAGCTTGGAAAAGTTACTTTTTTGAACTACAACTCCCATCAGCCCCAGCCAGCATGGCCACTGGATCGGGCTGATGGGAGTTGTAGTTCAAAAAAAGTAACTTTTCCAAGCTCTGCTCTAGGACACAGGGTCAGGTCATGCTAAACGCTCTTGGGCCTCAGTGTTGGTCCGGGGATCCAGGAGTTCATCATGAAACGCAGTCCAACACCAACACCACTCAAGCCTACACACTGGACATTAAGATTTTAAAAGGTGCTTACTGAATCTAACATTGCCTTGTGCAAATGGCTCGGAGAGGATTTACGGTAGGAGTTAATGCACACAAATACATGTGCCATGGGGCACATGGCTGCAGTTGTGCTCCAACGTTACATACCATCCATCCTGGGGGACAGGCACACTCTCCAGTGATGTGGTGACAGGTCCCCCCATTCTGGCATGGGCACCGCTGTTCGCACTGAGCTCCGTGGCTGCCAGCAGGACAGGGCTCTTCACAGCTTTGCGGGTGTTGTTGTAGGGGGCAGATTCCAAAGTGAAACACAAGACAGACAGAGAAATAATTTATGTCAGGGAACTACAGGAAGGCAACCCATTTTAGCACTGTTGCAGAAGTGCCTACACAAATCATCAAACATGCAGCAAATTCCGATTGACAGCATCAATGGTAAAATGTAGTTATCCAATATTTATTGCTCCAAACAACATTGCTTTTGTTTCAAATCCTTTGTTCAAGTTAAGAAGCACTTATGCACAGAGACGCTCTTCCCTGGTCCGCAGGAGCTGAAGGCATTTCCAGAGGGCCGTATTTTTGAAGATCAGATTTTACTTTGAGGGCATTGGGCAAGTTGAGTTGTGAAGTTACATGCCGAACTCCCTAACTCAACAAGCATTTGCAATACTGTTATTCGGCTTGGCCCCACAGGTGGTGGCTTCTCTGGGGACTTTCAAAGGGCTGGAAATCATGATATAAAATGGAAGGCCATCTAACCAGAG
This sequence comes from Rhineura floridana, assembly GCF_030035675.1. Lineage (NCBI taxonomy): Eukaryota > Metazoa > Chordata > Lepidosauria > Squamata > Rhineuridae > Rhineura > Rhineura floridana. Next base: position 3,354,918 of record NC_084493.1, on the reverse strand, counting down.
CAAGGAATGAGACAATGTTTGAGGGACAAGGGAGGAACAAGTGTAAGAAGAAGAGAACAACAGCCATGGACAAGGGTAGCCAGGGGTGTAGTCATCCAGGGTCACGGGGCAGGAGTTGTAGACCCATTCCTTTGGGAGCAGGGTCCCAGCCAGGTCCCCATGTATGAGCCAATCAGCATGAAAAGAGAGTATGTTATCAACTCAGAAGAGTCTTTGTTCTTTCGTGCTGACTGGAGCCAATCAGAGGGGAAGGAGGTGAATCAGGCACTGAGAAGACTCTGGTCAGTTGCTAACACAGCCTTCCATTTCATGCTGATGGGCACCTAGCGATGTCTGTTGTAGTGAAGTGTGGACTTGTGAGATGACAGGGAGAGCAAGAGCGATGAAGGAAAGTGGAACAGGGAGCATGGCTGTGAGGGGTGTGGCGTGACTATCGTGAAGGGACCCCGCACTTCTGAATTTGCCACTATGCTACCAAGGGTAGCCAACATGGTGTCCTCCAGATGTCATTGGACTACTACTCTCATCAGCTCCAAAAATCATGGTGAATGGCTAGGGATGATGGGAGTTGTAGTCCACCAACATCCGGAGAGCATCATGTTGGCTACTCCTGCTATAGAAATTGAAAGAACCAAAGGATATGGCCAATTCATTCAACTTAAAAGACACGTTGGAAATCTGGACCAATAGATCCAGATAGCTAGAGGCTGGCACAGATGAGTTTCTAACCAACCCTGTCCTGTATGCTCAAGTTGAGCAATAAGACTCATAAACATTTGTAAGAAAATGTAATCCATAGTTCCCAATACACTAGAACTTGGGTTCACTCAATGAAGCTGACTGTCGGGAGGTTTAGAATGGACAGAAGTACTTTTTTCACACCATGCGATAGCAGTGACGGTCACCAACTCGGATGGTCTTAAAGGATTAGAAAAATTCATGACGGATAAGGTGTCAACGGCTGCTAATCCTGATGGCTATCTTCTACCTCCACTATGGGAGGCAGCACGCCTCTGAATTCCAGTTCCTGGGAACCTCAGGAGCAAAGAGTGTTGTGGTGCTCAGGCTCTACCTGTGGTTTTTCCAAGCACATCTGGTTGGCCGCTGTGAGAACAGGATGCTGGACTAGATGGGCCACTGGCCTGATCCAGCAGGCTCTTCTTATGTTCATGTGCTACCACAAGACTTGTTAATAACCACTATCTCAGATCGTTTGAAGAGGATTGTGCAAGTTCACAGAGAAGGCTAGGCTTATCAATGGCAATACAGTTAAAAGGAACCTTTTTGCCCCCAACGCCCACTGTGGCAGTAGGTCAGCTCTTCAGGCCAATGCCAATGGACATCGCTGGAGCAGCTGGTAGGTGTGGCCACTGACACACACAGACAGGCTTGGCAAAGGGAAGTAGCTCAGTGGTAGACCATCTGCTTTGCATGCAGAAGATCCCAGGTCAATCCTCACCATCTCCAGATAGGACTGGAAAAGACTTCTGCCTGAAACTCCGCAGAGCCGCTGCCGGTCAGTGCCAGAAATACTGAACTGGATGGACTAATGTTCTGACTCAGCGTATGAATTCCTGTGCTTATGTACATTAAGGGCAAAGACATAGCTGAATGGCAGAGCATCTGTTTTGCATACAGAAGGCTCCATCTCCAGGTAGGAAAGACCATCTAAGAGACTCCCTCCATACCCGATAACGGCATGTCAGGGAGAAAGGTTTGCACTGTGCTTTCTCCCTGGCATGCTATTTTTCTGCATGCAAGGAATCACTGGAGGGGGGGAACATGAGAATTCCTATCATAAAAACACGGGGAAGGGCTGTAGCTCTGTGGCAGAGCAAACAGGAGGACTCGGGTTCAGTCTCCAGGTAGGGCTGGGACAGAGAATCTATCTGGAAACTGGGAAAGCCGCTGAGCAAACAGACCAACAGTCTGGTAGGTAGAAGGAAACTTCCTATGTTTCTTTGGAGAGGGCGTGCCGGGAGGGCTGTCCCCCCCATCACAACTCCACTTACTCCAGCCTGCCCAGCAGCTGTTTGGTGGGAGGGGGGAACATGATTTATACAGGGAGGAGGACATGGGGGCTTGGGGAAGCAGCAAAATTCAGTGATGGTGGGGGAATCCGACAGCAGCAGGCCACTTCAGCACTGGCATGGGCCACACGGGCGGTCTGCGAAGGCCACAAGTAGGCTGCACACATGTGTGCTATTCAGTGGTGAGCCTTGCTTGCTTGTTGGGCCACAAGTGGTGCAGGTCGACATTGCAAAACAGGGAACCCTAACTACGAACATTTTAGACAAAGGTGGCATTAAGAGAAGGCGAAAGGTGCAAAGTCTCCAACTCGCAGTCACAGTCTCCAACTCGCAGTCACCCAGCAACACTCAACTTACAACACGCCTGTGTATCCAGGGGCACAGTGACACTCCCCGGTCTTGTGGTCACACGTTGCCCCATTGTGACACTGGCACTTCAGCTGACAGCCTTTGCCGTAACTTCCCGGGTCACACAGGTCCTCACACCGCCACCCTTTGTATCCAGTTGCGCAGACACAGGCCCCAGTGATGGGGTTGCAAAGTGCTTCATTCTGGCACTGACAGCGGTTGCTGCAGTGTGGTCCCCAGTGGTCACTATCACAGCCTGGAAGACGAAGAAGAAGAAGGAAGACACACTCATTTAACAAGAGAATAAAGTGGATTAGTGGCACTTTATTACAGCCCTTGGAAGTTTATTTGTTTACAGCCCAAAAAGCTCCCAGAGCAGCTTACATACAATCAGTAATTACATACAATCATGATACACAAGGGAAAGGGGAGAGGGAGGGAAGAGGAAAAAAGCAAACTCAGGCACCATTCTGAAACAGTAGTTCTGAAACACTTTACTATTCTGAAACAGTATAATGACCAGCTGTCATAGATACAGTTCAGGGGTAGGAGGTACCTGATGGAGCTGGTCTTTTGGCAGAGCTGACGGAATCAGCCCTGCCTCCCATCTCTCCCACTGAGACAGCCTGATGGAATAGCTGCTGCCAGATTTATGGACAGAAGGACAGACACTTCTAAAGCTGCACCAACTGTAGCAACAGCGTCAAGGGGTCTGTGTCGATGGGCTGTTGCGGAGCGTTCCTAACTAAGCAGACAACTTGCCACATTTGAAGAAGGGCTGAGGCAAAAACACAGGCAGGTAAAACTTAGTGCTGAAGTTTCTCCGAAAGACATTTTCTGAGATTTTTCTATTGTAAGAGAGTTTTCTGCTGGCTTTTATTGATGTGTTTCATTATTAGACATATTTAAAAATATTGCTATGTTGCAAGTTGTCACGACCATCTGATTGGCCACTGTGAGAACAGAGTGCTGGACGATGTGGGCCCTTGGCCTGATCCAGTAGCCAGGCTCCTTGTATGTTTTTATGGAAGCCATACATGAGGAACAGGAGCAGCAGGTGACAAGGGCAGCAAGGGGGTCGACTCACTGGAGGAAGAGTGCCCTTGGAAGGTTTGTTGCCCCAAAGGTCCCCCAAATCTGCAACTAGCACTATCTGGCTGCATAGGCACACCATCCATTTAAAGCACGCTGTAAGTACATGACTCCCCCCCCCGAACCCTGGGAATTGTAGCTTTGCCTGCACAGAGCTACAATTCCCAGCACCCTTAACAAAGAGTAGTTCTCAGGATACTTGGGAGGAGCCATGTGCTTAAAATGTGTGGTGTGTATGCAGACTGTGTGTGTGTGTGTTACTGTTGTTCCTCATAGGGAGAAAATATTTTTAAAATCCCACAGAGCACAGTGGGCACTTGGGCATGCCTCAAGTAGATCTTTTGACCACAGACTGGGGCTCTGTTAGAACTAGCAGAGAGGACGTGGCACAATCCAGTCTCCGCCTGGTTCTCAGGATGATCATGTCCTCTGGATTTACAACAGCAAAGAGGGAAAGAGTCCTAGCAATCCAACCACTTCATCATGCATAGCTTTTATTGCATAACAAACAGGGATGGATTTATCCCTTTTCCTATGGAAGGGGATACAGGAGAGAGAGAGAGAGAGAGAGAGAGAGAGAGAGAGAGAGAGAGAGAGAGAGAGAGAGAGAGAGAGAGAGAGAGAGAGAGAGAGAGAGAGAGAGAGAGAGAGAGAGAGAGAGAGAGAGAGAGAGAGAGAGAGAGAGAGAGAGAGAGAGTGTGGCGGCGGCTGGCCAGTTTCATGCACTCTCTCCAAAACAGACTTGCCTCATGAATAGGGCTTGGTTTGAGGCCAGGATGACTCAGCACAGGAAGCAGAAGTAAGAAAGGGATGCCTCTGAGCACAAACAAAGTGCCTTTCGTTCCCCAGGGAATGGCCACAAGTGGCCACAAAATTATGGGAAAGCCAACAAAGGTCATACTCCCAGGAAACCTCTGCTTTTATTTATTTATTTAAATAATTAAAAAGTGCAGGGATTGACTGGGTATATAAGGGATAAGATGGTCTTCCAGGTATCCTGGTCCCAAGCTGTATAGGGCTTTGTACATCAATACTAGAACCTTGAACTTGGCTCGGTAGCAAATGGGCAGCCAGTGGGCATTTTTTAAAAAAGTTTTCAGAAACTAAACATCAAAGTTAGACTCTGTCAGACATCTGGACAGCTCTTGACAATCAGTCGAGTTATTCCAGTGAGATAGCATCATTAGTACATTTTTGAAAAATCACCTGAATCCCCCTCCAGAGAGCATATAAATAAGGAAGCCACATTTTCTACAGCAAAACCAAATCTTTGCATCCTGAAAGAATCTGGCTTAATCTGACCTTATTTCAGCCCCCCCCCCCATCAGCACGTGACAAAATCTATATTCTTCACGCAAGGGTATCAGGGGACCTTTATAAATATTCCATCAAAGGTACAGAGAGAAAAAGGAAACGTCTTGGCTCAATCTAAAAACCCAAAGAGCCAAATTCCATCCTCCTTTTGCACCACAAGGCACCCTGAAGCTGCCTAATTTATTCCTAATTTACATCCAGATAAGCAGGAGGCAGAAAGGCAAGGATTCAGCCAGAATAATAAACCATTCCAGAACATCTCTAATATTCTTTTTTTATAATTTAAATTAAATACTAATCTTGTAAGGAAGGTGATAATGAATTGAAGGAAGAGGAGATGCCAGGGGGGGAGCAACTGGAGAGAGTTCTCAGTATATAACTCTTTTTGGGAAAGGGCTATAGAAAGTGCAGGCTGGTGGTTCTGACGTCAGTGCGGCAGGGAATCCACTCCGGGTTTTAGTTTGAACGTCTTAGACAGCTCCTTGAAAGTTCAGACTAAAACCTGGAGCAGATTCTGCCGCTCTGACATCAGAACCACCAGCTTCCACTTGCTGTACAGCTTAGTGGTGGAGCATTGGCTGTCATGCAGAAGGTCCCAAGTTCAATCCCCGGCACCTCCAGGTACGGCTTGGAAAGATTCCCTTTTTGAGACCTTGGAGGGCTTTTGCCAGTCAGTGTCGGCAATACTGAGCAGATCTGACTCAGTGTAAGGCAGCTTCCTATCTTCATATATATTAAAAGCAGACAGCCGATAAAGTTACAATGTAAAAGACATCAAAGTCCTGCCCAACACTGAAAACCAGTCCTAATTTTCTCCATTCTAAATTTCACACCTAGCATAGCACAGGAAACTGTTGTAAACCAACTCAGACCATTGGTCCATCTCGGTCTGTATTGTCTGCACTGACTGGCAGGGGCTCTCCAGGATTTCAGACAAGGGGTCTCTCCCAGCGCTACCTGGAGAGGCCATTGGGGATTGAACCTGGGACCTTCTGCATGCAAAGCGGATGCCCTGCCACGGAGCTATGGTCCTTCTTGCTAAAGCTAAAAAAATATTCCAGTCCTCATGACAGTGTATAAAAGGCTGATTTAAATAGGAATGTAGAAAGCTGCCTTAGGTTGACTCAGACTGTTGGTCCATCCAGCTCAGTATTGTCTGCACTGACTGGCAGTGGCTCTCCAGCATTTCAGATAAGGGGTCTCTCCCAGTCCTACCAGGAGAGGCCATTGGGGATTGAACCTGGGACCTTCTGCACGCAAGGCAGGTGCTCTACCACTGAGCTACAGCCCTTCCCACAAACAGAAAACACACTGAGCAAGTTTGTGAAATCCCTTTCCCTTGGAGAGGGGAAAAATCTGCTGGATGTGCTTTCTTTCTGGATCGCCCTGAATGAGCCAAGGGGCCCTCTTCCAACTCTGACCCTCAGAGGAACTCTGAAAGCTGCCTTCTACTGAGTCAGACTGCTGGCCCATCTAGCTCAGCACTGTCCACACTGACAGGCTGCAGGTCTCCTGAGTTTCAGACAAGGGATCCTTCCCAACCCTACCTGGAGATGCTGTCAGAGACTGAACCTCGACCTTCTGATCACAGAGCAGGGGCTCTGCCACTCAGCTGAAGCCTTTTCTTATCTCCTGGTGCTGGTGTTCCTCCCAGAGTCACACGTTTCCTGCCCTTTGCTGGGTGCAGAGAAGAGGCACTGTCTGGGAGCCTTCCCCCTCCTGCTACAGACACGGGGTCATAACAGCAACATTTCAAAACCTGAAATGATTCTTCTGATGGCCCCTTTCCATGTTTGCTTTCTGAAATGCTTGGTTGTCCCGTTGGAGGACATACCCATGAGAACACTGTTTGTACAGAACATGCATGCCTGGCACTGAATCTAAAAAAAATGCCACATGGATCCAGGCAATGACAAGCCTCCTGCCACTGCTCATATTTGCACATAGGAAGGATCTGTCAACATTTCAGCTCCCGTGTTAGAGCAAGATGGAATGCCAGCTAGAGTTGCATTGCAGGACCAAGTTGGCACTGGCCCGTTTCCTAGCCACAGTGTAGCTTGGCTCAATTGAACGCCATTGGCAGGAGAAACAGAGGACGGGGGACTGCTTAAATAAGTTGCAATAAACAAGAGGTGAGAAACCCATTTCCACATGGGCGGTTCATCCCACTCCGTCATGGGCTCCAGCCAAGCCCATAAATCGGCTTGTTCCCTTGATGCCTCAAAAGTCACCCCAGTTACTGTTTGGGGGTCAGACTGTGCCAATGATGCACTGATTGTCTTTATACAGTTGGATCTCAGCCTCTGAAGTTTACCATGATATAAATATCAACAACATAATGGCTTACATGAACAAGCTTCCCACATGAGCCTCTTGTGTTATTTTTCCAACTTCGCAAGATCTTCTCAAGAGACCCAAAGATATGATCAAAAACACAAGCTGCGTCCGGAGGGGGAGGACCTTTACTGTGTTAAGCATCATATTCCTTGGGTGTAATCTGTTGGGGGGGCACATGCCAGTGGTGACTGGTGAGCAAATCCAGAGCCACCCCCCTCTCTCTTAAGATCATAACCACCCGCACATTCTCTCTAAATCACTGGCTACGTGCACACTAGTTCCTTACAAAGCAGCAAGCCTTGTCTGGGTGCAGTTTGAAACAAATCTGCACCCAGCTATACATATCTTGATTGCTTGATTGGAACACACCCAGCCCCACTGCTGATGTCAGACCTTTTTGGACCACTCACAGCAAAGCGTTTCCATTGGACACACCTCAGAGTCGCAATGGGTTTATCGAAGAGTTTTGAAGTCAGTGTGCAGCTGGTTTGAAGGGGAAACTCATCTCAAAAATTCCAGATTTTGAGTAAAAAAGGGGCAGAGTTTTCCTGATGTTGTGTGTCCCTGGATTCACAACACAACACAGAGGCGGAGACGCACTGAAACCAGCACAACTGCAAGTGGGTCCATAGCCACCACACATGAATGAACTCGAATCGATACTGCCTGTTAGGTTGACAGAATGCTTTTGAAGTGGCACCTGCCAGCGGATCCCATCCCTAAACCAGATGCTCTCAAAGCTTTACCCATCCCTGAAGGGAGATGTAGTCCAAAACATCTGCACGACGTCGGAAGGCGCCTTATACTGAGTCAGACTAGTGATACACCTAGCACTGTATTAGTGACAGTGACTGCCGGTGGATTACTGATGTGGGACATTCAGACATCTCCTACCTGGAAATGCCGGTGAAGGAACCTGGGACCTTCTGCATGCCAAGCAAATGCTCCACAGCTGAGCTATGGCCCCAGGAAAGGCCTGTCTAGCTTATCATCTTCCCATACTAGCTTTGACCCTCTGCTTGTGTGCTGGTGACCCACGTGGTGCTTCTCTATAGAGCAACATGCAATAAATGCATCTGGAACCTGCTACTATAGTTCTCTGGGTGCATGTTGGTATTGTCCGCTCTCTTTTGAAGGGGTAAACAAGGCAAGAGGGATGGGGGTGGTGTAGAATCAGCACCATTTGCCAGTTCCCTGTGAAGAGATAAACTATCACACAACAGAGGAAGTTCATTTTTCCAAAGAGTTGCAAGGATGTCCTTGGATCCCTCAGGGAAGGATCTCAGCTGGGCAGTCTCTATCTGATAACATAGATGGCTAATATAGTCACGATTTAATCTTGAAGAACCATCTCATTAGCCACCAACTCCCCTGAATGCAATTGCTAATTCAATTGTGGAACATTCCTCACGGTTCCTTTTCATTTGGCGGTGTTTGGAAGGATCCTCTGTCTGAGAAAGCTCTGTCCCATAGCGTTTCATTAGAAAGAAGGTTTTAGCCATTTCACTTCAATACTTCGTGTTCTTGGTCTAACAATGCGAAGGGGGGAGGGAGATATGAAGTTTGTGCTTCTAATTGATGAAAGGAAAGTTGGGAGTGTGTGCAATCCCTGCTGGCCAATTCTCATAATGATCTTGTTATAGTTTGGAAGGGAGTTGCATAAAGGATGCGCAAATAAACAGTGACAAAACACACAGACACTCCTTCAAATGGGTTTTTTAAAAGAGATGTTTAATCAATGCTTTGAGCATTATGGAGGGGTAAGGAATATCTGAAGTTCCTACCTCTCTTTAAAAAGCTTTCTATCACTTTGTAGATATTAGTGCTCCATTAAATGGGGTTCTAGTTGATTATCCAGTTGATTTCTTCAAAGGCTGTCCCCCCCCCCCACACACACACAGTAGGCTTGGTGGGGTAAGTACTCCCAGCCCCAATTCCCCTACATCCAGCCTCCACATAATGACTCACAGGGCTAGCTTTGCTGTGGGCTAAAGAGAGGGATGATCAAGGTTGTTGTTGTTTTTAATTCAAATTAATCCTAGAGATCAGCTGAGGTGAACCGACACCCATGTTGAGAACAGATGGAGGATGAGTCTATCAATGGCTACTAGCCACAGTGGCTGCGTCTTTTTCCAGTATCAGAGGGAATCACAAGTGGCAGAGCGGGCTTCTGAAAGTCATCTGGTGGTTGCCTGCTGGACTAAGATGGGCCTTTGATCTGATCCTCCCGGGCTCTTCTGAAGGTCGTGTGAGAAGGAGATGTTTCCCTACAACTGCAAATGCTACTTGAGTGTGCCAGGGTGGCTGTTAAGCATTTATACTTGTATGGCTTTACAAGAGGCCTAGACAAATTCCTGCAGGATAAGGTTATCAATGGCTACTAGCTACAATGTCTGGGTACTGCCAGGCACACCTCTGAATACAAGTTGCTGGGCATCACAAGCGGGGAGTGTGCTGCCCTGCTCATTAGCTTCTCATAGGCATCTGTTTGGCCACTGTGAGAACAGGATGCTGGATTAGATGGGCTATTGGCCTGATCCAGCTGGCTGTCCTTATGGTCTTATGACTGAGCCTCTGGGTTCCTTTGCACGCAGAAGGTCCCAGGTTCAATCCCCAGAATCTCCAGATAAAGATGGGAGAAATTCCTGCTTGAAACCCTGGAAGCCGCTGCCAGTGTCAAGAATACTAGGCTACATGGACTATTATCTGCATAAGGCAGCCTAATATCTTGCCCATTAAAAAAAAAATCTCTGACAGCTTTATCCCAGATTGAGGCCACCAGCGGGCATATGTAGAGACTGCAATGACATCTGAAGTGTGTCAGGCTCATAAAATATAATCAGCATCATAAGGAGTCTCTTTTTTGAGGACTGAATCGGATCACTGCCCAATATTATATGTAATATAGGCCAATATTGGCAGTGGTTTTCTATCTTTCTCAACCCTCCTTCCCAAGAATCTTGACGGGAAGAGCCCAGGCTGAATGCAGAGTTCTGTGCATGCAAAAAAAAAAAGGGGGGGTGGGCACTCTACCACGAATTGTGGACCTTCCCAAGAAACCATTGTTTCTTGGGAGGGGGGGGGAAGTCACTGACTTTCGTCTCCAAGCTGCTGTGCTCTCCAGCTGTTTTGGACTACAACTCTGATCAGGATCAGGCACTTGATGGAAGTTGTAGTCCAAAACAGCTGAAAGGCTTCTGGTTGGGGAAGGCTGGGTCAGAGAGCCACCTGGGTTCAGATCATGACAATTATCCTGCAACGCTACCAGGAATCGTATCCCAGAATGACCATGTGTAGTGCACCACGAAAGAGATCTTTAAAACGCCAACCCCATAGCTGTGTGCCATTTGCCTTCATTTCCTTCTGCACCATTGCACCTTTTAAAAGGACAACTTATTTTTGTTTGCTGTGGTCAGGGAACCACAGTCCTGGCTAAGGAACAGCAGGAGCTGGTGGAGGGATTGCTCTGGGTGTCTGTTCTCCAGATCCTCTGACTAAACGATCCCTTCTCTGTCTCCACCACCCCCAGGGCCCGGGTTGGAAACATAAAACAATTACGTTCTTTTAAAATATGAGAAGAGAATGAACAAAGCAAGGGGCCTGTTTCTGTCTTTGAAATGGAGCTTCCTTTCATTTCACAAAACACTTCAAAGCCTTGTTTCCAGATATCTGCATGTGGCTCCTTGCTGCTCTCTTTTCTTTGTGGTGCATTTAAATCTTCTGATGTCCTTTTAACATTTAACAAAGTGTACAGGATACTGTACATGCTCTGTTCCCTTTCTCTGCCAATGTACCATTAGTACCCACATCCCCTTTTTTAAATACGGGGAGGGGGACTGCTTTCGGAAAATTCTCAGGACCAAGTCATATGGCAGAGGGTGGGAAACCTCTGGCCCACAGGCAATCTTGATCCAGCAAGGCATCTAATCTGGTCTGCAAGGCCATAGTCCCTAAACCACACCCACCTACCCATCAGTTGTCACTTGTGATGTCAGCTGATGGATGGGACAACGGGGTTCAATTCTGCCTTGGCTGGGGATGCCTGTTCTTTTGGCTCAGGCAGCAAAATGTTTCAGACTGGCCCAGGATTTGGGGTCAGGTTCAAAAGTTCTAGTTGAAGCTGTTCCATTTCCAGACCAAAATTGCTCCCTGCCCACAACCAGTGAATCAGAGGCCTGGGGTTCCCCTCAGAAAAAAATGGAAAGAGACTATCTTCAAGTCGCTGCAGACTTATGGCAACCCTACAAATAGGGTTTTCATGGTAAGCAGTATTCAGAGGGGGTTTACCATTGCCTTCCTCTGGGGCTGAGAGGCAGTGCCTGGCCCAAGGTCACCCAGGGAGCTTCGTGGCTGTGTGGGGATTTGAACCCTGCTCTCCCAGGTTGTAGTCCAGCTCCTTAACCACTACACCACACTGGCTCTCTCGCCTGTGCTTGAAACCTATGCCTTGGTCACTCTCCAAGGTGCTGATCTTGCCTTGCCATGGTCCTGAAACCTAAACCTTGGTCCCTCTCCAAAGTGCTGATCTTGCCTTGCCTTGCCTTGCCTTCATGTCTGATGGGACTACTGAGCTGGTTTGACCACTTCTGCAAATTCCTTCTACTGCAGATTCTTATCTTACAGATATAAAATCACAGACTTGGAGGGGGGCCTCCAGATGTCATCCAGGACAGCCCCTCAATCCTATAATGCTACATTCCCTGTGGGGTTTTATTGGGGGGGGTTTATCATCATAATATATGGACTGCCTTCAAGTCGATCCCGAATTATGGTGACCCTATGAATGGGGCTTTCATGGTAAGCAGTATTCAGAGGTAGTTTATCATTGCCTTCCTCTGAGGCTGAGAGGCACTGACTGGCCCAAGGTCACCCAGGGAGCTTTGTGGCTGTGTGGGGATTCAAACCCTGGTCTCCCAGGTCATAGTCCAACACTCCAACCACTACGCCACACTGGCTCTCCCAGTTACCCTCAGATACCTCCTATATAAAAATCAATTAGATGTATGATTTTTAAAAAAAAACACCATATTGCTTTATGACTGATGTGTCTGCTGCCCTAGTCTCCTTGGGGAAGAAGGGTGGGATATAAATTTAATATCTAACTAACTAACTAGAAACCACCCCAGAGACACACACACCCGGCCCGCAACTCTTTGCAATTAGCCCAGTGAGACCTTTCAAAAGCCACCCTTTCGGGACATCCAAGTCAAGATTCAGCAGCTGTCAGAGTACTAGAACACTAAAATGATCTGCTGCTGTCAGGGACACAAATGCAGTCCTTGGAAATTTATTTATTTATTTAATTTGTATCCCACCCTTCTTCCCAGCAGGAGCCCAGGGCAGCAAACAAAACACTAAAACACTTTAAAACATCATAAAAACTAAAATACATTAAAACAAAACAGCATTAAAAACAATTTAAAAAACAACCTTAAAAAGGGTTAAAAACATTATTAAAAAACATATTAAACAATTCTGACACAGACACAGACTGGGATAGGTCTCAACTTAAAAGGCTTGTTGAAAGAGGAAAATCTTCAAAAGGCACCAAAAACTTAGCAGAGATGGCTCCTGCCTAATATTCAAAGGGAGGGAATTCCACAGGGTAGGTGCCACCACACTAAAGGTCCGTTGCTGTAAAACTGCCTTTTATTGCCCCAACCTGAAACTACTGAAGAATTCTTAAACAAACAAATGAACAAAAAGAATAGATCTGTGCAAACTAGGAATGGGGGATCTCAGTTCTGAGGTCCAAATGCGGGCCTCCAGGCCTCTCCATCTGGCCCTTGGGGTTCTCCCCAGGCCACAGCCTTCATGAGCCTTGCTTTGCACCCTCCTGGAGTGTTTTTACCTGGCTAGAATGTGCCCTGGAACTCTGACAATGCCACTTGCCTGCCTGCATGGAGGATAGAGCGAGGGGTGTGTGAGCGCGTGCAGAAAGTAGCCTGCTGTACAAAGGAAAAAAATGGCATGCATTGCTCTGACCACTATTGCCTCTGGCTCCGCCCACCACTGCCATGTGGCCCTTGGAAGGATACCGGGAAGGGACTGTGGCCCTGGGGCTGAAAAGGGTTCCCTGTCCCTGATGTAAACTGTTGCTATTATACAAAGGGGGGCCGTTCCTGTCTTTATCTCTTATCACTTAGAAAACAATAATGGAAAGAGGACTTGAACACCAGCTATCCCAATGACAGTCCAGTTTTGTGGAGGCTTCTTATCTTCATTATTTGATGTACGGACTCTAGCCATGTTTTTTCCCCCAGATACATGCTATCAAGCTCAGCCGCCACTTCTAATTTGCTGAATTGCTTCAAAGGTACTTAATTATCAGATAATTGACTTGTTCAATTCTTTTCAGATAGTTTTTGAAAAAAAGAAGATGCACTCTGGCAGGGAGTCACAAGGATTCCTGGAACATTGGAATAATATTCATTCAGGATAAATGGAAATTGAAACATACCACTAAGGAATGCCTACTGCCCAGTTCAGGTCTTTTAAAATCCGATTTCCAGGGAACATGACCCACCTAACTGGCGTCATGGCTGGCAGATGTTTCCACAAGGCAATTTTTTTAAAAATGCATTAATACTTGATAAGAGATAATTTCCAAAACATTTTTAATCCATTTAGTCAGAATTGCAATGCTTTAAAGCAGTATTCAATAATTGTAACATAGTCTCTCTCTCTTTCTCTGAATTAACATTAGGGGGACACTTCAGTCTCTCTCTTCCCCCAGAACAAGTTCTACTTTCAGTATATATGAGTAAAAATTACTTTTCCACCCTCGAGAGCCTGACTCTTCTTTATGAATCACTGTGCTACCTGTGTCTTCTGATCACTAGTGATGTAGTGCTGAAGTGAAAGAGCTCATCATGATAAGCCTCATAGTCAAGGAAAGTTTAAAATTGCTGGCAATTATGTTGATCCATTATTGTTCATGCACACGGAGAACACTCCGTTTATTAGGGTCAGCATGACTGCAGACCTGTGCATAGTTTCCTGGGAGTCAGCTCTATTGAAGTCAGTGGTGCTTATGTCTGACAGCACAGGGTGAAATTATAGGCTCAAGATACGCTGGTGATAGCAAAGACCACCACATTTCTAGAAACTGCCATTAAAATGAGGACCACAATGATACTTCCATGTTTTAGATTGTATCTTCTTCGTTGTGTTTAGATAGGTTTGTACTTTCTACACAAACTGCAAAGTCTGGTGGCTGATGCAAATAAACACTTACCCATTTAAACTGCTAGCATAAAGTAGGAACCCTATCAAAGAATAGGAAAGTAGTATCCATCCTATTATTTTCCTAATTCCTCAGTTTCCTCTATGATAATTTGTCGCAAACAAACTTGAAAGCCTCTTTATCACCTCATTCACTTGCCAGAGCAAGGACAGTCAGTCAATTACTTTGGGACTCCAACAGATTATTTTTTCACTCCTGGCCGGAAAGAAGTCCCAGCGCTGCACTGACCTGCAGTCTTCCTTCATGACATCATTGGTCCACACTTAAAGAAGGCAAAGAAACAAGGAACCTGGCAGCCAGGCAGCAAGGTGCCTGCTTTCTAGGCAGGTTCCTTGAACCTTTAAACCTTTGCTTAAATTTATTTCTTGTAAGACAGTACCAGCAGTACTCTCCCAGCACACAGTTTGGGAACTACTGCATTAAGGAACTGTTGCCCCTCATTTGCAAACAGCTTGCAAACAAAAGTTTAAGTCGGGGATGAAGAGCATCAGGCCCCGGGACTGAATGTGGCCCTCCCATCTCTATCTGGACCTCAGAACTCTTGCCTGGAGTATACTGGCCCTGTTTCACTGTTTTTGTCTGGATGGAACTGTGTCCCTTGAACTCTGCCTCTTCCTTGTCTGGATGGAGGACGGGTCATGCAGAAACTAGTCGATTCTACACAGGTAAAGTCTCCATTAGTTGCTCTGACTATTTTTGCCTCTGGCTGCACCCAGCACTGCCACGTGGCCCTTAGAAGGTTGCCAGCAGGGAATGTGGCCCTTGAGTGAGAAAAAGGTTCCTCGCTCCTTGTTTAAGTTCTCATGCTAGAGGTGCACACTTCAATTTTATTTTGTTCCCTAGATTTATCATGAAATGGAAGAGAGTTGTTACCAAGAGGCTTCGTGACAACTATGTTATTTTGCTGTTCTTCAGCAAATAAAATCAAAAGAATCCACAGGTATACCATTGCTGCCCTTCTAGAATCACTTTCTGGAGAGCTGAAAGGGATTATCAAATTTCTGCTCATAAACCCCATGTATTCTTTCCCTAAATTTTAACTACCATTTTTTAAAAAAATAATAATCACCCCCAGCAGATCTCAAATAAAAGAAGATTTTAAAGCCAACCTCATGAGCCCAGTGCTCATCCTCTCCACTTTGATGATGTGCCTAAAATTCCTATTCAGAGCTGCCATTAATGTGATGGAAACCACAGAGCCTGAATGGATTTAAAAGATGTAAGAGGGCAGTCTTCATTATCAGCTTAAAGCTATGAGAGTCCATGAGCGACTGAACAGCCTTCATATCATTTATATATCTATATCTTTTATTTCTGCATTAAACCAACATGAAAAGGCAGAAAAGCCCATCTTGAGGCCAAAGGGTACAGACAACAATACATTTGGATTTTTCTGAAGAGGCCCCCATAACGGGAGAATTCCAGCAAAAATGAGAAGCAGAGCAGAAATTGCTGCCGTTTGTGTGTTTGTCTGCAGTCAGAAACGCAAGTCAGTCAAGCGAACAGAGCCGATATTCATTCACGTTGTTGTTGGTTCAAGTCTTCAAATGATGTGTAATTAATGGCCTTTTTTGCATTGCTTTGATGTTTCCTTTACATTGAAATAAATGTAAGTTACATAAATAGTTATATAAGTTATGTTAAATAGCAGACAGCAGGACTAAATTAACACAGAATCCAAACTGCAGTGGAATAGAAACACAGCTCTGATCGTGAGGAATACAGGTCAGAACAGCAGCTCCTGCCGTCTGACATCCCTACCCGCAGCAGAGTAGTTTGTTCACCCTAATGAGTCAGTCAACCCCAGCAGGCCATACAATATCTAATTAGTAGACAACTGAAGGCAGAAACTGAGGGCAGAGACACACTTCCTGTTCTGCCTGTTCCAGTGCATCTCCACGTCTCTCCTCTGAAAACAGGGGCACACAATGCTAGTCAAACCCTGCTCCTTTTTACTACAAAACCGGGTGGGATCAGCCTGAGTGCGTTTTTAAAAAATTCACTTCAAAGAGATTTTGCAGCTGATCAATAGATCAGGTGTGGCCAATGGAAGTGCTTTGCTGTAAGTGACTAGTGTGCTCACAGCCTCACTCCTCAGTTGGAGTCAAAAGCCAGCCAGAAACACAATGCAAGAAACTGAGATAACATATCTGCTCAGAAAGTTCAATGAGACATAGATCCACTGTGAATTCCGAAGCCATCACCGATGCCTGCTTAACTATAAGCCAGAGGCAGACTTTGCATGGGGACGTCAGAGCTTGGAGCCTAACCTTCAGCTATGGCAGGAGTAGCCGACATGGCGCCCTCCAGATGCTGTTGGAAGGACAACTCCCATCATCATTAACCACAGGCCATGCTGACTGAGGCTGATGGGTGTTGGAATCCAACAATGCCTGGAGCATACCATGTTGACTCCCCCTGAGCTATAGGCTCATTCGAAGGCCTCAGGCAACTTACTGTCTCATGAAGGAAACAATATGCTACACTCATAAAGAACACTAGCTAGACTCCTGGTTGCAGTTCTGTCTATTCAAAAGGAATAGGCCAAATTCCATATGATTGACTGCCAGCACCGTTCAGAACAATGAAGGTGGGTGGGAGCCATTTAACAGGTCGCTGCTAACACTGGGTTACGGTATTGAGTTAAACCATAAATAGTAGCATTTCGCTATTTGTAAAAAGTGCTATTGTTTATGGTAGTGTGTGTTCTGTTCTGCTCCAATGCTGGATCCCACAGAGAAAGCGACAGATGGAGGCAAGGCTGGTGAAAGGTAGTTTGACCATGGACAGCTCCATGTGAGCAACTTGCTCTGACAAAGATTGGGAGCAGACTGAAGCCTTAAAACCTCTGTCTCCAGAGGGCCTCTTCCAAGCTCCTCCCTCTTGTGGAGAACTTCAGAGCCTTCAATAATAATAATTTAATAAATAATAATAATAATTTAATTTATGTGTCGCCTATCTGGCCAATGGCCACTCTAGGCGACGTACAAATCAGTTGCAGTAAATGCAGCACAATAAAATACACATAAAATACAATATAACAAGGAAACTATAAATAGGAATGATAACAGTTCAGAGTAATAGGCAATTAGTCCTGAAAATTAACCCTCCCCGGAAGTCCTGAAGGCCTGTCTGAAAAGCCAGGTCTTCAAGGCTTTGCGGAATACATTCAGGGAAGGGGCATGCCGAAGATCGTACGGGACAGAGTTCCAGAGAGTGGGGGCCGCCACTGAAAATGCCCTCTCTCTAGTCCCCACCAACCTAGCTGTTTTAGTTGGTGGGACTGAGAGAAGGCCCTGAGTGGCTGATCTTGTCGGGGGGCATAATTGGTGACGCTGGAGGCGCTCCATCAGGTAAACTGGTCTGAAACCGTGTAGGGATTTAAAGGTTAGTACCAACACCTTCAAGGGCCAAACCTGTGGCTTAAAGATGGGCACTCCTCTGTTCCATTGCTTTCCTCCTGGTGCACTTCCTGCGCCGCCAGACTGATGTGTGGTGGAAGGGATCTGGTTCTTCAGGCTCAGGGTAAGGTGTCTGTGAGGGTCTGGGCTCTGGCCCTCCAGGCCGCAGTGGACTGGGAGGTTCCTCTGGATGTCCCAGTCCAACAGCCTCAGGTGGAATGGCCTCATCTTTAGCAGTCAGCTCTGAGACTTGAAGCTGACCCAGCTCCCTATCTGGTGCCGCTGCAGTCTCCAGCTCCTTGTCCAGATCACTGCTGGATACAGGGGAGATGGCAATGTGAGAAGTCAGATGTACTGTTTTGTTTAGATCATGCTCTAAATGGATTTTTTAATTTCATACAATCAATGGCCTTTGCTAAATAATAAAGATTTGAGGCTGTATCCAACATTCTCTGTCTGCCAGTGCAAGGGCTCTTGAGCTAGTGGGTGGGTGAGTTTTAATATTTTGCAGCAGGGGAATCTGAACGCAACAGTTGTGCTAGCGGAAACTCTTTCAACAACAGATTGCACAATCTGTTGTGCAACACAGTTACCAGCAACCTATGAATGCATTTTCTTGGGCATCAAAGTTCTACTGGTGCAAAACATTTCACCAGCAGAACAAGTTTACCACAAAGTGAGTTTAACTCAGCACTACATTGATCCAACCCTTGGATTTGGTAATAAAGAACTCATTATCCTATTGTGGATCCTTATGTAGCCCAAAATACTGCACACAGGAGGTAAGCCATCAGCAGGTTAGGGGGAGTGCCAAGTTTGCAGAAACACAAACAAATCTGGGGGGGGGGGAGAACAAGCCCCCAAACAGCCAAATGAATTCTGAGTATGCTCATTTATTTCCCCAAAAACAGATTTTTCCCAGACACCAAAAAGTATCCTACATAGGAAGAGTGCTCTAGAAAGACTTCCTGGAACTCCCTTGAGCACGAGGGAAAGCGTGTCCTTCTGTTGAGGTTTTCCTTCCAGGAGGTCCTTACCTCTCAGTTGTACTAGCAACACAAGCTACCCAACCACCACGATGGGAACGAAGGGCGAATTCTTTTACAGAGCACACATCATATGGTGCAGTAAAAGTCCTTATTTTCTCAAGCTTAATGAATTTTTTGGAACCTTTCTCCCCACAGGAGCACTCCAAATAATGTCTCTTGTGGGGCTCATTTTGCTCAGAATAGAGCTGCTGCCATCTCCATCCCTCTGTCTGCTCCAACTCATCTGCCACATTTTATGCTATTTACACTGGCTTGGTATAAAAGTCTCGCAGGGTGCCAAAGCTTTGCAGATTAATTTTAAGGCACTCAACAGTTGTGATCAAATATGTCTGAACAATCTTTCCTTTGGTCTCCATATGTTCTCAATTGCCAAAGAGGTCTAAACAGACAGCCTTGCTCAGCCACCCTACAGTATAGCTATTTAAACCTGTCAGAATATAGGATTTAAAAATATATCCACTTCCCAATTTGCATGCCAACTGCTCAGCCTCTCTCAGTGTTTAAAGTGAAGATATCTTCATTTCTTTTTAATTGAATAAATGTGTGCAGCCAGCAACCAGCTACCTGGACAAGGGCCAGAATCAACCTCCATGAGCTTGCAAAGAAAAATAAGCGACGGCCCTGCAAGGAATGTGCCCAGAACCCTGTGGCTCAATGGATAAGCATAGTTTTCATAAATGGAATGTGTTATTCCAGGTCTCCTCCCATGTCTGCTTCCTGGCAAGGGGAAGCTGTAATTATAGTTGCTGTTATCATAATCATCTTCATCCCCACTCTTCCTCCCAAAGGGAGCCCAGGGCAGCAAACAGCATGTGATACAACACTAAAAGCATATTTTAAAAAAAGTTTTTAAAAAACAAAGCATTTTTAAAAACATCTTTAAAACATATTATAATCACCAGTCATCTTCAAAGTATAGCATTCCCCCCCCAAATAATACAGAACTTTATAAAGCAGGTGTAATAGAGCCAGGGTGGTGTAGTGGTTAAGGTGTTGGACTACGACCTGGGAGAGCAGGGTTCAAATCCCCACACAGCCACGAAGCTCCCTGGGTGACCTTGGGCCAGTCACTGCCTCTCAGCCTCAGAGGAAGGCAATGATAAACTACCTCTGAATACCACTTATCATGAAAACCCTATTCATAGGGTCGCCCGTAAGTCGGAATCGACTTGAAGGCCATTTCCTTTCACAGGAGAAACAGTAGATGGACAGGTGGACAGATAAATAATTCCTGGAGATTACACAAAGTATTACAAGTGGAATAAACATCAAGGTATCTGGTTGGCCACTGTGAAACAGGATGCTGGACTAGATAGGCCATTGGCCTGATCCAGCAGGCTCTTCTGATGTTCTTATGTTCTTAAGCACCACATAGAATTAATCTTTTAGCATGGCAGCAGCGACACTCTGCAACCTCCTGGTCATTGGCATTAGGCAAGTGCCTTCACTGAACTGTTTTCCGCACCTACTGATTTTGTGTTTGTTTGTTTAGGCAAGCCTACCCAGATATGGAAAGCTGACATGAATATTAATATACAATTTTAGCTTGTATATTTTTTCACTGCTGAATTTATTTAAATTTTGATTTTTTTTAGGTTTATTTACTTTTTACTCTGACTTTTATCGATCATTTTAATGTATATTTCACGTTATGTAAACTGCTGAGGTTGTTAAGACTAAGCAGTACACAAATAAATATCAGAGGAATTTCTGCAACTGGATGGATTAGCCACGTAAAGTGATTTTCAAAGCTTTCTATTTTTCTCATCAGTATAACTGTTGAGGAACCCTGGCAAGTCTGCAGTCAGTTCATAGGGAGTGCTAGTTGCAGGAAGAGCTTGCTGGATCAGGCCAGTGGCCCATCTAGTTCAGCATCCTGTTCTCACAGTGGCCAACCAGATACCTGTAGGAAGCCCACAAGCAACATCTGCATACCACAGCATTCTCCTCACTTGTGATTCCCAGCAATTGGCATTCAGAAGCATACTTTTTCTCTGACAGTGGAGAGAGAACAGTCATCAAGATTAGCAGCCACTGACAGCCTTTCCCTCCATGTGCCTAATGAATTTGTCTAATCTTCTTTTAAGGCCATCACTGCCTCTTATGTAGAGCTTGGAAAAGTTACTTTTTTGAACTACAACTCCCATCAGCCCCAGCCAGCATGGCCATTGGATTGGGCTGATGGGAGTTATAGTTCAAAAAAGTAACTTTTCCAAGCTCTGCCTTACGGAAGTGAATTCCACAGTTTAACTATGCGCTGTGTAAAGAAGGACTTTCTTTTGTCTATCCTTCCAACATTCACCTTCACTGAAGTGTTACGAGAGAGCGTTATGTTATAACTCTCTAGTGTGTTATGAGAGAGGGAGAAAAACTTTTCTCTATCCACTTTCTCCATGCCAGGCATAATAGTATGCACTTCTATTCTGCCTCTTAACTCCCCTTTTCTCCAAATTAAAAAGCCCCAAATGCTGTAACCTCTCCTCACTGAGGACTTGCTCCATCCCCTTGGTCATTCTGGCTGCCCTTTCCTGAGCCTTTATAGTCAGGAAATTTAGGGCTGCTTCTTGCCCCCATATAAATTGATAATGCAGCCTTGAACACATCCAACACTTCCTTTCAACTCTGAATTTCAGCTGAAGATCAGTATTATATTCAGTGGGCACCACTACTATTTCTTATCTTTTCACTGCGGAACCCCAGCAGTTTTCCAACGATCTAAATAGTGCTATACTGATCCTTTCAACACAGCGTTTTTAGGGCATGGGGTGGTGATGGAAGTGGGCAAATTGCAGCAAAATGTTCAGGGAGGAGGGGGACTGGTGCTTACTTTACGTGATAACTTTATGGCCAAAGATTTAAATTTTTGTTATACATGTTTAACCTTAAAAAAAGAGAAGAGAGCCTTGGAACTCTCAAAGGAAAGTGAAGATCTCTGCAGGCTCCTAGTCCGTCTGCCAAACTTCCTGGAATAGTGATGCAGGAAAGACTCAGCGGTGCATTTTTCCAACTGCAATTCCAGAAATCTAAGCTGCTGGGCTGGAAGCCTAAACAGCAAGTGCTCCAAAGCTTCTTTTTTATGTGTTAAAAGGGAATATAGAAAAATAAAGACTAAAAACTTCAGCCAACCTCATAAATTTATTTAATAAGGGAAGTGCCAAATCCCCTGCCTAGCCTTTCCCAACTAGTGGGTGACCAGATGTTGTTGGACCACAACTCCCATCAGCCTCAGCCAGCATTGCCAATGGTCAGGAAAGATGGGAATTGTGGTCCAACAACATCTGGAGGCACACTGGTTGGGAAAGGCTGCCCTAAGGTCTCTGAAATTCCCCTATCCAAAACAGCAGAAAATGGCCTCCCTTTCTGACAGGGACATGTGGGGCCCTTCCTGGTACACCTTTATTTATTCATTTGCGGTACTTTTATAAGGAAAATTGCTTATATGCTATTTTCTGCAAACAAAAACGTATCAGAAGAAGAAACATTCATGAGGACTCTTTAACAAACAAACCACCGAACTGCTGTAGAAAGGGGGTGAACTGAACATAAGAACGTAAGAAGAGCCTGCTGGATCAGGCTGGTGGCCCACCTAGAGTAGAATCCTGTTCTCACAGTGGCCACCCAGATGCCTGTTATAGGAAACCCACAAGAAGGACTTGAGCAGAAGAGCACTCTCCCTCCTGCAGTTTCCAGCAGCTGTCGTTCAGAATCATGCTGCTTCATGGACTGGACTTAAGACTTGAAAAATGAGAAAGCGAGAAATAGAAAGTTACCATTTCTAATACAAACTCAAGTCCTTTGGAGGGTGGGGCAGGGACTCGGCGGGGGGAACGCAAAGAAAAATGCCAAATTGTTCAAGATACGATGTCCATTACAACACAGACTAATGGAACTCCCCAGAAGAGGGATGGAAAGCACTAAATGGAATTAAGAACAGCAACAACACTTTAATATAGCACGAGAGTCATAAAGTTTCTTTCTGTGGAATTGTCGTGCACTTGATCCTTCAAATGTTGCCATGCACGTTTTTAATAAAAGCTCACAACGATTTGTCTCACACATGAGGCCCTGAACATTTAAATTATAATTCTCAAAAAATGGTAGCATTCAACTGAATTATCTTCTTTCCCTATCTCCCTTGCTCTGTGCTTTAAATTTAAATACATTTTCTCATTACAAACAGCTCAACAAACATACAATTTTGAGATCCTTTAGAAATTGTAAAGTACCCTACAATTTAGCTATCACTCATAGGGTACTTTACAATTTCAGCGGGTCATCTTTCACATATCCTGTTTCACCAAAATCAAAATAGCCTTCAAAATTAAACAAGACAGCGTTTAAAGTTTGTCCTCCATTAAAATTGGCTCCCCACACTGATCAGTCAATTAAAAAGGGATGAAGAACCTGCGGCCCTCCAGATGCTGTTGGACTCCAGCTCCCATCAGCCCCAGTTACCCAACATGGCCAGTAGTCAGAGATGATGGGAGTTGTAGTCCAAAAGCATCTGGACATCCACCAATGTTCCCCAACCCTGAACTAAAGGTTTAATCGCTAAATCTCACAATCAAATCAATTAAATTTATATCCCGCACTAACTCCCAGAAGGTGTCCAGGGTGCTTAATGAAACACTAAAAACATTCTAAAACATCTTAAAAACAAACTTTAAAATATATTAAACCAAAACATCTTTAAAACCATATTAAAACAAAACATATATATTTTTTAAAAAAATTAAAAAAACATCTTAAAAAGCAATTCCAACACAGACGCAGACTGGGATAAGGTCTCTACCTAAAAGGCTTGTTGAAAGAGGAAAGTCTTCAGTAGGCGCTGAAGAGATAACAGAGATGGTGCCTGTCTAATATTTAAGGGGAGGGAATTCCAAAGGGTTGGTGCCACTATACTAAAGGTCTGCTTCCTATGTTGTGCAGAATGGACCTCCTGATAAGATAGTCCCTGCAGGAGCCCCTCACCTGCAGAGTGCAGTGATCGACTGGGTATATAAGACAGTCTTTCAGGTTAAAGTTTCACTTAAAGTTTCCAGACCTAATTCTTACAGTTGAGAGATAGGCAGCAAGTTTTCAAAATGTTGGACCATTGGTTCTGTGCTAAGTAGGGATGGGGGGGGGAATCCGCTAAATCGGACTTTGTACTGGATTCTGACTAAATTTGACAGTCCGCTATCTTTTCCGACTGGCACTGCTTTTTGCAGTGGGCTGCAGCTGTAATTGGCATGGACTGGTAAAAAACAATTTCCTGATTTTACACAATTATCTGCGTAATTTCCTCTAAATTGATGCATTTGTAACAGTGTGTAGGTGTGATAAATAGGAAAAAATAAACCACGTGGAACCACGTGTGATCATTTACATAGGCATTTAGATTAAAAATTATGCAATTTGTTTTGCAGCCAAAAACAACACAATGATAGCATATCGAATCGGCAAGTGCCAAACCAGGCAGAAACAAAAAATGAGCAGATTGGGATTGAACAACAGACTGTCGGAATACGCGCAGGTTGGAACTAGGCAGTGAACCACATTCCTAGTGCTAAACTATTTAAAGAAAATTAGTTTTCTTTTCCTTTTTAAAAAAATGATATTTGGCTGCCGTCACGGCCATGGTTGCCACAGTTATTGGGACCCCTAGAGATGACAATGTCAAAGCAGTAAAACAAAATTTCTTTGTGGTTTAATTTGTGTCAATTGATTTCCTATTTTTAATTAATAATTCTAATTATGATGCAGCAAATCTACCCAACAGACACAACCGCTTTAATCAGAGCTCATTGATTGCAAACTGTAGGCTGATCCTCACATTCCTGACACCATTGATTTCCTGTTGGGGAGGAGCAGAAAACAACAATGGGACTGACACCCTCAGCAAAAGTTTGTGTGCCGGCAAAACTCAGTGCTACGAACTGATGCATCCAACCTTAACAAATAAGAGCCAGAGTGTTTTCCTTGGCTTCGGCGCCTCCCAAATTGAATCCTGCAAACTTGTTATGCTACAAATTAGTGAGTCCTACCAATAAGGCCAGCCGTAGAGGGAGTAAAGGCAGCCTAGCAGAAAACAGCGTTGGGGGACTTGTCAGATCCAATTTCCAGATATAAGGATTACAAAATAGATTAGGGCCAAGATCCAAAGAGCAATGCACCTTGCTTCTATTTCCTGAGCAGCTGTAAGGCAAACGGCTTTTGGAACAGAGGGAACTTTCAAAACTAATTTGCAATACTGCGCAGGGAATCGGAAATGATGGTGGTGTCATTATGGTGACGATGGTGTCATTTGCTGATGGATGTCTTTGGCTTTTGTAACCATCAGCATGGTTTCGGTTGCCCTTATTCCACACCTGCTCTGTCCTGCCCCACCCAGGATAGCAAAATAAAAATAAAAATAAATAAATCTTGAGGCTAAGAGGTGACATGATAGAAGTGTATTAAATTATGCATGATGCGGAGGAAGTGAATTTGTTGTTGTTATGTGCCTCCAAGTCGACTACGACTTATGGCGACCCTATGAATCAGCGACCTCCTTGACAGTCTGTCATGAACCACCCTGCTCAGATCTTGTACGTTCAGGTCTGTGGCTTCCTTGATGGAACCAATCCATCTCTTGTTTGGCCTTCCTCTTTTTCTACTCCCTGCTGTTTTTCCCAGCATTATTGTCTTTTCTAGGGAATCATGTCTTCTCATGATGTGTCCAAAGTATGATAACCTCAGTTTCATCATTTTAGCTTCTAGTGACAGTTCTGGTTTGATTTGTTCTAACACCCAATTATTGGCCTTACAAAGTGAATAGAGAAAAGTTTTTCTCCCTCTCTCATAGAAGTAGAATTCACGCACATCCAACGAAGCTGAATTTTGGAAGACTCAGGGCAGACAGAAGAAAGTGCTTCTTTGCACAGTGCACAGATAAGCTACAGAATTCACTCCCACAGGAGATAGTGACCGCTGCCAACTCGGATTACTTTAAGAGAGGATTAGACAAATTCATGGAGGATAAGTGTAGAGTAGTGGTTAAGGTGTTGGACTACGACCTGGGAGAGCAGGGTTCGAATCCCCACACAGCCATGATGCTCCCTGGGTGACCTTGGGCCAGTCACTGCCTCTCAGCCCCCTCTGAATACCGCTTACCACGAAAACCTTATTCGTAGGGTCGCCATAAGTCAGAATCGACTTGAAGACATCATCATCATCATCATCAAGGCTAACAGTGGCTACTAGCCATGATGGCTATGCTCTGCTTCCATCGTCTGCTTCTGAATACCAGTGGCTGGAAAATGCAGGAAGGGAGAGTGCTCTGGTGCTCATGTCCTGCTTTGTGGACTTCTCACAGGTATCTGTGAGAACAGGATGCTGGGCTAGATGGGCCATTGGCCTGATCCAGCAGGCTCTTATGTTCTTGTGGTCCCCAAAGCCGGTTCTATTACCTGCTTAGACTGTGACCCTCTGGGAATGGCTATAGGCCTGACATTTTTTATGTCACTGGGGCAACATACCCAGAGTACGTGGAATGTGTCTGGTAATCAATACATATTTACACCATATAGAACAAGACCCAGAAAGCGCATTTGGAGCAATCCCTTTTCAGGAGCAGCTTAGTACTGTTCAAACGCTCCGTCCCAGGGGCTGAAGCTGTGCCAAGGACAGAAAGGGCCCCAGCTGCCATCTCCGTGCTGCCCCTTGCATACCTGTGCAAGTTTCTGCTGCCAAGAAAACTAGAACTGCCCAGAATCCCCTGTGCCTCATTATAACATGACTAGCTTGCCTGCACGTCCCAAGTGAACGAGTCGTACAACAGCAAATGCAATTATGGAGGTGGCTATTCAGCGTCTATTTTAATTTCTTCAGCACTTATTAAACATAACCCTAACTTTTGCCAACTTAAACTGTGTACGTACTAATAAAGTACTCAGGAGTGCGTGACTTAGTTCTATTGATGCTGCTTAGTTAATGAAAATCTCAGTGAAGTCAACCAATAATGACAGTAACTGCCTTCCCCCCCCTTTACAAAACTTGCTGCAAAACATTCCAGCCTGGGAGTTATGTCTTTGTAACAGCAAAAAAGATAAGCCACCCACCCACCAAGCATCCATTTTTGATTCTAATGAGAAAGATTTCCAGCAGCAGATGGAATATTTTCTGAAGGGCAAAGCAGCCTGCAATTTGATAGCAAACTGTATCTGTTTAAGTAAAATGAGACTTTAATTGGAGCTACTTACCCCACTAAGTGAAAAAAATAATTGAAATAAACCAGGCAATAATTATCATACACCTTTACATAATATCACAAAATACACATTTATCGCACTTTAGTTAGCAAAACGATGATGAGTCTGAGGGGTCCATTCCTATACCACCAATATTCAATGCCTATTTTAAATATACAGTTGGTGCTGATTTATTAGAGCATTTGTGAGACTGATTCACGATGTCAAAAGTCTCAGAAGCATAAGTTTTGCCAGCAAAATAATTGCCTCAGGTGAAATTCCAGGTGAAGTCACTCCTCCTCAAATGAAGTATCTAAGAAAGTGCAAGGGAAGGCAAGTGAATTTTTATGAGATTAGCAAAGTTTTAGGATGCAGGGTGAGGAGTCTTCAAACTCCTAGGTTGTTGGGTGATTTTATCCCAGGTCAAAGTAAGACAGCCTGTGTGGTGTAGTGGTTAGAGGGTTGGACTAGGACTTGGGAGACCTGGTTCAAATCCCCACTTGGCCATCAAGTTCATTAGGTGACCTTGGGTCGATGTCTCTTGGCATAACCTGCCTCACAGGTTTATTGTGAGGACAAAATGGGGAGAGTGAGAACCACCTTGACCTTCTTGGGGGAAAGGTGGGATACAAATGAGAAGGAAAGAAAGGGCTGATTTGCCCATCCCTTGGGGGTCACTCTGAATCTAGCAGTGATCTGGGCACAGCGTTGGAAGCTGCAGGGACACCAGTTGAGGAGCTGGGTTAGGGTTAGGGTTAGAGCTGACTGCTGAAAAGGAGACCATTGCACCTGAGGCTGTTGGACAGGAATCCCCAGAGGAATCTTCCAGATCACCAGGGCCTATGGGGCCAGAGACTGGACCCTAATGAGCACTGTCTCCTGAGCCTGAAGGACGAGATGTCCCCCCATACATCACCAGTCTGGCTGTGCAGGGAGCACACCAGGAGGAAGGCTATGGAATGGAGCAGGAGTGTGCATCTTCAGGCCAGAGGGTTCGCCCTTTAAGGCTCTGAAGCTCGGGGGGGGGAGCCTTGAGGAAGTGGGCTGGTGACAGAGGCTTAAAAGGCCTTGGTCAGCTCCCAATATTTCTTGACACAGGGTGCTCACTTGGAGCTATCCATGGTCTGGCAGCCCCAACTTGCCTCCAGCCTTGCTGCTTTCTTTGTGGGGACCAGCCATGGACCAGAACACAACTTTGTGCTACAAGAGGGAGTGCCATGGGCCCTGGACAACTGAGTCACCATGTTGGACTTTATTATTTTTTTAAAAACCTACCCCCCTTTCCACTATGAAAAGCTTTCGAGGCAGCTAAATCTACTACTCCTGCACTGAGCAGAGGGTAGGACTCAATGGCCATATAGGCCCCTTCCAACGCTCCTTTTCTATGATTCTGTTCTCTGCTGGTTGGAGTGAAGAAGCTCCATGTAGCACTGATCCCCCCCATTCCCACCCCTCCATCTGGCTGTGCAAGTGGGCCTCGCCATACAGCGCAGAGTTAAACTACGGAATTTGCTCTCGTAAGAGGAAAAGGGGATTAGATATATTCACGAAGGAGGAGAAAACTATCAATGGCTGCTAGCTAGGGGTGGGGAAGAAATTCAGTTCAGTTCACATTTACCAGTGAATCTATCTAATCTGCACTTTCCAAAACAATATGCCCAGAGGTGGGGAGCCTCTGGGTCAATCATGGCCCAAGAGGGGGTCCCAGTTGGTCTCCAAGGCCATGCCCACCTGACCATCAGTTAATGTCACTAGTGATGTCAGCGGATGGGCAGGAGGACAGGGTTTAATCTTGCCTTGGCTGTGCAATCCTGTTCCAAGAAGGAAACAAGATTGTGGAACTAAGGCAGCAGGATTTAATCATCAGTTGAGCGGGGATTAAAGCTCTGTGCAAAAGTGCCCTTTGAAGTAGCTCTCCCTACTTCAAAGATGCTTTTGCAAAGGCTTTAACACAGCTTCTATGTTCCTGTTTGCGCAAGTGGGAGCATGGGGGTTGTCTTAAAGCCTTTTCCAAGTCTCACTGTGCTTTCCTGTTAAGTCCCCCGAGTTTGGGGACATAAAGAGGAAGGGGAGAGGGACTTGCAAATGCCTTTTCCAAGTCTCCCTATGCTTTTCTTTTAAGTCTCTGAGTTGGAAGAAACTTTTGCAAGTCTCACCCCGTCCCCCCTTAAGTCTCTGATCTTGGGGACTTAAAAGGAAAGTGGAGGGAGACTTGGAAAAGACTTTTCCAAGTCTCCTCTATTGTGTTGTTGTTGTTGTTATTTAAATTTATTTCTCACCCGTCCTCCCAGAAGGAGCCAGGATGGCAAACAAATGGCAAAATACTAAAAACATCTATAAAACATCATAAAAACAAAACATCTTAAAAAGAAGCCATATTTAATTTTTTTTAAAAAACAAAATGTTCTCCCTCCACTGTTGGAGGCAGTATGTGCTTTGAATGTGTTGCTGGGAATCTCAGATGAGGAGAGTGCTGTTGTGGTCATGTCCTGCTTGTGGGTTTCCTGTAGGCATCTATTTGGCCATGGTGAGAATACAATGCTGGACTACCTGGGCCTTTGGCCTCAACCAACAGCCGGACTCTTCTTATATTCTAGAAGGAGAGGAAGGGTGTAACTTGCTCGGTTGCTGACCAGCACAGAGAAATCCCAGAAGCATCACCACTGTCTAAAAATAAGGTTCTACCTATTTGACTTGGTAAGGAGGAAGGCAGGATATCCAGACGCAATATCAACTGATCTGCCCCATAGCTTATTGCTCATTTGGGATCTGAAGAAAGACTTCACTCAATGCTAAAACAAAAAGGCGCCTCTCATTTTAGTTTTCATTAAAAAAAATTATTGTGAATCGGTTATCCAAAGTTTGAAGATCAGTGGTTTAGTGAACTTTCTTAGTATCTGTGTCACATATCCAGGGCTGACGCTGGAAAATTAACTGCCACATATAACAGCACTGTGCAAATTGATCTGTAGATTGGATGCCGAGAAGCTGCACAATGGCTTGTAGTCCGTTCATAGAGCTCATCTGATGTAGTGGACTGTAGTTCACAAAAGCTCACACTATTATAAATGTGTTAGTCTTTAAGGTGCCACAAGACTCTTTGGGCTCCTTCAGACATCCTTTTTATTATGCATTCATGATTATGATCACTATTAGATTTATTACTTGCTCACTACCTGAAGGTCTCCATGTGACAACATGTTTAAAAACATTTAATATAAAGGCATTCTACCAGAAAAGCAGAACAAAACAACCCCCTAATCACCCACAGGAAGCTTTGGCAGCGCACAACATCATCTCAGTCTATCAAAAGCCTGGGGGAGAAGATAAGTCTTTACCTGGTGCCAAAAAGATGTGAACGAAGGCACCAGGTGAATCTCACTGGGGATTGTATTTCACAAATGGGAAGCCACAACAGAAAAGGCCCCCTCCTTTTGCCACCACCCTCCAAACTTTCCTCAGAGGGGGGACCTGGAGAAGGGCCTCAGAAGAAGTTCTAAGGGTCTGGATAGAGTCATATTAAGATGGTTTATGCTCATGATGATGTGTGTTCATTATGCTATCAGGTGTGATCCCACTTTCAATGTTATTTAAGTCTGAAAAAGTTTCAGAGCGGACACACTGCTTCATTGCCAAACAGTACATGTCCTGTAACTTCCTGCTGACATCCTGTAACTTTTCATATTACAAATGTTCTGGAGTTTGTCTGTTGTCCCACTTTTATTGTACTACAGCACAAGAGTGCCCCTCCAGAGTGCAATCATGCGATAACACTGGGGAGGCATCACAGAACAACTAATAAAGCAGAATAAATCCACCACTAATGTTCCACAACTGTGTGAAGAAGATTCTGCAAAATAAAACATCTGTCTGGAGGGTCCCCTTGTTGTTCTTGCTGCAAGAGATTTTGTAGGTGGAAATCTTTAGTCTAGAAAAAAAGACGAGTAAGGGCAGAACATAACAGAGGTGTGTGGGATTATGCATGGTGTGGAGAAAGTGGACAGAGATCTCACTCCCTTATAACACTAGAACCTGGGACCAACCAATGAAGGTGAATGTTGGATGATTTAGGGCAGATGGAAGGAAGTACTTCTTCACACAACATGCAGTTAAAGTATGGAATTCACTTCCACAAGAGGCAGCGATGGCCACCAGCTTGGATCAGCTTTAAAAGAGGATCAGGCAAATCCATGGATGATAAGGTTGCTAGTCACGATGGCTAAGTACTACCTCCATGGTTATCGGCAGTATGCTTCTGAATGCCAATTGCTGGGAATCATGAGTGGGGAGAGTCGTCTTGCACTCAGGTCCTCCTTGCTGGCTTCCCATAGGCAACATCTGGCTGGCCCCTGTGAGAACAGGATGCTGAGATATGATGGGCCCCCTTTGGCCTGATCCAAAAAGAGCAGGGCTCTTTTTATGTTTTTAAATTGTTGCATAGCACATTGGAGAGGAAGGTGCCAAGGTCAATATGCAAGTGTCTTGCCTCTACCAGCATCAACCATGCCAGAACGTGCTCTCTTGGCGCAGACAGTCCTCCTCCTTTATTTCCATCTAACAGCAAAAGGCGAGAGTGCACAAAACCATTTCTGTTCATTATTATCCAGAATGAATTGCTATATAAATTCTTAATTGCTATACCTAAGGGGTGAAAAGCAGAGCTATCTTGCTCATTTAGCTTAACCACCATCCTTTATCTCTCTACCCAGATAAAGGATGATGTACTGACGGTGCAGGAAAACATGCCCTCCCTCCCCAACTAATGCACTTTCCGAAAAACTGATCAGCCAATAAGGCTTGAAGAAGCTATTATGGAGATATGAGACCTCAAGGGTGGACTGTAATCAATGGCAATGGCTCTGTTATCGTTGAATCTCTACTGTAGGGCAAAGGAATTTTTCAGAAATGGTCCATTCACCACAGACATTGCTGCCGGAATTCTTCACACAAGACAGGCCTTCGCTATATGCAACTCTCCATGCCAAAGCACCCCTTCCCTCTGACACTGAAGGGCATCAAATAAAATTCAGCACAAAAAAATCAACGAGAACTCCAGTTATACACTCATTTGTACGTAAGGTTATTTCAATCAATAGACCGTCATACACCAGCGGAGAGAGTTATGCCATAACAATCTTCCAGCAGACATCCAGAGTTCCAGAGCTGACATTCAACAAGGTCAGTCAGTGGAACCCATCACGTTTTAATAGGGAGATTGATCTTGCTGTAAATACAACAGAATTAAATTTTATCACGGATACCTCCCAAAAGGCAGGCTATTGAAAGAAACAACAGCACATACATACAGACACAAATTAGGTGTCTCTCTGATGAGATAATTCCACTCAAATCGCATTACAGGAAATCTGGCAACAAGAGCAGAAGCGCTTAAAATGCAAGAAATTCCCACCACCCTCCATTAGGGATGGAAAGGTGTGCCCATGCCGGTTCTCTCCGTTTCTCATTTTTCCATTATTAAATTCAGTTCTGCACATTTCTGCAACAATTTACATTTTTTTTAAAAAAAAAAACCTCATGAAAATTAGTTCAAATTTCTCCTAATGAGCTCATTTTTATAGGCAGTTTTGACTAATGTACGCATTTTGCAAGCCATTTCTCCTCATACAATGCATTTTTGCATGTAATTTTCATGCATATATTTCACTCATATATTCATTTGTATTTGTATATTCCTTTTTTGTAAACATTGTTTGGTTCAAGAGCTGCATTGCAAAATCGCTCAAGCCTCCACTATAGGCATAGTATGTCATGTTAAAGGAATGTTTGGACATAGATTACCCATAGCTGCATGCATTAAGTCTCTCTTGCACCCAAGATATTCAGGATTGGTGGGAGAGAGAGGCACATGACAGGCAACCCCTTGCATATACAGAGAAATAGTCCCTTCTTTCATTGAAGGCAGAGGGGGCCTTCTGACACCCTCAGACATTCACAGGACAGTGGTTCAGAAGAGGGCATTCTCTGGGGCAGCCCCTAAGTTGTGAAACTTCTTCCCTACAGACTTCAAGTGTACAGTGTACTGTACACTGTACACTTAGATGAATGCTAAAGATGCACCTCTTTACCCTGGCCTTTGACATCTGAGATGTATGTTTTCAGTACCCAGCCTATTCCTGTGATTGTAATTTGTTTTGTTTCAAATACTGAATTTTAAACTGTTCTAACCTGCCCTGGAATGTGCTGGTGAAGGGAGGTGAACAACAACAACAACAACAACAATAATAATAATTGCAGTTTTTTGCCTAAGGACAGGGGAAGGCTCCCATGAAATGAAACCATCAGGTCCAAAGGCTCCTTGTCTGTGTGGAATTAGATGCTTTAGCTCTGTGAAAACTAATCCCCATGTCATACTTGTAGAACATGGGAGTGTGTTGCTGGAAGCCACTTCTGTGCCAAAGTAGAAAGTGTGAGCAGATTAAGATTAGTTTATTTATATCTAGTCATCAGCCATTGCAAAACAAAGGTTCCACAGAATGAAAGTAACACAAGGTCACATACATCAGACACCACAGCATAAACATAGACCACAATGTAAACAAGCTTAAAATGCCAAATTTCCCTGGCAGATCACAGCACGCCCCTTTTATAATGAAAAATTGTTCCTCTTTTAACCAGCATTAAGATGCAATATTAAAATGGGGGGGAAGGAGCTCCTCTTAAAAAAGGAGACATAGGCAGAGCCGATTCCCAGATTTCAGTATCTAAGTATCAGTCATTCCCTCCAGCTATACACCTCGCGCTTCTCCCAAGAATCCGAAGCACCATTAACTCCCTGCTCATCCTCTTTCCTGCCATTCACCTACCACCCCCATGATCAAGAATGAAAAAGCCAAGTAGGCATTTACGGCTTGTTAATAAGCCAGCTACCCTAGTTCAAGAATAGCCAACTTGGTTGAACTCCAGCTTCCATCAGCCCCAGCCAGTGTGGCCAATGATCAGGCATGATGGGAGTTGTAGTCCAACAACATCTGGAGGGCACCCCTTTGGCGACCTCTGTCCAAAGCACTCACAAGCTTTCTGGCTTTTGACAGCCACTGCTGGCACAGAGTGTAAAGACAAGCTATAAGAAGCCAGATTTCAACTGAACATCAGGAAAAACTTCCTAACTGTTAGAGCGGTACGGCAATGGAACCAATGACCTAGGGAGGTGGGCTGTCCAACACTGGAGGCCTTCAAAAGGCACCTGCTGGGAATGCTTTAAGTTGGATTCCTTCATTGAGCAGGGGGCTGGCCTTATAGGCCCCTTCCAACTCTACAATTCTATGACAATGATCTGAATATGCACCACACACGCAAGCATCCTCCTTATACGACAACTTATCTGATTATAATCTTTTCTGATTATGAATTAGCCAATGATAATGCCATGCCATGTGCCCTTATTGCACAGATTTGGGGCAGAGCTGCCAGTCTTGAGCACATTAAAGTGATCCATGCAACATGGAAGGAAGCATCACTGACCCACTGAGAAAAGGCTCCCTTCAGCTGGGGATGAGGAGCAACAGTTGGTATCGTTGGCCTTTTAATGTGAATCTACATAATTTGCACTTTCTGAAACAATACATGGATGTGGCCGTCTTTTAAAATTCGTTCTTCTTCAAGTTTTGCAATGCACTTATCCAACCAATGTGTACAAAAATGTGTATTTTAGGGGAAAATATGCACTAAAAATGCTGAAGATTTTGTGAGGATTTTTTTATATTGCAAACTGGTGTGGAAATGTGGCAGGCTGAATTTAGGATTAGAAAAATTAGAAACCAAAACTGACAGATTTGTCCACTCTTGACTCCCAGTAAAACTCAACATCCAGAGCTAAAGAAAGGCAACAGGAGCCTAGTTTTTCTTGATTGAAAAAAAACCAGTCTGCTTGATTTTAGGTCTCACCAATGCAGCTGTAATCTGACTGCCCTTATAACGGATCCTTCCTTCTCCTTCAAGAAATCACAGATGCAAACATTTATCTGAATGTAACATTTACAAAGAGAGTTTCTTTCCCCAAAAACCTTAGCACATGGGGGAAGATATATAATGGGGAGATTTGCAGTTCTTCCTTACAGACCTCTCATGTACCCATTAATAGAACAGCACATTCTAATTAAGCTTGCTATGGTTATAGCAGATGGCTTTTTACAATGTGAAAAGTCCATAAACCAAGGGCCATTTATAGCTACTTCCCTACTACATATTCACATTCTTTTATGGGCAGACCCCTATTTCTTTTTTAACTTCCCCTCAAATATTTTTTTTGAACTTCTTTCATTCTTTTAAAAAGTAAACTTAATATTTGCATGGAAGGATGCACAAAGACCAAGGTGACTAGCCACTGAAGGCCCTTTAATCATTCCCATTAAGTGGCTCTGGAAGTATCAGTGGAAATGCTTCACATGGTTATTTGCTGAAATTAAAGCACCCATAAGGGCAGATGAAGCTGAACACACTTGCATCCAAAATAGCTCTGACAAGAACACAAAAGCACCCAACAAATTTAATTTGCAGGATTATTTTTGCAACACCAGCTTCTTTATACTGTTCTCCATAGAAACCCCAGATCCTTCTCGGCAGTAAGAGATTTTCCAGATGTTACGGATTGCAGCCCAGTTCTTCACCTATGTGCTGCAGGTGTGCAGAATAAACAACTGGCCTGGACCACAGAGATATCCCTCATAGGACTTGCTGGCTATGCTCTCCCTTCATGGCTGGAGGCAGCTTGCTTCCGAATACCAGTTGCTGGAAAATGCAGAAGGAGAGAGTGCTCTTGCACTCAGTTCCTCTTTACAGGCTTTCCATTAGCATCTGGTTGGCTGCTGTGAGAACAGGATGCTGGACTAGATGGGCCATTGGCCTGATCCAGCAACTCTTCTTATGTTTTTATGACTTGCTGGACTTGCTTAGGAGGACATGTGGCTGCACCTTTCAGAGGAACCACAGCCCCACAAGTTGAACCCTAGTATCTCTGATTATTACTGATCTTGAACAACAAAGCTAAGAAAGTCTTCAGCCTCAGACCTTGGAGAACCTCAGCCAATCAAAATCGACACTATGGATCTAGATGAACAATTGGTCTGACTCATTGTTAGGCAGCTTGAAATGCAGCAATGGAACATGAAACAAATCTTTTGCCAGAATCTGCAATGTTTTTTCTATTAATCGATACATACCTGTTTCTTCCTAGTTTGACCACTGTTCTTGTGCACAACCAGGGAGATTAAAGAGTGTCTATTTCAAGGTACACATAAGAAGTTGTCTTAAAAAAAATCAGACCATTGGTCCATCTAGACCAGTATTGTCTACACCAGGAGTGGACTAGCCTCTGGCTTCCAGCTGCTGCTCAACTCTAAATCCCATCAGCCCCAGTCAGCAAGTCCAGGAATGATGGGAGTTGGTGATGAGCAACCTCTGGGGAGCCACCTGTCCCCTACACCTTGTTTACACTGAGTGGCAGCAGCTGTCCAGGGTTTCAAGCAGGTGTCTTTCCCAGTACTAACTGGAGATACTGAGGATTGTACTCTGAACCTTCTGCATGCAAAACAGATGCTGTACCAGTGCAAGCTAGCCTGTCAGGGCACATGGGACACCGCCCCATCAACCTCAGTCTTGATTCCTCCAAGCCCACCTGCCTTCTTACCGACAACCAGAGTTACTTTTTTGAACTACAACTCCCATCAGCCCAATCCAGTGGCCATGCTGGCTGGGGCTGATGGGAGTTGTAGTTCAAAAAAGTAACTTTTCCAAGCTCTGCCGACAACCAGTCCAGACAGACATTCAGGCCCACTTCAGCCACAAGCCAGAGCTTCTTGATCATTCTGCTCTATAGTTGTCTGGGGTGATTGCCTTCTTCACTGTGCATGCAGATTCTCTTCCAAAACTGATCTCTCCTCCTTTGCCTCGAGCAGCAAAATGTCTGGGCCAGCCCTGCTAACGTGCACCTAGGGAGCGATGGCTAGAAGCAACCTAAGACAGCACCTCAATGACCAACATTTAGCCTCATCAAGCAGCTGGAGACTGACCTGTATGGGCAAATGGAGCACTGCTCCACCAGTCACGGTCTTGATTCTTCCAAGCCCATCTGCCTTCTTATTTGAAACCAGCCCGGGGTGACTCTGGCTGTCCAATTTCTCCTCTTTAGTATCAGGGCTGCCCTTGTAGAACTCAGCAGGGAGGAGGAGGATGGGGTCAAAAGGAGAAAGAGCTGGCTCTGCCTGCCATTGGCTCTGGCGCCACCTACTGTTGGGCTCCCTGACTTCTGTCCAACCACTCCCAATGGGCACCAGCTACTGCTGTGCTCTACCACTGAGCTGTAGCCCGTCTCAACTCATGGGCATAGTGTAGAGTTTAGGAGGCAATCCACACATGAAGCTTTAAATCCAGACACAAAATGTACCAGCATTTAAACAGCAAAACAAACAAGCAGTACATCAACGGTGAATGCAGGGGAGCATTGAAGTGACTGGGTTTCCCTTCATTATACATCAAATTGGTGACTAGGAAAGGAACTGGACCCTGCTTCTCTTCTCATTTCAGAGAAGCTCAGTCATTTAAATGGGCATGCAGCTTCCATCATGATGCATGCACTTCACAATTTATACCCAAATGCTGCCTTTTTCCCCCCATTCAGATTTCAAAAGTAAGGTGTGCGTTGGCTGTAAGCTAAGTTTGTGACTATTTGAGGAGATGTTAATTAATCCAGAGCAAAAAGAAAAAAAGAAAAAGAAGAGGTTGTCATTTTGTGTGTTCAAGACCAGGAAAGAAAGAATTACCGGCTTTCCAGCTTTTCACTTTGTATAGCTGTTGGCACCAACCCAAGACTGCAGTGCAGAACGCATGCCTGATTCCAATCAGATCATGTTATTTTGCAGTGCCCAGAAGCCTTTATACATGAATGGATTTGTCCCAACAATAATAAAGATTTGGGAAGTTTTCACTCAAAGTTAGCAAGTGTGATGTCACTTTTGCCTAACAAGGGGATTATTTGGGGACAATCAGAAATAAAATGTCAAATGCACATACTATTATCTATCTATCTATCTATCTATCTATCTATCTATCTATCTATCTATCTATCTATCTATCTATCTATCTATCTATCTATCTATCTATCTATCTATCTATCTATCTATCTATCTATCTATCTATCTATCTATCTATCTATCTATGCTTCTGCAT
Source organism: Rhineura floridana (assembly GCF_030035675.1). Lineage (NCBI taxonomy): Eukaryota > Metazoa > Chordata > Lepidosauria > Squamata > Rhineuridae > Rhineura > Rhineura floridana. The sequence continues at coordinate 3,316,704 of NC_084493.1, read as the reverse complement.
TTTTCTAATGAGGATTTACAACAAAAGGCTCCCCCAAAATTCAAACCCACATAATGGAGGTAACTGTCAGCTGACTCTGGCTGGGTAGCTTAGCATGTCAAGACACTGCTAAGGCAATCATCACAGGTAATGCCAAGACATTGTGAACCAGATCCATGATTTAAATCATGCATCATCTGGTTCACTAGAATTGTTTATTTTTGTAAACGTGCTAGACTAATTTCATGGCGAGCAGAATATTAACGCAGGGATGGGAAACATGTTTGACCCGCTGGGCCTGATCCTTATCTGGCCCCATTCCTGTGGACCATCTTTGACAGCCAGATGGGCGACTAATAAATCTAATAAATAAATAAATAAACCTCCTTCCCAATAGAGGTTCAGCAAGAGTCACCCCTGCTTTCTTCCAGAGAGTATTGTTCAGACAGGGTTTTAGAACATGACTTTTTTACCTCTCCTCCAACACACAATATGAGAACCAAAACACAGCCATCCTTCAAAATTCGCATTCATCTGAATTTTGCGATGCAGGTCTCTAACTGATGTTTACAAGAATGCATATATTTGGAGAAAATGCATATAAAAACAAGCGTATTATTGAAAATAACATACAAAATGCATTATATTAGGAGAAATGGCTTGCAAAAATGAATACGGTAACCAAAACTGCGGACAACAATGTATTTATCAGGAGAAATTTGCACTAAAATGCTGGAGAATGTTCATGAGGATCCTTTTTTTAAAAAAAAATGCAAATTGTTGCAGAAATGTGGAGAACTGGAGATTGGAAAAAATGAGAAACAGAGAGAACTGGCATTAACAGATCCTTCCACCCCTAGCGCCAAGTAACATGCAAGACACAGAAGAGCTGAAAAGGGAAAAGCATGCACCCAGAAGAGAGCCATGGCCACCACCACCCCGTCAGGTCACTCTTGCAAAGAACAAGACAAGACACACCACCGCCACCACTAGCGATTGCTTTTGGACCCACTCACTGTTGAAGGTGTGGTTTCTGCTACTCCCAGCTGGTGCGGCCGTGTGGTCAGCTGGCCCTTCAGAGATGGCCCTTCCTGACATCGAATGGGAAATGAAAAGGAAAGATGCAGAGAAAAGAAAGGGGGAGAGGTGAGGTGGGGTGGGAGGGAGGCAAAAGATGGCAAAAGAAAGGAAAGGGAGCGTCTTTAACTGAACACTAACGGCATAACAAGAAGATACAGTTAAGAACACGAAAGGCCAGACCCAAAAAACAGAAACAAACACAATCGCAATCACAATCACAAACAAAACTAAGCTACCATTGATTGTTAAAAGAACCTCCTGGCTTTCACCAGGCATCAGATTTGGGACAAGACAGAGCTGATTCCCTAGCATCAGTCCATGCTAGTTTCATATAAGGCAGTATTTTTTTCCCTGTCTAAAAATTATGATCTTCCTTTGCAGCCACAGCTTGAATTAAAAATATTCCATGCAGGGTGACAGGGAAGAAGGGTCGATTCAAAAAGCACCAAATTGAAGCCATGGCTGCAACAGAAGGATTGGGAGCACATTCCTGATTCTTCCTTTACGCAAATGGCTTAAATATTCCCATGGATAAAGGACTCTGTATCAACAAAACACAAGACCCTAAAGTAAGAAAATTGCACTCAAGTAATAATAAGTAATACACATTCTGCGGAACACCACTTAAGAATCCTTTTTGGACCTTAAATCCTTGGGGAAAGTAGATGCTTGTTGCAAATACTTGTGCAAGCAGTTAAGATTACTGGGGATATTTGAAAAAGACTCATTTGTCAAAACAGATGCACAACCAGTGTTTCATTGTGTATTTATTTTATTTAATTATTTATTACATTTATGTACCGCCCCATAGCCGAAGCTCTCTGGGCGGTTTACAGCAATTAAAAACATTAAAAACAAATATACAAATTTTAAAACACAAAAAACAATTTAAAAACACAAATTTAAAAAGTTAAAAAACAATTTAAAAACACATGTCTGTGTGTGTATTTATTATTGTCCTATTTGCATTGTTGTTTATTCCCTTTCAGATATGTTTCTTGAGTATGATGTAGCATATTTTTCCAAATTTGGGGTCTTTCTGATATTTGTGTCTTATTGAACTGTCCCACGCCTGACGTCGTATGGTGGGCGTGCCAGTGCTTTTTTGGTAAAAAAATAAGCCCAGTGTGTAGCTCACCCTCAGGGGCCAAATCCAGAGGCCTGGAGGGCCGAATTAGGACAGGAGGCTGCAGATGTCCCACCACCACTGTGTTAATAGCACAGAAATTTAGGCAGCAACAATATGATCCAGGAGTATGAGAGAAAAAACATCATCTTCAAATGTGCATCTTTATTTCAGCTCCATGCAGCTCATTCTTGGTGTTATTACGGGGAGTAGAAAGTCTACTTATTATAATATTGCCATAAAATCACAGCAACAGCAACAATCCTGCTTGCGTGCAAGCCCTATCTAGCCACTAGCTGAGCTGGGGTGATGTCATAGAATGTCCATGAATATCGTAACTCATGGCAGAGGGAGGCTCAAACATAGCTGACAGACAACATAGCTTCACACTGGGAAGTTTCCCTAAATGTCATCACGCTGGTGAGGAAGCCTACCTGTAAAGTGGGGGTGGTCTGAACATGCGCAGATGTGGAACGGCAGAAGAAGCAACAACCTGGACAATGAATATTCCCTAATGAGCCAGCGTGACTGTTGCAGCTCTATGGACTTTCCCCCCATTGTCATAAATGGTTAAGCAGAGGAGGGAACGACATCCTGCTTCGGGGCACTGTTCTTTATGCTAACAGAGTTGCATCTCTCTTTGCAGAGAATTCCACCCTTGCCACAGACCTCCCTCTTTTGGCACCATATAATATTGGCAGTTGGAACATCTTTCTGTCACCCGAGCAATGGATTGCAATGCCGCATCCGACAGGCACTATATTAATCCATATTTTATTGTCCATATCTCCATACAGTGCCATCTTGATCTTGCTACGGAGGCAGTAATCCAGACTTAACTCTGTTAACACCACAGAGCCCCATTTATACACAACCTGCACAGACTGCCGAGGGTAGATGCACTTTCAAGCCCTCCTCGGAGCTTTCAAAATGGCCTTTTTAAAATGCAAGGGCACCCCTCGACTCACAGGGAACAGTGACATTCCAATGCCCTATATTACAAGTTGTTTCTGCAGGCCAAGCAAAGCCAGCTTTTCCGTCTTCCTTGACTAGCAGTGATTAAACTTTGGGGCCAATGCATTATTTGTTATGCCCTTTGGATTTCCAATTCCTGCCTTGCATTCAGTTCATAAATAGTCACGCTAAGGCAGGCCATTAAAAACAAAAAGATCAAAGAAGACTCAATTACCATCTTTCTACCCTGTTGAAGCTGTGGAAAATTTTTTTGGTGCTTTTTAAAATGCACATGACTTTGGAAGCCCCGGTGTGGGTGAGTGTGCACATGCTTAATCATCTTACAGGTCTACATAGCCAGTTAAGCTTCTTGGCCTCCTATAGCTAAGATCAAGGGACGCAATTTCCTCCTTCTCTCCAAAGCAACAATTTTGATCCTGCGAAGATGTAGGGAGCCATGTTGATCCATTAAGGGGAAAGGGGGGGGGGAAACCCTGAAGTCATAATAGAGTAATTCCTTGAGGGCAACTGCAAAGTCACAAAATAGTGAGCAAGCTTTAGAGTTGTACAGAATTCTTCTTCAGGATGGATGTTAAGCAAAATGGGGTTCAGAGAAAACTGGGAATGATGTAGGAATCCCAAAATCTGCAGACTGTAAAATCTTAAGAAGGAATGCAAGCGTGAGGCAGACTTAAGCTGATTCGTCCTTGCTGAGGCTGCAGAGGCTGCTAAGAAACAGCCATGATTCCCCTCTTTTGAAAATATAGTGTATCTATACAATCTATATAGTAACTTAGAGATTTTCTCTCTCCACCCCCAGCAAGGGTGTAGTAGTTTGGAATCTCGGGGGTCTTCGACCCTTAACTTTTTTGGGTCTCCAGCATCCTACAAGGCAATCAGCATGAAAGGGGAGTATGTTAGCCACTGTGAAGAGTCTTCCCACATGCTTCCTTGTCCTTTCCTGCTGACTGGAGCCAATCAAAGTGAAAGGAGGTGAGTCAGTCACTGAGAAGACTCTTCTCAGTAGCTAACACTCTCCCCTTTCATGCTGATTGGCTCCTAGGGATGTATGTTGCTGTGGCAGAAGACATTAACAAGGATCTCATTTTGCAACATGTCACTGATTCAGTAACAGTGCATTCATGGTGGATTTATACAGGACTGTCCACGCATCATTTTGCTTTATTGGTTGTTCTGCAATGCTTCCCCAGAGTTATCACATTATTGCCGTCTAGAGGGGCACTCCTGCGCTATAGTGCAGCAAAAGTAGGACAAATAAACAAATCCCACAACATTTCTTACAGGATTTCAGCAAAAAGTTACACGGCATGCACTGACTGAAAACAAAGCACTGTGCCTGTCTTGAAACATTTGCAGGCGCAAGCACTGTTGACAGCAGAATGACAAGCACACAACACTGAAAGGATGTCAGGTGTGGGTGTGTGTATGACCCTACTGTGATGTTACTTGGAGGAGATTCAGAGACTTATCTGAACTCTGGTTTATATATGAAAGGATTCCCCAGGTGCTTTCAACAAACACCTTTCCTCACTAATTCTGGCCAGCCATGACAACAGCACTCCATTACCTGTTGGGAAGAGGGCCACATTTAAGAGGGCCACAGCCAAAAGTTGACCCTGGGCTACCGCTGGCATTTCCAGATACCTTTTTCCAGGAGCCCAAATGTGATGATGCTTTTCCTGGTGAATATTTCCAATTCATTTCAATGGGGACGTCTGCAAGCAGCAGTTGGCTGAGCTAGGCAGGTGCGCCACCCAGTATCCCTCCCATCCAAGTGCATGGAGCAAAAGGAAGGAAGGGGACTTTCAGAACTGTGCTGCCCCACATAAAGTAAAGGGTTGCGAATGACCCACTGTAGCATGAAGAAAACGCTCCTCCCTGGACACAATGCATCAGACACCTGGCCTTCTTCATTGGCTGCTTCATATGAGGAAGGGCTGCAAGTCAGTGGGAGAGCATCTGTTTTGCATGCAGAAGGTGCTAGGTTCAATCCCTGCCATCTCCAGATTAGGGTTGGGAGAGATTTCTGCCTGAAACACTGGGGAACTGCTAGACAGGACCGAGCTACATGGACTTGAACATCCATACCACAGTGACAGAATCTCTGCCTGGCACAGAGATGGTCCCAGCATCTCCAGGTACGGCTGGGAATGTTCCCTATCTGAAACTGTGCAGAAATGCTGCCAGTCAGTGTCAACAAAACTGAACTATACTGAGTCAGTATAAGGCAACTTCCTATGGACTCATCCACACAGCAATTTAGTCTGCATCTGGTGCTCCTTGCATCCCCTTGTAATTCGCATGGTTCACATGACGTTGCAGGCAAGCAGGAACTATCACGCAGTTTCCCCCTTTAAATCTGTACTAACGCAATCCAATTTGAATGCGAAAAGGAAAGGAAAAAACTGTCTCATCTGCGCTGCACTCCTCCATGTAGGCGCTTTGCTTCGGTGTTTTTTTAGTGGGCGGGCTCTCTTGTGCCCCATCGCCTGCTCCCTCTCTCTCTGCCACCCGCAAAAGCTGCCGCAGCTGCTGCCAACTTTGCCTTTCACTCACTCCCCCCCATCCACTTTTCACTCAGGCTTGGACAATGGAGAAGGGGAGGGAGGGTCTAGTCAATTTCATTTTTTCTTGTCAATTGCACACCAAGGCGCTCCCTGGTTTCAGCCTTGAAACATGTAAAATTAGAGGGTGGGGCCACAAGGAAACAGCCACACTAATCCTTCCCAGAGGAACGCCTGCTAATGTGAATGGAAAACAGCGGATTTGAAGCTATCAAGTGTGGACCTTGCAAATCTATCACAACGGTAAAAGCAGTGTCTTTAGTACGCAGGTATGCTCCCGTGTGGATAAGCCCTATGTTCCTATCTTGCAGCATGTTCCTCACTCTGCCTCCTTATCCCTGTTTTAGTTTCTCTCCTAGTGCTCTCCTGTAGCAAAACAGAAAGAACTACATAAGCGCCAATGTTAATTACTCCAAATTAAAGAATCTGGAATAACTACTACCGCTGTGGTTCAGTATTCCCAGCTGCCAATTTCGACCAGACATATTCAACAAACATGGGACCTTTTTTTTTGTAACACTCACAGCATTCAACAAATATGGCTAATGACCATGAACGTAGCTAACAGTGGCTGAACAGCCTGATTATTTGGAACTTAAGTCTCACTGTATTAACAAGGCTTGCTCTCTCAGAAGTGTGTCAGCAATCAAGAAATACGTTCTGTATTAACTCACACTAGGCAACTTGGATTTTACTGTGTTCAAAAAGAGGAAGACTTGCAATTCAGACAACTGTGGGCTACTTGTGACGGAGGATGGATTTAGGGAGGAGAGACAGAGAGAGAAAGCATCCCTTCCGTCAAGCTCTAGACAAATTAAGGCCAGAAAAGGTTTAGAACTTAAAAGCTTCCTTAGGGAGGAAAAGATGAGATGGGGAAAATACTGCTGACAGGAGCACAGACAGCCACTTGAAGGGCACCCCTCATTCATTCATTGTTTATATTTTAAACAAAACCCCTTTGTATTCTTGAAAAGTTAAAGAGTCCAGTGAAACAAAACAATGCAGCCAAACCCACAATAAATACTGAACTTGGAGCCAAATGAGACATCAATTGGTTATCTCATAGCTGCCCATCTATCTTGGCCATCTCTCTCATTAATGGAGACCTCTCCTCCTGCCCTGGGGGAGAACAGCCTTTCAGAGACAGATTCCAGTGACCCTTGCGACACAGGTCAGGTGTCAGACAGAGAAAACTGTCCCGCTAAATTCATATTCCATGCATTAAGATAGATCTATAGAAAAGCTCCCGTTATGACTTACAGCAGGTATAAATGGCCAATGGTATATATTTTGCAATGTACATGGGATGGATTTCCCTTCGGCACCTTGTCTCCAACTCTGAAGTGATGTTCATACAAATAGCTGCCATTATAGTATTATTTTTATTATTTGGATCTTATCCTGACACTCAGTGAAGACCCATAAGGGGTTATGATGTTTTGGTTTTTTTAAAAAAAAACAGATTCTAGAAAAACACATTTAAGCAAACAATTTCTTACATAAAGATTTAAGGGGGGAAACCCATCAAACAGGAACCTCAAATGCCAAGTCAAAGTAATCCTAACTAAGCACAACGCAGACACACGTTGCTAATTTATTATTTACTTTGGCCTGTATCCAACATTCTCTGTCTGCTAGCGCAAAGACTCTTGCGCTAGCAGATGGGTGAGTTTTAGTGCTACACAACATCCAACGCAACAGTTGCACTAGTGGAAACTCATTGCACAATCTACTGCACAACAAAGTTACCAGCAACCTGTTAATGCATTCCCTTGTGCAACAATGCCCTCCTGATGCGAAACATTTCACCAGTGGAACAAGTACACTGCTGAATGACTTTAACGTAGGGCTGCGTTGGATGCAACCCTTAATTAATTTCATTTAATGAAAATGTATGGCGCTTTTCAGCACAAGTCATCTCAAAGCAGTTTACAGTCACATAATTCTTTCAGAGACTTTGCATACTGGAAACCTGCTTTGTTTGCTATGGTTGTTTCAAGAAAGACAAGCTAAAAAGTTTAGGAATGAATGGATGGAATATGGTTCTTTCATTGCTTTGGAGTGATGCAGCATCCCCTACCTTTCAGCGGCAGGTTTGCTGGTGACACAGAAAATGAGCACCAACAGATAACACAGATGGGCTGTGGATAAATGCCAGCCTGCCTGCAGCGGGATGGGGGCACCTCACCTAATCCAAAAGTCTTGCCAAAACCAAACCCAGGATCTGGAGGGGACCTGGTGCCCTCCAGATATTTGGGACTGCCCTAGACCCATCTGCTCTAGTCAGCACAACTGTATTGGCTGGGACTTGGGCTTGAAGCTGTCCATTTCCATTTCTCCCAGTTTTTAAGTTCAGTTCTCTGCATTTCCACATCAGTTTGCTTTTAAAAAAAAGTCCTCATGAAATTGCCTTTCAGTGCAAATTTCCCCTAAATAACACATTTTTCTATGCAACCCCACTTAATATACTCCTTTTTGCAAAGCATATCTCCTCTAATATTTATATTTTCCCTACTAGAATGCATTTGTGTATGTTTTTCACTAACATACGCATTTGTATCTCTCTTAGTATATACATTTCTGTACACACTACTTGGCTGGAGAACTGCACTGCAAAACTCAGAGAAGTGCAAATTGTGAAGTATGGCTGTGTTCTGGTTCATGTACGATTGTTTTGGAAAGTGTGAATTAGGTAGATTCACCTTTAAATGTGAACTAATCAAATTGCTGCCTCCATCACTAGCTAGGGCTTATGGGAGTTGAACTTCAAAACATCTGGAGGGTGCCAGGCTGGGTAAGGCTGTCAGAGGGGATATATACTCCAAAACCAGCGGGGGGGGTGTTACAACAACCTAACAGGAGGGAAAGAGCTGGCAAAAGGCTTCTGCGTGTGGCTAAAATCCCCCGTGGGAGATCGTGGGTCTGGATTTTCATTTATTCTCTAGAGAACTAGAAATGACAGACTGCCCACAATCTGTTCCAAAAACTCATGCCCAGAACTAGACAATAGATGTGCCAGTGTGACAAGGGCCCCTGAAAGGGAATAATTTCAGGCTAGCCAGCAACATAAGGGAGGATCCCCATTCACAGAAGACCAGCTGCATCCAGGGAGCCTTCAGCTGTGCGTAATCGCATACAGGCCTAGTTGAAAGACAAATTAATAGCAAGTTGGGTGCAAGAATAACTGCCAGGGAGCTTATGTTGCAGAACACATTAGATGCAGCAAAGCACTTTTTACCAAAATGAACAGCTTAGGTTAATTCATAATGGCTTAGCTTCTGAGGTCTCTCCATGGTATTTCCCCTACCTTATTTGTATTCAGAACGGGAAGTATCACATAAGTCTTTATGTTGGAGATATGGATAGAGGTTGACTATAAAAAGTAAGAGACTGCAACATTATATATGCTGAATGCTTGAACAGCTAGGATGCACTATGTGGTGTCCTTTGATGAAGATGGTCCAGGCTATGCCTACTCTATACAAAATAATTCATCGTCATCATCTGCACCCAGGCACTCTAAATCCTATGACTTGTATGAAGCATGCAAATATAGCAAGTCTGCATGATTTACTCTGACTTCACTAGTCATTGGTTACTTTCCTTAATTGGCCTTTTGTTGCATGAGTGTAAGGCAGGGGTAGCCAAAGTCAGATCCTTCTTCCACCGCTGTAATACAAAGCCTAGGCCAACCTACCCAAGCCTGGTGCCCTCCAGATATTTTGTACTCAAAGTGCATCAGATGAACCTTTGATCCAACCCAGTAGGATTTTTCTTAACAAAGACTTGACCTCCACAACCATAAAGGAAGAAGGTAGAGATTCACAGGAATTGGATTTCAGTGCCAGATCCCTCACAATATTTGGCAAAGAATTGCATGCAAAGACCAGGAAGAGTTCCTCTTGCCCCAGAGCTTCGCATTCTTTGCAGCAACTCTGCAGCCAAATGGCCTCAAGCCAGAAAGACTTTGGGGGCAATTCCAGCCATACCCCAACAGACCAAACAAGGCACTTCTTCAAAACTACAGCTTTCTGCACATTGCATTATATTTTTGTAAAAAAATAAATAAATTGTGAAGTCTAAGAACACAGCAAGATGTTTATTACACAATACAGCTTTTTAAAAGCTACCTGCTGTGTCTCTGAAATTGTCTTGATGTTGAGCCAATTTCTTATGGTACATTTGCAATTGTTTGCCATAGATCTCTTTTTAGTGGGAATGATAAGCATCTTTTCATGCTCCTAAATGAGGGGAATGACATCACCTCTTGGCACCTTTTGTCTAAGGGGTAACATGTTCCATTTCATCACTCTTGATTTGGAAAGACCATGGCAAAGTGATTAGACACTCTCTTAGATGTCAGCTTTTAAAGCCTCACAGTGGGCAAAGGGGGAGGGGAAACCACACCTGCAAGTTGCAGATTTGATACACGAGGCAAGATCAAAACCCACTGTTCAGTGGGCTCCAGTCACAGCTTAATAAAGATAAGTGATATTCCAGTGGCAGAGAGAAACCATCCCCGGCACCAAGAAAGTCCATTGGGCAGCTGCAAAACGCACACTGAACTGCCAAGTCACTTTCTCCTCCCACCTCTCAAATACATAGCCCAGGCCAGGGGCAGCCAATGAAATGCCTTTCAGATGTTGTGGGGCTCCAGCTCCTATCAGCCCCGGCCAGTATGGCCAACGCTAAGGGATGATGATGGGAGCTGTAGTTCAACAACATCCAGAGAGAAGCACGTTGGCTACCTCAGCATAGACAGATGTCCAGGACAGAAGGAATCTAATCTGTATTGGTTACACACCCCAATTGCATTTGTGATTTTTAGCAAGACTTCATTTGCAGCACCGGCAAGCTTAAAGCTGGTTTTCAGAACTATTATTATTAATTAATTAGCTGCTTTTCTACTTCAAAGCTACTTCTGTTAGCCCCCACCTGAGACAACAGAAGGAGACCACACACATGAGGCAGGACACGAGGAGCTGCCCATTTAAAGTCCTTCTGACAACATCTGGGGAGGGGGTTGAGCAGTCACCTGACCTGCTTCCACACTTAAAAAGACTCTGATTGAGCTTCAGTCTTCACCAGAGCAATATTTGTGATTCCTAGAATTCTCCCTAGTTCCTGAAGAACCTGCCAAATTCACACTTCCCAACCCATATGCAAACTGAAACACAGCTCTCATTTGAAATTTGCGCTTCTCTGAATTTTGCAGTAGCGTTCTCCAGCCCTCTAGCCAAAGAATTACAAATACGCACATATTAGTGAAAAGTGCACACAAAAACATGCACACGTTGGTTAACAGAACGTACAAAAAGTGCATTCTGTTAGGGGGAAATTGCTTGCAAAAATGCACACGCTAGGCAAAACTGAATACAAATTTTCATGTGGAATTAAAAGGAAAAAAAATATGAGGAATGGGGTGAACCGAACTTATGAATAGCAAATTGAGAAAGTGAGCAACTGACACTGACAGGCTCATCCATCTCTGGCAGGTGCTACTGTTTCTTCCCCAAGGCCTCACACAGCACTTCATCAGAATAATATTATGGGATCACAATAGGGTTTAGTGGTCTCTGGCTAGTTCATTTGGCCTCCTAATGCCTAGTAAAAGCAAAACGAAATGGTGCAAAACAAGCCAATGAGTGCTTAGTTTTGCGTCATTCTCAGAAATGGACTTTTCATCTTGGAGAGTATCCCCCAAGTCTGGCCTCTAGAATCAGGCTATCAAACATGCTGTACGACTAAGCAGTGTATAATAGCACCGAATAGCACCCCATGCCATCCACTGTCCCCTTCGCTACTCATACTTGCCAAATTGGATTCAAGAGTCAGAGAACACATCCACTCAGACAATTCCTCTCTTAATCTCAGCTCCTGGGAGCTCTCACCTCCAGTTTCAAAACCTGCTTTGAAAACAGGACTTTTGACTAGGTGACTTCCATCTGCAGGGGCCTCTATTAGCTGATCAAAAGAAAGTTCTTGACCCCATCCAATGCCTCTGGACTCGTGGATGTCAATCGTCTTCTCATTAGAGACACAGCTGTCCCCAAGCTGGATCCATTTCCCAGAGCTTGGAAGTAACTCGTTATTTTTAATGAGTTACTTTTAATTCGTTACAATTTTAAATAACGAGTGGGTAATTCCATTACATTTGGCAAGTAACGGAACGAATAGTAATTTCCCTACTTTTCAGCTTCAACTTTAACGTTTCCACGTTAGGTTGGACGTTACTTGGGGGCGGGAACAAGGGGAAGTCAGCTCCTGGCTGTGATTGGTTAACACAAGACATGTGCCTCACACTGATTGGACCTCTGCGCAGACTGTCTCTTCCCTCGTGATCTGTGTTAGGAGGCACGAGGGAAGAGATGAATAGGCAGGGGGAGCCTGCTAGCGTCTGACTCTGAGAGGAAAAAATGGACACCGGAGGAAAAAGCCAGGGCAAGGAGAACAACGGAGGAGAAGGCTGCAGCAGAATGGCGAAGAGCTGTGGAGGTGAGTGACAATGATTTGTGTGTGTGTGTGCCCCGGTGTGTGTGTTTTCGGCTGAAGTCTCTGGTTTTGGGGGGGGGCTCCAGCTCTCTGGCTACCACCCCTTACTCTCTGGACTCTCCGCTTCAATTTAAAAAAAAATAAGTTTCTAGGTGGTCTAATTCCCGAGATATACACCAAAATGTAACCCCCCCTGCACAACTTTTTTTAAAACAGATCATGCTCTAGCTACAACTCCCATCAGCCCAATCGAGTGGCCATGCTGGCTGGGGCTGATGGGAGTTGTAGTTTAAAGTAACTTTTCAAAGCTCTGGCTGCAACCCCGCCCTTTCATGATTGTGAGTAAAGTGCAGACTTGTGTTTGTGTTGTAAATCTCTCTCCCTCCAACCCTATTTTTAAAGAAATTAGGCAGGGTTTATCACAGTTTTTATTATGTAGGAAACTAATACTCATTTTTTTAAAAAATGAATGAAGTTTATTTATTTATTTTTATTATTTTATTTATATCCCACCCTTCCTCCCAGTAGGAGCCCAGGGCAGCAAACAAAAGCACTAAAAAAACTTTAAAAATCATAAAAACAGACTTTAAAATATATTAAAACAAAGCATCTTTAAAAACATTTTTAAAAGCTTTAAAAACATTTTTTTTAAGAAAAAGTTTTAAAACATATTAAAAAGCAATTTCAACACAGACGCAGACTGGGATAAGCTCTCAACTTAAAGGACTTGTTAAAAGAACAAGTTCCTTATCACTTGAGGCTGCAGTTTTCCCTGGTTGAGTAAGCCCCATTGAATACATTGGGACTTGCTTCTGAGTAAACAAACATAGGATTGCACTATAAATATCTTTACAGGTTATATAAATAAACATATTTGATAGTCATGCTTATATAAATATTTTCATAGAATCATAGAATAGTAGAGTTGGAAGGGGCCTATAAGGCCATCAAGTCCTAACCCCCTGCTCAATGCAGGAATCCAAATCAAAGCATTCCTGACAGATGGCTGTCCAGCTGCCTCTTGAATGCCTCCAGTGTCGGAGATCCCACTACCTCTCTAGTAATTAGTTCCATTGTTGTATGGCTCTATCAGTTAGGAAGCTTTTCCTGATGTCCAGTCGAAATCTGGCTTCTTGCAACTTGAGCCCATTATTCTGTGTCCTGCACTCTGGGATCATTGAGAAGAGATCCCGGCCCTCCTCTGTGTGGCAACCTTTCAAGTACTTGAAGAGTGCTATCATATCTCCCCTCAGTCTTCTCTTCTCCAGGTTAAATATGCCCAGTTCCTTCAGTCTCTCCTCATGCGTTGTTTCCAGTCCCCTGATCATCCTTGTTGCCCTCTTTTGAACCTGTTCCAGTTTGTCTGCATCCTTCTTGAAGTGCAGAGACCAGAACTGGACACAGCACTCAAGATGAGGCCTAACCAGTGCTGAATAGAGGGGAACTAATACTTCACATGATTTGGAAACTATACTTCTGTTAATGCAGCCTGATATAGCATTTGCCTTTTTTGCAGCCACATCACACTGTTGGCTCATATTCAGCTTGTGATCAACAACAATTCCAAGATCCTTCTTGCATGTCGTACTGCTGAGCCAAGTATCCCCCATCTTATAACTGTGCATTTGGTTTCTTTTTCCTAAGTGTAGAACTTTTACTTCCACCCAGTTTTGTCATGCTGTGTCCCTATAAGTATCCAATTGCATACTATGGTTGTACAATACTTCCTTTACATTTTAAGTATGCCTTGGGGTAGTCATGGTTCTCCATTGTTTTCATCTTGAGGGGCAGATAGGCTGAGAAATGGTGAGTAGCCCATGGTCACCAACTACACTTTATAGCTTATCTTCATTTTGAAAAATTAATTAAAACAATTTACATGCAGGCAAAATTTATTAAGCGGATTCACACAATATGTGTAAAGCACATCCAACTCGCATTTAAAGCGCATGACTTCCCCTAAAGAATTCTGGGAAGTGTCATTTCCCCCTCACAGTTATAGTTCTCACCACTCATAACAAACTGCAGTTCCCATGATTCTGTGGTGGGATTCATGTGCTTCAAATGGGTGTTGAATGTGCTTTAAAGGAATGGTGTGGATCTGCCCTAGGTATGATGTTCATTCAAGAGTGAATTGAAAAGAACAATTTTAAAAGATACTTCTTACTCTTACTCATTTTTCAGACCTCTTTCTGAAGTAAAGGGTCAAATCTGTAAAAACATTTGGAGCACCCACATTAAAAGATAAGGGCAGGGTATTCCAGGCAGGGGGTTGCCAACCCTGCTTGGATATGGATGTCTTTGCAGAAGAACCCTAGTCAAGGTTTACCAACAGCACAGTCCAAACTATATCTACTTAGAAGTCAGTCCTGTTGAGTTCTATGGGGCTTAATCCCTTAGTAAGTGTGTTTAGAATTGCAGCCTTCAGGAGCCTCCATCTTTACTCCCCAAAGCTCCCATCTAACATCTCCACAACACTAGGCTCCTTTGTCTCTGCTGTGGCCTTCTGGTGACTGCCCTAGCCTGAAGGCACTTAACCCTTCTTGCTGAAAGCAAGTAGGCTAGATTAAATGTTCCCTACCCAGGCTCATATATATAAAATATAAACGGCATTTTGTCAAAAGTATTTTTGTCTACATTTTATACCTCATCCTTGGTTTTCCAAGCTTGGCATGGAATGCTTCTCATACAGAATTAATTTGAAATGCTGCATATTTATTATCATAATCATCATATTCAAAATAAAAAATATATGTACCGCCTTCAAGTTGATTCCAACTTATGGTGACCCTATGAATAGGGTTTTCATGAGGCTGAGAGGCAGTGACTGGCCCAAGGTCACTCAGTGAGCTTCATGGCTATGTGGGGATTTGAACCCTAGTCTCATTTTGTTCTCACAACAACCCTGTGAGATAGTAGGTTAGACTGGCCCAGGCAGGGTTATTTAGTGAGCAAAAATGATGCAAATAGGATCTCTTTTAATTGTGCTATCGACCTGCTTACTTCCACTCTGACTGGGGCATCTTGCAGCATGGGGAAGAGATGGGGGCACATCACAGCTGAAGTTCACCCACATAGGAGCATTATCTCTTGTTTATTACAGAGTCGCCTGTTGCAGGTTTTGCTGCTGAGAGCAGCAGTCAGTTAGTGCGGCCACTTGAGTCACAGCTTGTTGATCCTGAGGAGGCAAAACTAGAAAGTGAGGTTCAGAAAGGAGGCCCTGTGCATGAGGAGGAGGAGGGCATGAAGCAGTGCCAGTTGCCCACAGCCACATCTGCAGAACAGCAAGTACCATGGTTTGGGAGAAAGCTTGTACATTTGTGAGCCAGAGTGGGAAAAATGTTGTTGTACGATGCAATTACTGCCTTCCAAGGATCAAAAATCTGAGATCAGCTGTTTCCTCCTCATCCAATGTGAAGAAACATTTTGAGGTAAGCCTTTGTCATGCTGGTCCTCAAAGAGTGTCCATTGTCTATTTATGTTTAAATTGTGAAGTTCCTCTTCCATTTTTTCTTGGATTCATGCTTTGTTCTTCTTCCTCAGAAGGCACACCCTGAGAAGCTGAGAGCAATTGAAGAAGCAATAAAGGCAAGGAGACGTGGCCTTCCTGAACCAATGCATGACACCCCTCCTCCCAAAATGCTGAAGCAGCAGCAGACAACCCTTGAGAGGTGGGGATCTGGCAGGGATCTGCTTCTTCTGGCAGCCTGCGTACACCCTCGCTACAAACTAGATCGGCTGGAATCGTGTCAGGCCACCACCCATACCAACAAGTAAGAACATTAGGGAAGCCCTTTGGGTGGATTACTCCAAGGGAAATGTTGTCTCAAGGGAGGCATCAGAGGGCTTAAGGTGGTAGGCAGGGGCTGGGCCTTTTCTTCCTGGGGCTCCTCATCACAACCTTGGGTTGCTGCAGGTAATCCTTAAGGGTCTGCTGTGCTGCCCCATGAGTGTGGTGACTTGGTCACCTTCCTACCTTCCATGTCATCATCCACAGGCTCAGGCTGGACCCTGAACCAGGGGACATGACAAGCATCAGGAAATGAAGAGCAGATGATGGTTTCCTAACGTATATGTGTTAACATATCCTCTCTCTTTCTTAGATACACAATGGAAGCCTTGTTGAAAGCTGAAATAAAGATGGGTGTACTTAATGAGGACAGTGATCAGTCTTCAGATAAAGACCAGGAAGGAGATGACTTAGAAGATGACTTCTTTAACTTTCTGCCCCAGGGCAAGAAGTCAGCAGTGGACACTGCTGAGGAGGAACTGGTGAGGTACCTGAGGTCTCCCAGTAGGGAAGTGTCATCACTCCGTGGCTTTCCACGTGTGCTGCAGTGTTTTTTGCAGCACAACACAGGCATGCCTTCAAGCGCCGCAGTAGAACGCCTGTTCAGTACTGGTGGCAACGTAATGACTGTAAAAAGACATTCCTTGTCTGACATGCTCTTTGAGCATCTTGTTCTTTTGAGACATAACAGAAACATATTATAAAAGCATTTCAAGTGTAAAATTTGATTTCCAGAGTTGGGGTATCTTCATTGCTTGGGGGGATGTGAGATTCTGTTATGCCATTATGTTAATCTTATGGATAATTTTTTTGATTCTACTACCCCCTGTGTGTGTGTGTTTATTTTTAATATTGTTTTAGGCTGCTTAGATGTGCAGCAGCCAAGGCCAGCACCTTGTAGGAGTTTTTTAAAAAAAGTAACTGAAATGTAATTGTAGTGATTACTTTTGAGAAAAAGTAAAGTAATCAGTTACTTTCAGAGCAATTGTAATTGTAACGGTAATTACTACTTTTTTGGGCCAAGTAATTGTAACTGTAATTTATTACTTTTAAAAAGTAATCTTCCAAGCTCTGCCATTTCCCAGGGAGAGTTAAATGTCTCAGAGAGAGAGAGCAGTCAGCGATACTTGCGGGTTTCTGTTAAGTTGAGAGACAGAGGGGGGTACTGGGAAGAGGCATGACCCCACTGGAGGCTGCGAAAGGATGCTGATGAGATTTTTGTTAAGTGTTCATTATTTCCTTGCTGTGAGCATCAATAAAAGCTTGTGATCAGGTTTTAAACGTTCCACGTTTGCGCTAGTCAATAACTGGTTGCAGACACAATAGTGCTTTCCTCTGCTATTACAGTGTCTTAGGAACAGTCAACGCCCCCTAAGTACATCAAATTAGTATGCAAAGCATTCCTCTCTTTGCTGATTTGGTTTTTCTAAACACACATTCCAGTTCTTGGGGAGGAGGAATGATTAAAGACTTTCATCCGGCACACCACAGAGCGCTTGCAAGGTGATCTACATTGATTTGAAAAATCAGCGGCCATTAGTTTCTTTCTCACCCACACCCCATTAGAAAACCCCCCTACAGATACCCAGTGTCCTAAAGCTGAGTACATCAAAAGCAACTTCAGATATTTCATTTTCAAGTAGACTGCTAGAGAGGTTGTGTCAAATGCAACAGAGGAGTGTGCTCACTTTAGGTACAATGAACACTTGGCTGTTCCATAGATGTACAGGGTTTAATGGCTAGAAGGTAGCCGTGAAAACGACTGAATTGAACCCCAAGCATCAGGGTTCTCACTCTGATGTTCAATGTTCATCTATGTGTGATTAGAAGATGGATCACGAACCTTCTCCTCATCCACAGCTGGAAATCCTCCAAATATATTATTAGTAGTAGTTGCAGTATTGGCATTAGTATTAATTAAATTTATATCCCATCCTACACCCCTCCAGGTAGCGGAGCAGCTGCACCTCCCAACATCACCCCCACATCAGATGCTATTGAGTGAGATACATTGGGAATTGGCTGTTAATATCCAGAGGCAGAATTTGGCCTATTTCTCATCTAGAAAGATAAAATTAGCATAAAAGGAGTTTTTCTATCCTTTGGGGTGTTTTTATAGCTCATCTAAATCCTGTAAAACAGAACTCTTGGGGTAATGCAAGAGGTTTCCCAGATAGAGGCATATGTAAAATAATTTCAAAGAAACTATTTTTAACAACCACAGTAGTGTTTGCAAATAACATTGTGCAAAGAATACCGCTTGTAGTCTGGAAAAGTGTTGTTAAGGGTGGACCCAGACACAAACAGACCCAGCACACAATCCCTCCATCACCACTCAAGACACAAAAGAATGAAAAAAGTTGGTCAAGAATGCTTAAAACAGTTTTAAGGCCCACACAGGCCTTAAGACAAGGGTTGGAAGCACTTTGCACTCCTATGGACGCAACTGCACAAACACACACCATTTGGGATCTGGAATCGAAATGTACAAAGCCTCTGTCCTCAAATGGGAGGCTTTGTGTGCAAACATTTATTGTAAATAGAAAACACACAGAGAGAGATGGATATATGCCACCCCAAGACCCTGATGAACTCTTCAATATTAGGAATGCACATCAAAAAGAAGGGTGAATCAAACCCAAATGAAAAGCCTACCCGTCAAAATTTTGCCCCCTGGAAATTGGTGTGTGTGTACATGTGTATATAAATATATATGTAAACATATACACTAGAGATAATATGTGGTCATGATGGCTTGTAGCCATTGACAGCTTTATCCTCCATGAATTTATCTAATCCCCAGCTGTCCACAATGGTGATAGTAACGACATCTAGTGGGTTTCCAAGAGACATCTGGCTGGCCACTGTGGAAACCGGATGCTGCTCTAGATTAGGAATGGGGAACCTCATGCTCAAGGGCTGAATGCGGCCCTCCAGGCCTCTCTTTCTGGCCCTTGGGACTCTCCCCAGCCTCACTGGCTCCGCTTGACACCCTAAATATTTTTGCCAGGCTGGAACATCCTTGACAATGCCTCTTGCTTGCCTGGATGGAGGATACAGAGAGGTGTATGAGTAGAAAGTAGCCTACTGTACAAAGGTAAAATTTACATGCACATTTTTGCCTCCAGCCATGGCTACCACTGGTGTGTGGCCCCTGGAAGATTGTACAGAAGGGAATGTGGCCCTCAAGCTGAAAAAAGATTCCCCACACCTGCTCTAGAAAGATCCAGAATGGTTCTTCCTAAGACATTCTTAAGAAGTGGACCTCCAGACTTGCCTTCGGATCTGATTTGCTAAAACAGAACCTTTGTCCTTGCGCATGTGAAAGGTGTTTAGATGGTGCAACAGTCTGGAAACCATCTGGCTGTAAAAAGCCTAAACATTAAGCTAACAGATCATCAAACCATCCCGTTTTGGGAGAAGATGATGTTTACTTGGGATCTTTTGTTGAAGAGGTTCTTGCTTAGATGGGCTTTGCTTCTTGCTCTCCAGAAGGGCTCTGGATTTTGGAGAGCCAGCATCTTACTGACTTCTGCCTAGTGGTAACTGGTGGCTTCATGTCAATGGGGCAGTGCAATCCGCTCCGGGTTTTAGTCCAAACTTTCAAGGAGCTGTCCATGGCGCTTTGGAAAATTACATCTATATTGGAAGGCAGAAAGAGGGAAAGAGAGATGTGGACAGTCTGACTTCCCAGCCAACAGGAAAATTAAGCCGTTTATACATGTTTTTAAAAAATAAATACTCCGCCGCAGCGGTGCCTGGATCCAATGGTGGATCCAAAGGTGGATCCATTGTGGCAGTGGAATCTGCTCTGGGTTTTAGTTTGAACTTTTAAGGTTTCAGCACCTTGGACCACTCACTGAAAGTTCGGACTAAAACCCAGAGCAGATTCCACTGCCCCACTGACATGGAGCCACCTACTGAAAGGTTCACACAATGGGTTCACACTCCAAGGGGGAATTGGCACCACACATCACACTGGGCACTGCTGAACATAGGAAAAGGGTGGGGGTGACCTCCCTTTGCGTTTGCACCAAGAGTAGTTCCTTAGATCCCAATGCGAGGCTTTTGGGGAGCCAGTGGGCAACCCAAATCAGCAGAGGGGAAATGACCATCAGCAGTAGGTAGATCTCTTTAGAAGCCAGCAGTCAGACCTTCAAGAAACTCCACCTTAATTAAACTAGCCCCAAGTGGTGGAGATGTAAGGTGAAGGAGAATTCTGGAAATGGGACACACAGTGTGAAATACCAGTCGTGCCACTGTGGCTAGCCTCCTTCACCAGCCACCCCCAGCCTGTTGCCTTCCAGCATGCTCACTGGAGAGGATGGGAACTGGAGTCCAAAACATCTGGCAAGCACCAGGTTGGAGATGGGTGCCCTGCACATAGTCACCTCAAGCGGGTTTCTAGATGAATCCTGATGGGGGCAACTGGGTTGCAAACCTCCTGATGTTACGACCCCTAGAAATGTATAAGAAAATTCAGTGGCCTTTTGTAAATAGCTCAGGATGGGGGTGGGGCATTGTTTTAAAGTACTCTTTTGCAGCATTCTGATACTGCTTTTTACGACCTAGTTAATGATTGCACTTACTGAAACTAATTTAATGTGTAATAAAACTTCTTTACTATCGTCTTCTGTTTTCAGGGAGAAGGAAAGAAAGAGAGGGAGCCCATGAGGAAGGGCTATTAAAACGAGGGCCATATGGTTGCCTCTTCTTTATGAAGACGCCAGTGTGTGAACGACCTTTGTAAAATTCCAACTGGAACACCAGATCAGTTTTCTTCCTACTGAAGACTTGGGCAAGAAAGTTGGGCAATGCTACACTGTTTGGAAGTGTTACTCCTTCTTCCATTGTTCTGGGTGGCTGTCACTGACGTGCCTGGAGTCATGCCCCAGGCTTGGTGCAAAGAAATAAAAGGCAGAGTGTTAAAATCAGAGTTGGGACCTGGCATCACCTCGTTCCAGTTGCGCTTATGGAGAAAGAGACAGCACGGAAGGAGAGGAACAATGTGCCTCTCCCCTTTTGCCCCCTCTAGATGGGACATTGGAGCAAGGAGACAGAACTGAACTCTCATCTTGCCTTCCCCCTAGCAGATCCTGTCTTCCTGCATATGCGGGGGGGGGAGAACAGGAAGTGATGGTAGCAGTTGTGGGGAGGTAACCCTTACTAAAGACCCCACAGGATGAAGCATTAGAGATGGGTGAATCTGTCAGTTACGGTTCCTTGCATTTTTCCAATCAGTTTGCTTTTTTTTTTTTTGAAGTCCTCACAAAACTTCATCAGCATTTAGTGTCCATTTCTCCTTTTAAAAACCTTTCTCTATTTAAAAACGTATTTTTAAACACAATTTTGAGTAATGTACAAATTTTTGCAAGTGATTTTCTCTACTATAATGTGTTTTTATATGTTACTTTCACAAAAATATGCATGCTTATGTACTCTTTTATATATGCACACACACACACACACCTCTTTTTGTATGCATATTTTAGTCAGAAAGCTGCATCGCAGGATTCAGAGAAGTGCAAATTTTTAAGGAGAGTTGCATTTCACTTTGTGGATTGTTTTGGGACCTGTGCATTAGGTAAATTCACATTAAAATGCACACTGAATCAATTTTCTCCCCCATCCCTCACTGGAGGACACCTCTCAGCACTTGTTAAGTGTACACTTCTCTAAAAATGCACATTTTTGCAAGCAGTGTTGCTTAAAATAATGCATTTTTATGTTTTCACTGATATGTGCATTTTTATGTACACTTTCCCACAATATAGACATTTTGTTGTACACGTTTTTGGTCAGAGAACTGCACTGCAAAATTCAGAGATGTGTGAATTTCAAAGGAGAGTTGCATTTTGGTTCACTTGTTGTGTCGAGAAGTGCAGATTTGGGAGGTATTTGTACTTCTCTCCCATCTCTCACAGGAGTGGGATTGAACTGCTGGTCCTCCAGTTTGCTTCACAGAACTTTCCAAAGAGCTTAGTGGCAATTTTAATGCATAATGAGGAGGAGCCTCTCGGGCTTCAGGCTGCCATTGAAATGCTGCCAGTTACCTCTTCCCCAATCACAAATCAGTGACGAGGAGCAGCAGAAGGTGGCATCCTTTATTATTAATGAAAAATAACTCTTGCACGCTGCTTTTGCTGGTTCAAGGTCTGCCAGACCTCTCAGGCAACCCCAAGTGCAGTGTGACGACTCAGCAAAAAAAAGAGTGCCGGAACTTGCCGGCTCTTCTCACATGTGCAACAGAGGCAAGATGGATTATCCACTAGACAAAAGTGACTTTGGATTTTTGGCTCGCTGGTGGCTGAGCCATAACAAGTGCAGACTGTGAACAGCCAGGTGAAGAGAGGCCACGAGAGAATGAGAATATTGTCACAGTGAAAGGTGACGGTATCTGGGTGGCTTCTGAATCCTTTGGCACTCACGACGGCTCCGCGGGTTGCTCCCTTCAAGTTTACTAGCTCTTATAAGCTGCAGTGAATAATTACTGTAGAGGGTCTGTGCGTCTCTTTCCATCTTTTCATTTCCACAGAAAAGAATCAATAGAAAAAGGACTGAGAGAGATTCTATGGAGTGTGAAGTCTGAAGGACAAAAATCAATTCAAAGGAACAACAGCAAAAACAAAGGTTGGGAGGGGAAGCTGAAAAAGGGAGAGACTGCATCTGTGGAAGCTCAGGGCGGGGGAAAGGGGGACTCCTTTCCAACCACTGCCAAGGCACAAGTGCTGCTGTCAACAAGATGCCGCTCTAGGGTGGCCAGGTGCCCTATTTGACAGTCCTCTATTTCAAGGTGTCCTTTATTTGTGGGGCTGTCTGGGCCAAGTCCATTTCAAAAGTACAAACCCAAACAAGGGAGAAGAGGCACCTGGACAACAGACACATACAGATCACCTGATCATAGTCTTCCCCTGTACAACAAGATGTGCTGTGATCCTATTTCAATTATAGCAGTTCTTTCTAAATTTGCATCTATACATATAAATTAGCACATCCAAACGGAATGCAAACCAGTGCCCTCTTTTGTCAGGGATAGAGATGTGAGAGAACTCTGATGAAAATGGAAATGGGAGCGGAAATTGTCAGTGTTAGATTATTTGCCCCATGGGCGGAACAGAAATCAATCCTATGAATACAATCGGTATTTGTTGCTGCTGTTGCTTTCAGACCACAAACAATACGTAATTGTTTACACACACACCCCTTTGCATTGTGTTGCCTTTGCACTGAAATGAATGGTATGGAATAATGCAATGACAATGTAATTTACATAATTAAGTCGTGTAAGTTACTTAATTTCATCACACCAGACAACAAACAAAGAATGTAGCTTTTGGCAGAAGACAAACTCCAATGGAACGGAAACAGCGCTGCATGTGATGCATACAGTCCAGAACAGGAAAAAATGCCTTCTTACATCGCTCATCAGGGCCGGCCCTATCATTACCCAAAGTAAAGTGGGTGATTCTGGTAGCAAATTAAGGGCAGCCAGTTCTTTTTAAAAATTTATTATCGTTGTAATTTTACTGCCCAGGAGGGAGAAGAGGCACTTGTGCTATTTGCCAAGATTCCAAGGGGCATTTGTTGTTCCACCTCAGGCAGCAAAATGTCTGGGGCTGGCCCTGTCATTTGACCTTTTTTGTGATCCAAATTACCCCCAATTTATCTGGCTACACCATGCTGCCCTCTGCAGCCACTGTGGGGAAAGGCTTTATACTTCCACCTTCTAGTTTCTTCACATCAGGTGGCAGAAGCCCCCTCTGGACTGCCCTCCAATGCAGCAGGGCTAGTCTGGAATCCTCATGTTCATAGGAACATACAAAGCTCCCCTTGATCATCTGGTCACCTTTTTTCCTATTTAGAGGAGAGGAAGTGGTTAATCAGGAGGCCCTCCAGATATTGTTGGCTTACAACCCCCATCATCACCCCTGACCCTGACCCGTTGGCCTTGCTGTCTGAAATGGCAACCCAATGCTAGTCGGCATTATCGCTCTGTCAGTCTCTGCAAGCAATCCATGCCCTTAGCCAGGAGAAGCTGGCAGATGGGGAAAGGTAGGAGGCTGCCTTATACTGAATCAAACCATTGGTCCATCTAGCTCAGTATCACCTACACTGACCGGGAGCAGCTCTCCAGGGTTTCAGAGAGGGAGTCTCTCCCAGCCCTACCTGGAGATGCCACTGGGGATTGAACCTGCCTGCAAGGCAGATGCTCCACCACTGGGCGATGGCCCTTCCGTCCGTCCGATGGAGGTGATATTACTTTTAGAATTTTACTATAAGCTACACAGGTAACATGACTGAAGGGCAGGGCACAAATAAAATTCATAGCAGCATATATGAAGACTATCCTATTTTATCTTCACAATAACCCTGTGTGATGTGGGCCCAGCCAGCCAAGAGCCTTGTCCAGCAGAAAAGAGCAGGACCCTGGACAGCTCCAAGGGGCTGGGCTAAAGCAGTTGCAGGAGATGTAAACAGCAGGCCAAGAGCTCTGGGGCCAATTGAAAGGGCTTGTGCATGAGGTGGCCATCCAACGCCTAGCTCATAAAGTGAAAAGCAACCAAGTATTCTAAGTATCACATATGCTTACTTATGGGGGTGGGGGAGAAAGGGAGAGAGAGAGAGAGGAGAGCTTTTGAATTCAGACCCACATCTTTGCAACTGCTTTGACTTTTAACATCAGTTTTCTTTCCAGAGGGCAACTTTGTGAACAAATCAATCTCCACAATTCCTGTGAGAATCTCTGGTTAAGTTTTACTTCAAAAATCAATGGGATGGGATGATGATATTTCAAAATGTGCAGTCTGCAAATGAAAACCTCTTCATCGATTGCTTATAACATCTTAAGTTTCCTCGGAATGCGTAAATACAAGCATGCTCAGTGATCCATATGTGGATGGCGGGGGGGGGAGTGCCATTAAGCTGCATGAGATAAAAAGCCTATTTCTGGGACTCCTTTTTCTCTCCTTATTACCCAAGACTTCTAAAAATTTGGAGTGCACCTGTGAATTGACAGGATGCTCTGCTCAAGAGGTAGCCAAGACAGTGCCTTGCAGATGCTGTTGGACTACAACTCCCGTCATTCCTGACCATCAGACATGGCAGTTGGGAGTCATAATCCAAAAGGATCTGGAGGGCACCAGGCTGGCTATCCCGGCTTACTTATACACCTTCTGATTCTGCCACAGGGAGACTGATCCATCCTAAAACAGCCTGTTGTCGCTCTTATCCCCCACCCTTCCTTTGCATCCCATTTGTTAACATCATAGTCACAAGATCCCACCCTTGCACCTCAAGCAGGTCCAGCTCTTAAACATACAGGGAAGGCAGACATCCAGCTGTCACGGTTCAAGGGGACTTGACATTAATTATTTTTTTGTTACATTTCTACCCCACTTTTCCTCCAAGGAGCTTAAGGTGGCATACAAACCTGGTTCTCCCACTCCCCATTTTATCTTCACAACAACACAGTGAGGTAGGGTAGGCTGAGAGATGGTGAATGGCCCATGGTCACCCAGTGAGTCTCATGGCTGAGTGGGGATTTGAACCCTGGGCTCCCAGGCCTTAGTCCATCATTCTAACCACTACACTATGCTGGCCACACATAGCATGGGGGAAGGGTCAGAGATCATTGGGACAGCATCTGATTTACATGCAGAAGGTTCCAGCCTGAATCTTTGGCATCTCAAGATAGGGCTGGCAGAGACTCTGCCTGAATCCCCAGAGAATTGCTGCCAGTCAGTGTAGACAGTATTGAGCTAGATGGACCAATGGCCTTACTTGGTACAAGGCAGCCTCCTATCTTCCTATATGCTGTGCAACAGCAGGTTCTGAAAGTCCTTTCAGCATGGCCAACCAACTCCTCCAAAGAAGAACAATGTTGAAGAGAGTTCTGGGACAAATTTTGTTCCTGTGGCAATGGCTTTGCCCAACTCCTACCCTACATCAGCTCACCCCCTGCTAGAGCAGTGAAGTTCTTGAGTTTATTAGTTAATCCAGATTGATGGAGGAGAAATTCAATTCTGTTCACATTTAAAGGTGAATTTACCTTATTCTCATTTCCCAAAACAGTATGTGATCCGAAACAGAGTCATCCTTCAAAATTCACACTTCTCCAAATTTTGGGATGCAGTTCTCCAGGCAAGTAAAGTGTACAAAAATGCATATATTAGAGGAAAGTGCTTGCAAAAATGTCTACATTAGTCAAAACTGTAACAAAAATGTGAATGAGAAGAGAAATTCACGCTAAAATGCTGATGGATTTTCAAGAAGCAGATACTCTTTTGTCCTCAAATTACAAGCTCAGGCAGCATGCACTGCCCTGCCACAATTTTATTTTACCTTAGCTAGCCATGGAAAATATTTGGTTCCATAGTGTCTGCAGGAGACCTTTGAATGCAAAAGAGGGTTAAACATTTTCATCCATTCATTCTTATGCAATGCCAAGCAAGCAAGGGGGTCAGCTAACAAAAACCAGACACGGATAATACATTTTTAGTTCTATAGTTCTAAGCCAGACACAGGCTGTTCATTTCAGCAGAGATCCTGATACAACCCTAAAGATTCTCCTTTTCTTTCCTGGTACAACTGCATGAGATAACCCTGGAAGTGATGAGTGCTTCCAGCTTTATCCGACTGATTAAAATTGGGCCCCAGCTGATCATCTATCAGGCTGAGAGTTAAAAGCATACTTTATAATTTATCCCATCCCAAGAAGCTCATATTATTTTTATGCTGCTTTTATAGATTTGCACTTGTAGCTGATTTTTATGGATTAGTTATTTTTATTTTACTTTTAGAATTTTACTATAAGCTACACAGATACGATGACTGAAGGGCAGGGTACAAATAAAATTCATAGCAGCATATATGAAGTGTATCCTATTTTATCTTTACAATAACCCTGTGTGATGTGGGCCCAGCCAGCCAAGAGCCTTGTGCAGCACAAAAGAGCAGGACCCTGGACAGCTCCCAGGGGCTGGGCTAAAGCAGCTGCAGGAGATGTTTCCGCAGGGAGCTTGAG
Source organism: Rhineura floridana (assembly GCF_030035675.1). Lineage (NCBI taxonomy): Eukaryota > Metazoa > Chordata > Lepidosauria > Squamata > Rhineuridae > Rhineura > Rhineura floridana. The sequence continues at coordinate 3,289,675 of NC_084493.1, read as the reverse complement.
TCAGCTGAAGCCTTATGCAGGCTCAACAGATCTAGAGTGTGGTAGGCTGGCTGGTTAAAGGACCCTAAGGAAATAGAGCTACTGCAGGGAACTCAACCACTTGAGTCAGGATGGTGGCAGAGGTGCATCCTCCAGCCAGAAGGACCCTGAATCCTTGTTCTAGTGATTCTTGTTCCGAGGAGTAATTCTATTGCTCTCACTTCATAAGGGGGTGGAATGTTCCTACTGTAATACAACCTCTGATAGGGTCTGGTTTTCCACTTGCACAAAAGTCCAGAGAACAGGGCAAATGCATTTCTCCTTTCACTCACTGCACTTTGCACCCAAACATTTGTGTTCAGTGGGGTCTATTTTCAAGCAAGCGTGCCCAGGATTGTGCTATGCCCATTACATTCTGATCTTGATTGGAAAAAGTAAACATTTTCAGTCACATTTGCATTGTTTATAGATGCTTTTAGAAATCTGTCAGATGCAAAATGCCAGCAGTGTGCAAGACTGTGCAAAAGGGATCCAGGTACCAGGTGTCCAGATTTTGATAACAATAGCTACAAGAATAATGAGACAATTATGTTTTGGCAGGCAGTTAAGTTTTTTTTAAAAAAAAATCAGTTTTGACATTTATATGAGTGGCATTAATGAAAAAGCTCAGTGCAAGATTATCTCTTTATCATACGACTAAAACAATTAGAGACATTCCATTGATGGATGCTGCGGCCCTCTCTGTGGCACAATAATTATCTTTTAATGAGCCCACATTAATGTAAATTGGATTCATCAGGAAATAAATTTTGCAACGAATGGGAGATGTTCTCTCCAGGTAACCTTTCATGAAAGCAGCGTAAACCCAGAGCCTGATGCGTTGGGCTTGGAGAGTTTAGCCCCAGTCAGGAGACAAGAAATCAGTTCAGGCAAGATCACACACTTGCTTAGACTCTGCACAGCCCTTTTATGGGACCGAAAAATTATGTCAAATTAGTTTGTTGCTTCACCTTTGATTAAACATGGATTTATGGTTCATTAATCATGCAAATCTGATCTAGTGTCCCTCCTCCTTTCCTGTTAGCAAGGTTTCACCCTCCTCAGAGTTCAAAAGTACACACTAATTATTGCTGTTGGAACCACCAAAATGAGATTCAAACCAAACGCATATTCCTGCTGTACTGCCAAACTAATTCACATCTCACTTGAATTCTGTTGGGTCCCCCATGATTTCCCAAGACTATCACACAAAATGGATAGCTTAGCCACAGTGACTCATGTGTTGGTAACCTCAAGACTGCACTACTGCAATGCACTCTATGTGGGGCAGCCTTTAGGGCTGGTTTGGAAGCTGCAACTAGTACAGAATGTGCTCACTGGAGTGGCATATTGTGAGCACATAACACCTTTGCTGCTAGTTTGCTACTGAGCTAGAGGTTTAAGGTTTTGCAGTTAGTATTTCAAACCCTTAATGACTTGGGGACAGTGTCGGAAAGAGTATCTCCTCCCATATATACCTGCCTGCTCACTGAGACCAGCAGATGAGTCTGCTCTTGATGATATCACAGCCTTCAGTGCTCCATCTTGGATCCACCTGGAAGATATCTTTTACAGGCACCTACCCTTTGGAATAGTCTCTCCTCAAGGATTAGGCACAAGCAAATTGTACTATCTTTTTGCCGCATGCTTATTTGTTCATCACAAAGGCATTTCATGATCATGAGGACTAGAGAGAGGGCTTTTTCAGTTGTGGCCCCCACCCTGTGGAACTCCCTCCCAAATGATCTCCGCCATGCTCCTTCCATGATGAGTTTCCGCCAGGCCTTGAAGACCAGGCTCTTCAGGCAGGCTTTGGGGGTTGGCTAGATTTTATCTTCATTGTTTTTAGATTTTTAATGTCTAGGTATTGTATGCCTATTTGTATGTCGCCCAGAGTGGCTGGACAGCCAGCCAGATGGGCGACTAATAAATTCAATAAATAAATAAATAAATGATCAGTGATTCTCCACACACAGCTATCAGATTGGTTGATATATGTGTCGCTATTTTATGGAGAGCCAGTGTGGTGTAGTGGTTAAGGTGTTGGACTATGGCCTGGGAGACCAGGGTCCGAATCCCCACACAGCCATGAAGCTCCCTGGGTGACCTTGGGCCGGTCACTGCCTCTTAGCCTCAGAGGAAGGCAATGGGAAACCACCTCTGAATACCACTTACCATGAAAACCCTATTCATAGGGTCGCCATAAGTCGGGATCAACTAGAAGGCCGTCTATTTCCATTTCATTTTATGGGTTGTTTTTTACTGTGTTTTATGATTTCATATTGTATGCTTCTTGAGATATTTTTAATGTTAATATGTTTTTCTTAGCCCTTTTTAAAAAATATGTTTTTAAAGCTTTTTAAAAAAAAATGTTTTTAACGTTTTGTTTTAATGTATTTTAAGATCTGCTTTTATGATGTTTTAAAGTGTTTTTAGCGCTTTTGTTTGCTGCCCTGGGCTCCTGCTGGGAGGAAGGGCGAGATATAAATCAAATAATAAATAAATAAATAAATAAAATAATGTGAAGTGGTGTGTATATATGTATATATTTAAAAGCAGAGTAAGTTAGTTCACTGGCTTCTGGTTCATCAGGAGAGCTGTCCCATATAGAAGAACATAAGGAGAGCCTGGCTCCTGGATCAGGCCAGTGGCCCATCTAGTCTGGCATCCTGTCCTCACAGTGGCCAACCAAATGGCCATGATGGGAAACCTGCGAGCAGGACCTGAGCACCACAGCAACCCCTTTTTTCTGGTTTCAGCAGATGGTATTGGGAAGCATACTGCCTCTGACTGTGGAGGCTCAGCATAGCCATTGTGGCTTGGGACTTTTGTGTGGTGGCACCTACCCTTTGGAATTCCCTCCCCTTAAAGATTAGACAGGCACCATCTCTGTTGTCTTTTTGGCACCTATTAAAGACCTTCCTTTTCCAACAGGACTTCTAAGCAGAGATTCCTATCCCAGTCTGTATCTGTGTTGGAATCTGAAATTATATTTACATATGAAAGTGTTTAAAGTTGCTTTTCCATAACGGTTTATTTGATTTTACATGTGAAAGTGGTGTTGATTGTTGTAATTGTTTTAATATAGGAAATTATGTAATTGTTTTTACTGTGAAACCGCTCCGAGATATTTTCTGGGAAGAAATTCGTAAGTGGAATTAAATAGATAATCAAAAAGTGTGTCCTACTATGTTATCATCATCAAATTATGAAGGCTGCAGGCACTAAACCACTACAGTACACCCTTATTTATCTCTGGGGAAAAAGATTTGCAGTGTTTCAAAACCCACAAAACCAGTGGGAGAAAATGACAGCAGTTGTGTTCATACATAACACTAAGCCATGGTTTGTTTGAACAATAGTTTGTTTATCATACCATGAGTTTATTTATCATCATTTATTTTAGGAAATTTATAAAATTGCTTATATTTTAAAAAAACTTTAAATGGTGTACAGTAAATGAAATATAAAAACAGCATAACATACAGCACAATGGACAAGCAAACAAGCCATGATCTGTTTCTCAAAAACTTGGTTTGCTTCCCAGCTGCCTTATGTCTCTGTAACTCAGTGAGCACTCAAGGTGGGGTGGCCAAACAAACGATAGTTAAGCTAGGTTGTTGCTTTCAGGCAAAACACCAAACCATAGTTTGCCAACAACAAACTATGGCTCCACATTGGTTAGTCTGCTGGGCTGGGTTCAGACATGCAAACAAACCACACTTGGCTAAACAAACCATGGCTTAGCGTTACACGTGAACCAGGTTTCTGTGTGTACACCAAAGTCAACAATGCCTCTGTTACTAGTCGTAGTTCTCTTAAAAACAACCCCCAAAACTTCTTATCTTTCTCCAGCCTAGTGCTTGAGTTGATTAATTGACTGGAGCCAAGGGGGCAAGGCAAATTTTAAACTCCACGAGCTACAAAATTCACTAAAGCAACCGAATTGAAGGCAAGAATACTGACTTCCCCTTAGGGTTTCTCACTATCATTTTCGATCTTAGGTGTTCACTGTAAAGCTATCAGGAAGGAAAATTACTTCCACGCCTGCTTACCCAGCATTAAGTCCCATTTTGTTCAACAGGACTTGATGCTCACGGTTAAACTAGACGTGATGTTAGAGACCCGTGAAGAGTCTGCCAAGGTTCATTCATTTTTACTGAAAAATGCAAGGAGAGGAGAGCTCTAAATTTGATCTGAGAAGATGTAGATCTTAATCCTTTTAACCACAGGCTGTTTTCTTGACTGAAATCACTCTCGCCAAGCTGCTTTTAAGATACTAGGATCTTCTCCTCTGTATTTCTTCCCTGGGAGGAAGCAGTTTAAGGCAAGGAATTTTGGCCAGGAAAAACAGCCCAGAGAAACAGTTATGTGACTTCTCCTCTCCCCTTCCCAGCTTTGATCAAATATAGATAGAATGACAGAATCATAGACGATTAGACAACCCTGGATTAAGCTATGCCAACTCCAGGTTTGTGGGCCCAGCCGTCCCCCTCTCTGAATGGGCTCACCTTATCTTCCATGGTGCACATTCTCTTGCTCTTTCCCTGGAGGCCCAATCCACAGCACTCCATGCGTGAGGGCCACTGTCCCACCTCACATTGCTTGCATTATGAAAAGGCAGGTGAAAAAGTAGAGGCAGCAAGGGGCAGTGGCAGCAAGGGGCAGTGGCAGCAAGAGGGCCAGGGAACTGCAGGAGTTAGCAGTGAGCCCCTGCTAGCATGTGGGCCTTGGCACCTGCCCAATAATGCTGCCCTCTAAACACCAGCTTTGTATTCAAGCTGAAACTGCAGCTTGGTGGGTGCCCAGAGTCAAGTCTCGTTTAGCCCAAGGTTCAGTGTGCATAAGACTGCAGCCTAAAATGGATTATAACGCAAATCTCTTCCATCTAGACGAAGGAAAAAAAACCCAACAGTCAGGGTGCCAAAAGCAAAGGAAAATGCCCCCTCTGACTACATCCTATCCAGAAAATGGCTTTCCGTTCAGTGCAGCCAACCTTGGTCTTCAGACGTGGAGGCAACAAGCGAGACGAAACTTGCACAGCCTCCCATTGCCTTCTGCTCCATGTCTGCACCGGGCCGCCAGACTCAGAGGAGAGAGAACAAGGAGGGAACACTTCTGTCCTCACTAAGGCTGGCTAGAAGAGGAAGCCATAGCTCCCCTGGCTGCCCATGCCCATTCTTCCCCAGTAGTCAGAGCCTGCAGGTGGGACGGTCAAGCCTGCAAACCTGGCCTTTACATCCTGGGTCCCACACAGATTTGTGGGGAAAACAAACCTACTCCACCTCTTTGGCACAGCAAGAAGATGGGAGATCAAACACTCCCCGCTTCCAAACTACTCTGCCCATTCTCCTTTCCTCCCCATTATGCCTGGAACTTCTCCCCAGAGGTACCACCTTGGAAGCGGACTTATAGCAAGTCAGACTAAGTCAGCAGCTCTCCAAAGACATCCAACGAAGCTGAATGCGGGAGTTCAGGACACACAAAAGCAAGTCCTTCTTCACACAGCACAGAGTTAAACTCTGGAACTCACTCCCACAAGAGGCAGTGATGGCCACCAACTTGGATGGCTTTAAAAGAAGAGCTATGAATGCCTACTAGCCACAATGGCTATGCTCTGTCTCCACTGTCAGAGGCAATATGCTTCTGAAAACCAGTTGCTGGAAACTGCCGCAGGGGAGAGAGAGCTCTTGCACTCGGGTCCTGCTTTTGGACTTCCCATAAAGGCATTTGGTTGGCCCCTATGAGAACTGGATGCTGGTCTAGATGGCTTGTTGGCCTGATCTAACAGGGGTCTCCTTATGTTCCTATAGCAAGCGCAAAGCAATCCAAGTATCACCATGCTAGTTTCCAATCCCTCCCCTAGTGCCTCTGCATTGTGATGTCCTCAAAGGGAGGGCAAGTCTCTCTAAAGCAGAGCCAAGGTGCTCATTAACTGCCACAAGGGGAGCCCCAATCACTGGGAGATTTTAAAAATAGGTTACATAAGCACTTAGGCGTCAGAGAGCCCGTAGAGCTAATTAGTCTTGCCTTTGTGTGACGAGGTGGAGGTGCAAGGGCAGAGGTGACATGCACTCCCAAGAGCCCCGGCTAATGACTGCTGAGATGCCACCAAGGAGAAATTAGCCTTCTGCGCAGGGTGAACTAATCCACATTCACTACAGCCTAGTTTTTGTTTCTTTTCTAAAGAACAGAGGAAGGAGATCCACAGCTCACAGTGGGACACAACAAAACAGAGAGAGTATCGTCAATGACTGATCCACAGACAGCTCCTGAAAACTTTTTACTAGCCACCTGGTTGGACAGGAGAAACCATACAGGAGAGCCTGCAGCTCAGCACCTAGTTCTATGGGGGATGGGGAGGGGGGGAGGAGGGGAGGGAGGAGGGGAGCAGGTAGGATGGGGAGGGGAGGAAGAGGGCAGGTTTGATCATTTGCATGCTTACTGAGTTCAGTGGGATTCACTCCCATGCAATCATGCCTAGGATAGGTAAAACTGGCCATGGGGAGGAAGAGGAAGAGGAGGAAGGGAAAGGAGAAGGAAGGAGGAAGGGAGTGGAGAGGTGAGGGGAAAGAGGAGGGAGGAGGGGATTGGAAGGGGAGGGGGAGGGGAGGGGAGGGGAAAATGAAGAGGGAGGCAAGGGGAAAGAGGGAAGGGATAGGGGGAGCAGGAGGGGAGGGCAGGTTTGATCATTTGCATGCTTTTTGAGTTCAATGCGATTTACTCCTGTGCAATCATGCTTTGTTAATTAATTAATTAAATGTAGCAATTAAAAACATATGAAAATGTCTTATACTGCCAGTATAAACATTACATGTACAAGCATGCTATGGGGAATATATACAGTGGAGACCGGTAGGCTCTGATGTCAGTGGGGCAGTGAATCCACTCTCTGTTTTAGTCCAAACTTTCAAGGAGCTGTCCAAGGTGCTCAGCTCCGTTAAAGTTCGTACTAAAACCCAGAATGGATTCACTGCCCCCTGACACTGATGCCACCAGCCTCCACTGCACGCACAAACACATTCAGACTTCTTTTACATGCAGATGTGAAATGCCAGCTTGTCCTCAGTGATAACAGGAAGACTGTTGAAAGGTTAGCAGCTTTCAGAAGTGAATTGCCATCAGCAAATTAGGAAGCATGAACTGACCCTTCTTTTAAAAGGAAACGCAAGGCCCTACACTTGCAAAGCTTTGCCATGCTATCCAGAACAGACAATAGCTTGTTTTGTGTCTGTGTGTTCTGTCATTTCCAGATTAAATCATGTCCCAAAGAAGGTATGACATTAGTCACACAGATGTCTCCCCCTGCACCCCGCCACAAACAGTTTATTAATAGATGCTTTAAATGATCCCAAGTCTGTAAGAAGAATCATCACTTACTGACGTTTTCTGTTCTTGTCTGGAAGTAGAACAAATGGATATTGGTGATAAACCATAACTATTACTACAGAAGCATCAAAAGAAAAAGGTTAACGGGGCAAAGCAGCAGCACTGTTTCAATGAACAGCAGTTGCAGGTTTTGTCTGGTGCCGTGGGCTCTGCCAAGAATCAAATGCGTTTTTATGGTAAGAGAAGTCAGGATTTGTTTACTGTGATGGTTGTTTTTTTCCACCCTCGGAACAGAAATAAAAACGCAGTGATGATAACTTTCCTTCGGATGGAAATTGAGATATCGGGTACAGCAGCCAAAATGTTACGCCTCCAATTCAACAAACGTTAGTGGTATCGCTATGGACAAAATACTCTGGGCTGTATCCATGTTCTACTCAGAGTAGAACCATGGAAAGTAATGGACCTAAGTTAATCATGCCCAATAATTTCAATGGGCCTACTCTGAGTAGGACTAACCTCATTGTGTAGCCAGTTGCTCCATAGCAAGTAAGAGGGCAGGGCGAGACAGTGTGGCCAGTGTAGATTGGTGGCTCTGATGTCAGTGGGGCAGTAAATCCAGTCTGGGTTTTCTCTGAAAATTCAAGGAGCTGTCCAGTGTGCTTTATACAGGAGGCTAGTTTCTACACATACTCTCACACCCCTTTCTACCCTCCACCCAGGCAAGGAAGCGGCATTGTCACAGTTCAAAGGCACATTTCACAGTGGGGATGCAAAGCCAGGCCAGTGAGAAGTGTGGCCCGGGGCAGAGGGTGTAGCTTGGGGAGAGTTCCAAGGGCCAGACAGAGAAGCTTGGAGGGCCACATTTGGCCCCTAAGCCTGAAGTTCCCTACCCTTGGAGTAGACCAACATTATGCCAAGCATATCTGTGTGAACAGAGAGAGGCCAATGTGGTCCCAAGTACCCCACATGAATGTACAGCAGAGAACTACTGATCCTCAAGAGAAAATCCTTTGGGACATCCCATCGTAGAACAAATAGGAGAGGTCATCAGAGAGCATTCCCAACCATACAGCCTGTCCACCCTCTTGTACACCTCTCTGCAACATTTTTATGTTTTGGAAAAACACAGTAGGGTATTACAGTTTAATTCAGTTTTCAGTTGTTATAGAGTTATCCATGTATCCATATAATAAAAGTTTTGTGGATTTCCTGTGGAAATCACTGAGGAGTGTATACACCTGGGATGCAGCAATATCTCGCTATTTGTGGGCAATTTGTCTCCCTTGCAACTGACCATATCAAAAGTAAAAATGATACGGCAGTTCTTCCTGAACTGTAATAGAGATAAATTGGGTGGTGCCTGGGGGATGGTTTCTAAAAATGGAGACAGCTTGTTGTCCTCTTCCTAAACTCAGATTAAGTGCCTTCCTCGGTTCAGCAAACGCAGCTCGTTCTGCAACATTTAAATCAAGAAATTAGTTGGATGAATAGATTCAATTCCTTTGGATGGTCTAAGAAGGTACTCATAATTAAACAGGGAGGAAATTTTGAAGTTATTATTTTTAATACAAGTATTTGTAAAAATTGCAAGGGACAAGCACCATTTTTTAAAAAAAAGCAACTCTTTTCTCTGACACAGCAGGAACAGCCCCCTTAAGATGATGTCTGTGACAGCAGAGTTTTTGCTCCAGAATTGTTTTTACTCATAAGTAAATCAACTAGAGCTAGAACTTGTATGAGTGAATGATCCCAATTACTTTAAACCTGTTGGCAAAATTATTTCCTCATGAAACATGCACTGCCAAATATTTGCACCATTCATTCTTGTTCAATGGTGTAATGCTGGTGAGGTCAACTTGGTTGGTATATAGCTTGCTGTTTTCATATTCAGTTGTGGATGGGCTGGAGAGGAAAGATAATCTCTCCAAGCTCACAGTGACATCATTTGACGCTTGAATAATCTTGCTACCAGTAGTGAAGTGACAAATTCAGATATGCAAGGTCCCTTCATGTCAGTCACGACCATGCCTCCCTTTTTTGCTGCTGGGTTAAGAATGAGATCCTTTTTAAACATTTCCCCACAACAACAGATATCTCTAGGAACCAACCAGCATGAAAGGGAAGTGTGTTAGCTGCTGAGAAGAGTCTTCTCAGTGTCTGACTCACTTCCTTTCACTCTGATTGGCTCCAATCAGCAGGGAAGGACAAGGCAGCATGTTCAAAGGCTCTTCTCAGTGACTAATGCACTCCCCTTTCATGTTGATTGTCTCATAGGTTGCTAGACATATAGGGACCCTGTTGAGACCATGCTCTGAAGAAATTAAGGGGTCTAAGACTCCTCAAGACCCTGGATGACTACACCTCTGCTTGTTACACAGCTAGGGTAGAGCAGGGGCATCAAGATAAGCCCTCTGTAGGCATTCAACCAGAGCACACAAGGGCAAAAAGCTCTAGCACACTGGGCTTTCCACCATGACCTCAGAACCTCTTTCCTGCTCAGACCACATTAGTGTATGTGAAGCTGGGATCTTTCCCCCGATGTGCATTACTTTGCACTTGCTTAGACTGAACCAAATTTGACATTTTAGCGCTCATTCAGCCAGTTTGGAGAGATCCTTGCGGAGTTCCTTGCAATCTCTTTTTGCTTTAACCATCCTGGAAATGTGGTGTCTTCTGCAAACTTGGGCTGTGAGCACACTAGTCACCTACAGCGAAGCATTTCCATTGGCCACTCCTGGAGGGGCAATGCGTTGATCTGCCAATCAGTTGTGAAATCTGTCTGAAGCAAATTTAAAAAACAACAGCACTCGAGTTGATCCCACCAGGTTTTGCAGTTCAAAGGGGCAGAGTTTGACCAGCATCATGTGCCCCTGTTTTCAGAAGAGAGAGGCGGAGGTGCACTGGAACTGGCAGGACAATAAGTGCACCTTTACCCTTGGCCACCTCACTACGCACCCCTGACTCCAGCTCATTTATGAACGAGTTAAAAAGCTCTAGTTCCAAGACTGATCTTTTGGGGACATTTCTTACATCCCTTCAATTATGACAACTGTCCACTGATTCCGGTTTTCTGCATCCTGTCCTTTTAACCATCAGAGGACCTCTCCTCTTTTCCCATGACTTGCTGAGCTTACCAAGGAGTCTTTGATAAAGTACATTCAGCCACGCAGGCTTAAAAGCTGCCTTCAGACTTTTGTACTAAATGCATGATGGTCAGATCAGGTCAGGAGGGGAGGGGGAGGGGCCAGCATGCATGGGAAAATTGGAGGTGAAGCTGGTGCACGCACGCCTCTGGACCTCAACACACCTTTCGCCCTTGCATGTCTGAAGACGGCTGTAGATATATAGAGGGGGGGGGAGGATAAGGGTTTCATTACTGGACCCAAGACACTCACTTAAGGTGGGGGGTGTCATTCATCCCACTCTCCTCCATCAACTTCAAGGATGCAGCTGGCACTCAAAGAAACTGCAGACTACCAAATTATTCCCCCCCCTGTTCCGCCCACTCTGGGGAGGCACTATTGCCACAAAGGCAAATACGATCAATGCTAGCTCTAACCCAAATCAATCTTGCAGCTGTTCTCGTGGTGCCTTCTCGTGATGCATATAATGTATAAATTCTCTAAATCTATTCCTGCACTATTGCCAGTAGCCTGTAAGTCAAGTAAACAAGAATAATAGCAGATATAATGGCATTGTTTATGAGGGAATAACAAAATACCCCCAAACATGCCCACCCTGTAGTTCATAAATCTATTAAAAAATTGCATCCTACAGTTCATAAGAGACTTCTAATTTACTCTTTCCAGCACTACACAGCTGATGCAGAACCAAATTAAATTTGCAAAACACAGGTTTTAAAGAAGCTGGATGCACATTAAGAACAAGAACTTCTGTAATAAGTGGTCTTAGAGAAAAGGGGAGTTTTGCCCAATCCGTTTATAGGCTCAGTTCAAAAAAAAAAATGCCTTCATTTGCACCTTGCAGGCAACTGTTTTTGAAACACACTAGAGGCAGGCCACTCCGTCCTAAAGAAGTGGGTGCATCAGGGCATCTTGGATGTACGTGTGAGCACAACTTGCATAAGCCACAGTCCCTACTCCATATGCAACTGCAGCAGCACCAAGCCTCAGGACCGTGCATGCTTAAGAGAGAGTGATGAATGGAGAAAGATCCAGAAATTAGCATGTTTGTTAGAAGCAATGCTCAAGAAGAAGGAATAAGAACACAAGAAGAGCCTTCTTGGCCCACCTAGTCCAGCATACTGTTTTCACAGTGGCCAGCCAGATGTCTACAAGAAGCCTGTGAACGGGACTTGAATGCAACAGCACGCCCCATATCTCTGTTTCCCAGCAACTGGTATTCAGACACATGCTGCCTCCAGGGATAACAGTAGCCACAGATAGCCTTCTACTCCTCCATGAATTTGTCTAATCCTCTTTTGCAGCCATCCATGTTGGTGGCCATCACTCCCTCTTGTGGGTGCAGATTCCATAGTTCAACTTTGTGCTACGTGAACATGGACTTCCTTTTGTCTGTCCTGAATCTTCCAACATTCAGCCTGTTTGTGTGTCCGAGTTCTAGTATTATGTGAGAGGGAGAAAAAGGGTTCTTTCTCCACACCATGCATAATTTGATACCCCTCTATCATGCCCCTTCTCTAAACTAAAACGGATCAAGTTTGGTAGCAACTGACACAAGACCAGATGGCACCGGAAATCCAGAAGAAGCAGGAAGTGATCCAATTGGACACAGGAGGTCATTTTTAATGTGACACCATTCAGTGAGTACTAACCGTTCCAAGCGGAAATGAGCTGTCCATCAGGGAAATCTTAATTATCCCTTCACGTGATCCAAGAGGAGCTGTGCTCACCCATGTCCTATAGCAGGTGGCTGGGGCCCATTGGGACTGGTAGGGTGGAAGGCAATGTGCCCAACAGTAGGTGGACCCGGAGTCAATGACAGGCATAGCCAGCTAATTCTAGCCTTGTCCCCATCCTCTTGCCTCCTGAGTTGTACACGGGCAACACTGAGGCTGAGGAAGTGGAAGCTGACAAGACAAGCCACCCCTGGACTGGATGTAAGAAGGCAGGCAAGTGAGTGCAGGCTGAGGTTGGCTGTCCTATAGGAGATTGCCACAATCACTGTTGTAATGAATCTCCTTTCTGAAAACTGCCACACATTACATACAGTGATACTTTACATCAACCTGATGCCTGGGGCTGATTGGAGTTGTAATCCAAAACATCTGAGAAGGCTACTGGGACAGGTGGGAAACCTATTTATTCTAAGAGAGCATGCCAGCTGGATCTAAAAATGGGTATTAAGACCTGGTTCACATTAATAATTTGCAGTGGCATGCTCTGCGGCTTGCCTTTAAAACCAGAAAATCGTAGGACCTGAAGGGAACTCCAAGCATCTTGTAGTCCAAGCAGTCATCCATTACATTTAAAATGCTTCTGACATTTTAATCCAATCTTGCTCTAAAAGGTTAGTAAAGCAGACCTGCATGCTCTCATTTTGATACTTTGCTCCATCCGCAATTCCAACCAGTTCTTCCTAATATTTAAGATTAGCCCAATCAGAATTTAAGATTAGCCCTGTCCTCAGCTATAGACATAAATCTGGCCTGCAATCCATCTACTCATGCCTGTGTTAGTCATCTCTGGAACACTAAATGCCAGAAGGAAGAAAAAAGATTCTTCCAGTTTACAAAAATATCCCAACTTGATCACCTGATGGATATTCTCTCTCATCACAGGCTTGTATAAACAACACACTGTTATTTGGGGAAAGGCCATAGCTAAGTGGTAGACATCTGCTTTGCAAACAGAAAGTCTTGGGCTCAACATCTGGCATCTCCAGCTAGGTATGGCAGATGCACCTGACTGAAACCCTAGACAGCTGCTTCCAGTCAGTGCAGACAATACTGAGCTAGATGGACCAATGGTCCAACCTGGTATAAGGTGCTTCCTATGTTCCTATCCTTGTCCCTTCGAGTTTTACTGTATTTTCAATGTTAAATTTGTCGTCTCTATTTAAACCTTTCCTCATAAACGTGTTGGCCTTCTCTTCCATTTTTTTTTTTTTTACATTTTCAGACCTTCTACCTTGAAGGAAACTGTCATCTGCCCAAGAACCCATGGATTCCAACCTGCAGTTGGCGTTCCAAGGGATAGACCTGGCCTCAGTTGCCCCTGCTTTGGTGACTTCCCACCTGGAATACTGCAACGTGTTCTCCTTGGGGCAGCCACTGAAGGCGGCCCAGAAGCAGCAGCTACTGCAGAATGTAGCAGCTAGTTTGGTCAATAGATGGAATCATAAGCCACCAGCCCTGATGGAATCATATGCCACCACCCCTGAAAGCACTGCACTGACAGTGAGCTCCCAGGCCCAATTCAGGATGTTAGTTCTGACATACGAATGTTTTTAGCTGCTCTTAGTTGCTTTTGAATGTTTTATTCTATTTATTTGTTTATTTATTGTATTTATATACGGTGCCATAGCCAAAGCTCTCTGGGCGGTTTACAGTTTTAAACATGTTCTGTTTGTTTTTAATTGCCTTGTTTTTAGTACTTCTATATTGCTCTGTTCCATTTTGGAATGGTTTCATGGGCTGTATTAATGTTTTGCTCAGAGTAGTCCCACTGAAGTTAACGGACTTCGGTTACGTATGTCCATTAATTTCAGTGGGTCTGCTCTGAGCAGGACTTCCTTGATGTGTTTTAAAGTTGCCGTGATTTTTATCCGTTTTAAATTTGTACATTCTATTTGTTGTAACCTGCCCTGGGATCTCACGGTCAAAAGCAGAGAATGAATCTTAAAAACATACAAACAAACTCATACTCATACTACCATTTATAAATACTATGTTTGCTGTGCTCAGCCTTCGCGGGGAAGAGTGGGAAGGCATTTCATAATAAAAAAAATTAATGTCTGCCATGGAAGTCCTGTTGCACTGCATAGGATTCCAGGCACATTCTGGAATGCATTCAGAGTTCAGATAGATGCCCTGCCTGGGCCTTGTGAGCTCTCACACACACACCCCACCACGTTATGAATATAAGTTCAGTATTCCAAATCTCACACTCCTATGAGCTGCTGTGCCCCAGTAGTGACAGCTGAGACCTCATTCATATCTCTCTATCTGTAGATAGAGAGATACTGCTGCAAAGTACAAATACACTGAGGCACCCTGACATATGGGACACTCAATAATAAATAAATAAAATGCAAGGAGATTTGCAGTCTGGGACTGCAGCTCACATAAAAGTTCATGTTTTCAAACTCAGCTCGGTGTTCAATTACCTTACCCTTTGAAACTGTGAAAGACGGGGGTGTTAATCAAACAGGTAATTTGCAAATGTTTTTCCTCAGTAAATGTCATGCACAAGTAGATATTTAGAATATTAGGCACAGAAAAATTGCAGCCAGGTAGCTTCACGCTGGTTGTTTTTATGGTTGTCTATCTTGAGAAAGAAAGTGGAGGAGGGGATAGACAAATTTTGTTTACATCTTGAAAAGCAGAGGAAAGTGTTCGATCTTCTCTGCAAGGTACAGAGTTTCAGCAAAGAGACTGTGGCATTACCACCAGCTCAGCTTCACAGCACTACTTGTGCTCAGTGAAAGAGCTCTCTCTCTCTCTCTCTCTCTCTCTCTCTCTCTGTCACCTTTTAAAGATTAAAGGTCCATTAAAGATCCATGTATTGTATAATTTATGCTCCTCTTCAGCTCAACAGAAGTGGTGATCCCATTTCCTTCTAAGTGACCCAGAGCAAATTTGGCTCAGCCAGAACCACAGAGGACAACGTTTAAACAGGTCCCATGTTCCTTAACTAGCCTTTTTGGGTATGCTTTAATTGGGATCCCTGCATTGAGCAGGGGGTTGGACTTGATGGCCTTATAGGCCCTTTCCACCTCTACAATTCTATGATTTTCCAACCTGGTGCCCTCCAGATGTTTTGGACTACAACTCCCATCAGACCCCAGATGATGGGAGCTCAGCCATGCTGGCTGCGGCTGACAGGACACCATCTGGAGAGGCCACACTGGGGAAGGCTGGCTGAGGGCATAAAGAAACATCGGACACAATTAAGGTGTTTGTTAAACTTCACCAGACCTGGTGGTCATCCAAGGAGAAAGGAGGAAGAAGGGGGCAGAGCTGGCAACATGATGCTTCCACATTAACTAGCTCAATGGTCTTCTGCAGATGTGTTGGGATTGGGACCTCCAGTTGGGTCATCATGCCCCACCCTATGATGAGATGGACCCACCACCATTTTCGGTTGTTTGTTTAAACACAAAGGCAGAGAGAAACAAGGAGGTAGCAACAGGCACAAGGAAAGAGAGGGAAAAGCCTGGCACATCTTGTTACAAGATTAGAAGTGTATCACTTGTTAAATTTAGGCGATAGGTAGCTCCCAGGTCTTAAGAGGTTGAAGACCATTGGCTGAGCATTATGAGCCTCACAAAAAGGCACTAAGCTAGTCTTGAAATTGCTACAGAAGGAAAGGAGGCCTGGGCAGACCAGTGGAAGGGCCCTAGCTCAGTGTAAGAGCATCTGTTTTGCATGCAGAAGGTCCCTGGCATCTCCAGATAGGATTGGGACCGATTCCCATTCTGGAACCCTAGAGTGCCACTGCCAGTCAGTGTTAACAATACTGACTTAGATGGTAGCTTTCTCTGCTCTGAAAGGACTGAAGGACTGTACATCATACTCAGAAAACCATAATGCTTTGGGGCATTCTTCAAAAGTGGGCATAAGAGTGACAAAGGATGCCACAGAACCATCCAAAATACACCCTGATAAGATGGAAAAGGGGTGTGGGTGATTACTTTGCCATTGCTTATCCTCTATCCCAAAGGCTTAATTAAAAGTGGCCTTTAATTATAAGAGCTAGATGCAGCACCCATAAATCAATACAGAATATATGACCCAGAGGTCTGTCACAAGCATAGCATTTGATTAGACTTGACGATGGATGGGAGTCTTGTAGATGTGAAAGGTCTATCATCTACAAAAACCAAAATGGGTCTCTGTTGAGGGTGTGTGCTTTTGGGGCCTCCATACATGATGTGTGGTTTCTGTTGTGAAGTTTTACAGTAGCAAAAATACACAGCAAAAAAAGCAGAGTTGAGTTGTCACAAGAGATAATTGGTTTTGACGGCCTACAAGTTAATTCATCGCTGTTTTGCAACTTATTTGGAAATTCTCCCACAGTCGTGTCCCAAAGGACAGCTTGTAATCGCTCGTAAGCTCATATTAGGTACAGAGTTAAATATCATTAGATCGCAGGTACAGCCGTTCAGTAAAAGACTGCTAATGTGTTACTCTAACCTTCTCCATTACCTCAAGGACATGGCAGCATCGCAAAGGTTAGGAAGATTATAGCTACAGTTGCAAATTGCTTGTAACTAAGAGAATTAGAGTTGAGAGACACTTCTAGGTAGCCTACAAAATGTTTATGAGGGATGCAGAAAAAGGCCTATTTAAAAACCATCCCCCCTTTGATGCTCCTGCTTTTTAAAGTTCACTTGCACAAACAGAAAGAAAATTAAATGGCATGAAATAAAGAGAGTTATTAAACCAACTCGGAATCTGAATTAATAAAAAGCTAAATGAAACTGCCACTCAGTATCACCACGCCAATGCTTTATTATCCCAGTATATATAAAAAAAATAGGTAGATATTTTAAGCCTATATTGTAAAGGCCATATTGTGTGCCAGTTTTATTTCAAAGGAGTTAAATATTAATTGATCGACAAAAGGGGAATAAAAACAATGTCAGAACCCAAAATAATTCAATTTTCCACAAGCTTAAAAGGATATTTGCATACTACCCTTTGCTCAGCCTACTTTTAATGAGCTTAATTGAAAGACAACCTTTTGGGCTGATTTTTTTTAAAAAAGCAGTATTCAAAGAGTTCCTTCCAGTTGCCACTCACTTTCTTAACCACCAGGAGGATCAACACAGGGAATATGGGAAGCTGCGTTATACCAGGCGAGACCACTCATTCATCTCTCAGTATTGAACTACACTGATTGGCAGCAGCAACTCTCCAGAGTTTCAGGCAGGAGTCTCTCTCAGCCCTACCTGCAGGTGCTCGGGCCTGAACCTGGGGCCTTCTGCATGCAGATCAGATGTTCCACCCCTGAGCATCCTTCCCCAAAGATGACAGCCACAAGAGGGACTCGAAAGGTTACCTAGGTGAAAGACCAACCAACCCATCTAATAGTGAAATTAATGCAACCTAAATTTTCACTGATCAAGAAATCCTGATTGATTTTAAGTACAATCAACAATAACAATTCTCTATCTGCATTAGAACAACCATTCTAATGGTTCCAACAACCACCTATTGTTAAGGGGAATACTATAAAATAACACTTGTAATATCGATATTGCAATTTCAGACTTCTGTCCTATTGTCTTAAATTATGGCGGCCACAGCAAGTCCCCTCTGAAGATCCATTCTGGGGGACCCGAGCGTGCATGATCCAGTGGGCCAAGCGCTGGTTAGGGTTCTATGAAAACAGATTTGTCCCAAACTACACAGGTAACAAGTAGAGGCATAGTGGTTATGGTGCTGGACTAAGACCTGGGAGACCAGGGTTCGAATCCCCACACAGCCACGAAGCTCACTGGATGGGCCAGTCACTGCCTCTCAGCCTTAGAGGGAGGCAATGGTAAACCCCCTCTGAATACCGCTTACCATGAAAACCCTATTCATGGAGTCACCATAAGTTGGAAACGACTTGAAGGCAGTCCATTTCCATTTTTCACACAGGTAACTGAGGCCAACTTGGGGAGGGGAGGAAGCTCAGTGGCACAAGGTCTGCATGCAGAAATGCCAAGGTTTAATCCCTGGCATCTCCAGTTAGAGCTGGGAAGACCCCTGCCTGAAACCCCGGAGAGCCACTGCCAATCAGTGCAGACAATACTGCGTTAGATGGACCAATAATCTCACTTGGTAGAAAGAAACCTCCTGTGTTCCAAATAACACTATACCCATGCATTACCAACAGCAGTTGAGTCACTCCCCATTTTATGTACAGGGCATCCTGCTACCCATTCCATGCTGTGAAGGCTGCACCACCCTTAATTTGCTATTGTACATAATGTCCAGCAACTTTTCCAGGTAGGAAAAACTAGCATCTGAAAAGACCTGCCATTTTCACGCAGCTGTGGTCCAGATGTTGAAAGAACTTGCCCGTGGCCAAATCCTGGAAAGGTGCCCCACCCCTGTCCCACATCTCAGTTCTTCATCACAGGGTAAACTGCAAATTTTGCAAGACGGAGGATTTGCAGCACTGTGAACCCCACCTCCAGACTTTTCCTTCTGCTTCTGAAGTGCCCCTACAAACTGCTTCACCAGCAGAAGCTACTTTCAAGTGTTTGGTATCATAAAGCCAAGAGAGAACACTAATTCCACTAATGGCGTTTTAATGATTGCAATTAAAGAAAAGGCGCCTGGTTAATCGGTACAGGCATGTTTGCCAGGAGAGTCGCTCCAACGTACAAAGCGACTCCGGCGGCCTTTATCCTCTCTGCCTGTTCTTGGGACCAAAGAGATTCTAAGCTGGTGCTCAAAAGCTGATGCTCGAATGAACCCATAGGAGGACTGCGGAACGACAATATCCGTTATCATAAAGTGAGGCCAAGCAGCTGTTGTGTGATTGGCTCCACCACTGTGCAAGAGTTGGGCTTGGCTGGCTAGTTAAAGGGCCCTTGCCTTGTCTTGTAGCCTTACACTTCTGCAAGACTCGGGAGACATAGGTAGGGAATGGGACTCGTTCAGAGGATGATGGCAAGGCTGTGCCCTCTGGCCAGGATAGCCCCAAATAAGATAGTGATGGTTTATCTATCTAAGGAAACAGCCTAAACCTGGTCCTCATCAGAGTCCTCCACTGCACAATGCACAGTCCCCAAGCCAAGGGTTATGAGAGAACCTTTAAGGCTGTATCACAGCAAGGTAGGAGACCTTTTTTCAGCCCAAGAGCCACTTTCCCTTCTGGGCAGCCTTCCAGAGGGCTACAAGCCCAGTGATGGGTGGTGCCAGAGGCAAAAGTAGAGTAATTAATGTTTGGGTGTCTAATTTCTACGGACACACACGCATCCATCCTCCATCCAGGCAAGCGAAAGGCATTGCCAGAGTTCAAGGACGTATCTCAGCCAGGCAAACACACTCAGATGAACCAGAGCCAGCAGAGGGTGTGCTCTGGGGAGAGGCTGTGACCTTAAGAGAGTCCTGAGGGCCAGACAGAGAGGCTTGAAGGGTCATTTTTGGCTCCCAGGCCTGAGGAAACCCAGACTGACATTGGACTAGGCAGGAGGTACACAATTATGTGAAGTTGGAGGGTTCCTG
Organism: Rhineura floridana; assembly: GCF_030035675.1. Classification (NCBI taxonomy): domain Eukaryota; kingdom Metazoa; phylum Chordata; class Lepidosauria; order Squamata; family Rhineuridae; genus Rhineura; species Rhineura floridana. The sequence continues at coordinate 3,269,958 of NC_084493.1, read as the reverse complement.
TTTCCCTGAAGATTGCTTTCTTGAATACCACCAGATGATTAGAGCTGCAGCCTTTAATTGTTTTATTTATTTATTTATTATTTGATTTATATTCCACCCCTCCCAGCAGGAGCCCAGGGCAGCACACAAAAGCACTAAAAACTTTAAAACATCATAAAAACAAACTTTAAAACACATAAGACAAAACATCTCTAAAAACATTTTTTTAAAAAAAGCTTTCAAGACATCTTTAAAAAAAAGGTTAAAAACATATTGTTTAAAAAAAGGTTTACAAGCATATTAAATAGCAATTCTAACACAGACACAGACTGGGATGTTCTCTGATTAAAAAGCTTGTTGAAAGAGGAAGGTCTTCAATAGGTGCCAAAAAGATAATAGAGATGGTGCCTGTCTATTATTTAAGGGGAGGGAATTCCACAGAGTAGGTGCCGCCATGCTAAAGGTCCGTTTCCTATATTGTGCAGAACAGACCGCCTGATAAGATGGTATCTGCAGGAGGCCCTCACCTGCAGAGCACAGTGATCGACTGGGTATGTAAGGGGTAAGACAGTCTTTTGGGTATCCTGGTCCCAAGCTGTATAGGGCTTTGTATACCAAAACCAGAACCTTGAACGCAGCCCGGTAGCTAATAGGGAGCAAGTGCAATTCTTTAAGCAGCGGGGTGACATGTTGGCAATACCCGGCTCCAGTGAGTAGTCTCACAGTTGCATTTTGCACCAGCTGCAACTTCCTGACCAGCCTCAATGAGTAAATAGGAGGGTCAGACTGTCGCTCCTAACCACTTTGCACTGACAGTGGCTCTCTAAGGTACTGGAGAGAAGAGATTCCTCAGCCCTCTAACCCCAAATCTTTTAAGTGGCTATGCCGGGGAATGGGGGGCTGCAAGTCAAAGGCATATTTGTTACTGTAGTAAAACCATGAGAGGCAGAAATTTAGGCCAAGAAGTGGTCCTTCCACTGGAAGGTGTTGCAATTTCATTATTTTGTTTAGCCCCAGGGTTGCATTCCCTGGCCCCCAACCATCAGGGCCATCTGCTCCAGAGATCTCATTCAATCAGGCCAACCAGAGTGATCTTTACATTCCAAAGATACTGCAAGCAGGAGACTGTCTCACTGGCTCCTTCTTTCAAAAGGCATCCTGCGCTCTGAATTAAAAAGCTAACAGAGTGATAAATTTACCTAATTACGGCAAAAACAAACAACGGCAGTGACTAAGGCCAACCCTGATCTCCTGTTTAAAAAGCAATTACATTCCACCGCTATACAGTCTCACTCATCACAAAATTCAGGATGGGGACCTAGATAATACGCTAAAAAGGCCCTTTTGCTACATGTGCAATTGCTTTCAAAACCAGTATCTTGAGAGACATCAAAGGTTCTGTTGACTTTCAATTTTCACTTCCCTAGATTAAGAGGACCGTGAATGGAAGCACCCGCTACAGAGGGAGCAAGGCAGACAAAACAAACTCCACTGGACGGCCATTAGGAGGGCATCAAAGCAAAACCTGAAGGACATGCTCTGAGCAAGTCTTACCTTCCTTCTCAGCCTCTTGGGTGTAGCCCCTATTGGCTATAGCAACTTTCTGATGCATATGGAACTGGTAACTGATAATAACACATCCGTAACCAGTTGCCAAGAATTTCACCAATACTTGTGTGTTTGGCGCTATCCTGAGGGTCGTATGCAAAGCTAGCTCTACTTAGAGCAGACCCACTGAAATTAATGGACATGACTAAACGTAACTTCATTAATTTCAATGGGGCTTCTCTGAGTAGAGCTAGCACTGGCTACAGCCCTTCTGGGAGGAAGGGTGGGGCGTAAATTTAATTTAATTTAATAAATAAATAATTCTGTAAGTATATACTGTGCTTGCATTTGTGTGCAAGATTTACAAATGCTACCTCTCGGTCCCCTTCCTGCTGTAATGGATGCAAGGCTAGGAGGGTCACACATGAGTGAGGGAAGGAGAGGGCAACAGGATGAAGAGGAGGGGGTCCCTATCTAGCTTGTCTCCTCACCTCCCTATTTCTCAGACAGCTGCTTCAGCTGGGGATGATTCCCAGTGAAGGAGCAAATGTGGCCACTTGTTGCCACTAGCTTACACCAGTGTGCAAGGTGGGAAGGTCCATAGCTGAGTGGTACAGCATCAGCAGAAGGTCCTGGGTTCAATCCCCAGCATCTCTAGGTAGAGCCAGGAAAGATTTCCTGCCTGAAACAGGAGAGCTGCCCGTGACAGACTGTGTTGACAACACTCAGCTAGATGGCCCAATGTTCTGACTCAGTATAGGACAACTTCCTTGGTTCCAATGTGCACGTGTATTTATGTCACAACCTGCAGACCCAAGAAGACCCCTGTGCAGTGGAGGACAGGTGCATTTCTACAACCAAAGAGTAAGGACGGATGAATTTTCCTAATCTTAAATTCAGTTCACTTTTCTAGTCTTAAGTTCAGCTCAATCCATTTTTACATACATTTGCAATTTTAAAAAAACCAAGTCTCTGTGAAAATTCATACACATTTTCATGTGCATTTCTTCCAAGATATGAATTTGGACATTTATGCAAGCACTTCTTCTTAATAAAATGTGGTTAATAAGTTATTCTCACTAATATACACATTTTATGTGTGTAGCTTTCACTAAAGCAGGCATTTTTGTATGCTTTCTTTGGCTGGAGAGCTGCAAGACAAATTCAGAGAACTGAAAACTTGGAAGGAATGCTACATTTCAGTTTATGTGTTGGTTTGGGAAGCGTGAATTTGGTACAGTTGCATTAAAAAGCGAATTGAACTGTTTGCTCCCCTATTCCCTGCCCCAGAGTGTGGGTACATAGTCCAGTTCAGGAGGGTCAGACTTCATGTCCTAATTTCCATGACAGACACGCTGCACTCAGATGGAAATTTTCCACACGCTCTTTAACATTTTCCTCACTGCTCTTCCAACTGTTTCCATTCCACCACCTCCAAAGTTTCTGATACTTTGCTGCGCCTAGCAAACCATCAATTTCTTGCCTACAAAGCAAGCAATCGCATTCTGCAGGGAAGTAGCATGAACACACTCCAGCCAGGAGAAAATGACATGCAGCAACCAAGAAGCATTCAAGCAGGGCTAACACTGGAATAGCAATTGGGGAGAATTTCAGCTTGATTCACATTGTAATGGGAAGTTGCCTAATTCGCTCTTGCCTAATACACAAACTGGAAAGAAGGTCTCTTTCGAAATTCGTACTTCTCCAAATTTTGTGATGTAGTCCTCCAACGAAAATATGTGTCCAAAAATGCATTATATGAGGGGAAAGTGTGCATTAAAATGCATTTATGAGTGAAACCAGATACAAAATATGCATTCTATTAGGAAAAATTCCTTACAAACATGTGCATATTAGGCAAATTTGCATACGGAAAGGGTAGAGAAATGCACACCAAAATGCTGATGGATTTTTGTGAGGACTTTTTTTAAAAAACAAAAAAACAAACTGATGTGGAAATGCAGCAAGCTGAATTTAAGATTGGGAAAACAAGGAACAGAGAGAAACTGAGATTGACAATTTTGTCTGTACCTATATTATAAGGAGAAATTTGGTTTCACGAAGCCGGGATCAATTTCCTGACATCTGCCACCAGAGAGGACTCAGTTTCTGATATTTCATCCAAAAATGGACAAAAAAAGTACAATGTAGACTGTGTTCCTCCCCTTTCTCTTCACACCCATCTTCATACATTTTCCACAGCAGAAAGCAGCTATTTTGGCAGCGAATACAAAAAATCACTTCAAGGAGATTGCGTTTAAACATAAAACAATGTTCACTGCGCCTCCAGCAGCGACGCCAATAAAATAGATCTTTACACCCTTCATAAACATAATAATATCCTTCATAATATCCTTTGGTGGATACTTTTGCAGGCCACTTTGGGGGGCAGGAGTTCAGACAAATGACTCTTGAGAGGTAACACTCATCTCTATCACCCTTCCACTGTCAGATTATTACCATGGTTTACAATCATGAAGTCCTTTCCACACTGCACGCTCAATTGTTTGGATGACAAAAAGGCACTTCATCTCTTCCCTCTTCTCCCTGGAACAAGAGGGCTTTTCTATTTCTTCTTGTTTTGAAGCCTTTAGAAAGAAAGGGGGGGAAAGGAACAACCTGTTCTCTTGCCTCCGCTGCCGGTGTGCCATTGCTCCTTTCCAAGCTTGCCTCATTTCCTCTTTCTACTTTTCGTGTATTCCAATGAAAATTCAGAAGCCTGCAACATCTGCTTCTGATAGCTACAGCGTCTGCCAACTCTCCCTCGCTCTCCCAAAAGTGATGCGGTGTTCCTCTCTGCCATCTGCAACTGTTCCTTTGATGGTCTGTTTCAGAGACTCTGGGGCTTGAAAAGCTGGAAGTTTTTGAGATACCTTCGTGCAAAAACTGGCCTTCCAAGCTCTCCTGGACTCTGTGTGTGTGTGTTTGTACACATTCATGCATGCCTGTGCATTCAGGCCCCTGCATTATATTTGGAAAAGGCCAATCTAGGGGCAAAAGGCACTGGCACCTCAGCCAGCCCCCACTTGCCTACCTTCCTTATTTACAACCAGTCCAGGGGGCAGCATTGGCAGTCTAATTTATCCTCCTTAGTCTCAGCGCTGCCCTTGCAGAACTCAGCAGGGAGGAGGAGAAGGATATAGTCAAAAGGAGAATGAGCTGGCTCTGCCTGCCATTGGCTGTGGTGCCACCTACTGTTGGGCTCCCTGCTTTCCGCCCCACCAATCCCAGTGGGCACCAGCCGCCACTCTACATAAGTATATTCTCAACCGTATACACAACGTGACATGAACCTACTTGGTAACAACTTTGCTGAACTAGTAAAGAGCATGACAAAGTGCTGGATTTACAGGCCCAGGTGTGGATAAACTCCAAAAAGGTGCCCATCAGTCTTCACATTTTCAAGAAGCCATCTGTTCATCATGTCTAATGCCGGGTGATGAGTGAGTAAGCCTCCAGCAGGTAAAATTTAATAATTTAAATTGCCGGTTAGGGCGGCAAAGAAGTTTTATTTTGCTGCCACCATTAGATCATCTCTTTGCCGCCCAGCGGAGCTGTTTAGGGTAGTACGTGGGCTGTTACATTCTGGCCCTCACGATACTAAAGAAACATCGGAAGCCCGCTGTAACGAATTCGCGGAGCACTTCCAGGACAAGATTGCATGCATCCATCGGGACTTAGACTCTGATGTTATAACAGAATCCATTGAGGTGTCCAGAGCGCGGCCTTGTCCTTCATTATTGGATGAGTTTCAGTTGGTGCAGCTCGAGGAAGTGGACAAGGTGCTTGGAATGGTGCGGGCGGCCACATCTGCTCTGGACCCTTGCCCATCTTGGCTGGTGAAGGCTGGCAGGACCGAAACCACCGGCTGGGCCAAAGAGGTGATAAATGCCTCCTTGAGAGAGGGAGTAGTCCCTGGTAGTCTCAAGGAGGCAGTAGTGAGACCTCTGATGAAACTGATTATCTAGATCCATTTCAATCGGGTTTTAGGCCCGGTTTTGGCACTGAGACAGCCTTGGTCGCCCTGTACGATGACCTATGTCGGGAAAGAGACAGAGGGAGTGTAACTCTGTTGATTCTCCTTGATCTCTCAGCGGCTTTTGATACCATCGACCATGGTATCCTTCTGGGGAGACTCGCGGAGTTGGGAGTTGGGGGCACTGCTTGGCAGTGGTTCTGCTCCTACTTAGCGGATCGTCGCCAGAAGGTAGTGCTTGGGGAACATTGCTCGACACCCTGGACTCTCCATTGTGGAGTCCCTCAGGGGTCGGTTTTGTCCCCCATGCTTTTTAACATCTACATGCAGCCTCTGGGTGCGGTCATCAGGAGGTTTGGAGTGCATTGCCATCAGTACGCTGATGACACGCAGCTCTATTTCTCCTTTTCACCTTCTTCAGGTGAGGCTGTTGATGTGCTAAACCGCTGCCTGACCGCGATAATGGACTGGATGAGAGCTAATAAACTGAAACTCAATCCAGACAAGACTGAAACACTGTTGGTGAGCTCTTTCCCTGCCCGGATGGTGGATGTTCATCCTGTTCTAGATGGGGTTACACTCCCCTTGAAAGAACAGGTTCATAGTTTGGGGGTCCTTTTTGACCCTTCCTTGTCGCTTGAGGCTCAAGTGGCCTCGGTGGCTCGGAATGCATTTTACCATCTTCGTTTAGTAGCCCAACTACGCCCCTATCTGGACAGCGACAATCTCGCTTCAGTTGTTCACGCCCTGGTAACTTCTAGACTGGATTACTGTAATGCACTCTACGTAGGGCTGCCCTTGAAGACAGTTCGGAAACTTCAGCTGGTGCAAAACACGGCAGCCAGGCTATTGACGAGGACCAATCGGTCTGCGCATATAACACCTGTCCTGGCCCGTTTGCACTGGCTACCTATGTTTCCGAGCCAGATTCAAGGTGCTGGTTTTGACCTATAAAGCCTTACACGGTGTGGGACCGCAGTACCTTGTGGAACGCCTCTCCCGCTATGAACCTACCTGTTCACTTCATTCAGTATCTAAGGCCCTCCTCCGGGTACCATCTCACCAGGATGCCCGGAGGATTGTTACCAGATCTAGGGCCTTTTCTGTAGTGGCCCCCGAATTGTGGAACAGCTTACCTGAAGAGATATGCCTGGCGCCTACGGTGCTTTCTTTTAGGCGCCAGGTTAAGACCTGGCTGTACTCCCAGGCTTTTTAATGTTTTTAATGTTAATGTTTATGTCTACGTTTTATTTTAATATTGTTGTTGATATATGTGATTGATTTTATTATAATATTGTATTTTTAATCTGTTTTGTACACCGCCCAGAGAGCTACTAGCTATGGGCGGTCTAAAAATGAAACAAACAAATAAATAAATAAATAAATAAAAGGTGGGGGTTGTGGGGGGAAAGATGATCAGTGCAAGAACTTCAAAACCTCTCCTTTGAACAAACCCTTTCAATTAATTATTCGCTTTCAACTGCAACCTTTAAAAATCACAATCCAAAACAAGGCATAGCTGGGTTAAAAAAAATAATTAAATTAAATTCATCCAAATTCTGCAAACAGAATTAAGCAAACAAAATCCTGTACATATTTGCGCAATTTATTCAATATGTATGTCAGCAAGCCTAATGGGAAAACAAGGTATGAAGGCAGGCAGGTCACCGAAAGCTTCCCTCTTCACCCCCCACTCCATGATCATCTACGCAAGGGACCACCTGGGCATAATGGTGAGCCACAGATAGACATGCTTCCTAGGTCAGATTCCATCCATGCGGGGGTTGAGCAACATGGAGTGATTGGGTCAAGTTCCCTCATCTTTGCTCACTGGAGCTAACAGGGATTTCAGACTAAAAACAAAGACGGGGGGAATGCCAGGCAAAGCTCAACTTGTTGGGGGAGGATTACTGTTGTTTTGGGAATCGGCTCCTCACAGTTCAGTTTGCAACATTAGAACTGAAAAGTGTTTGCTCAGTCGGAGCAATGACTAACAGCTTGCAGACCCCCCTCCCCAAAAAAGAGGGCGAAGTGAAGAAAAGCACTGAGCACTTCAGGGCTGGATATTTCTATTTGATGGGGTTCCCAGCTCAGACTAGCAACTGAAAAAAACTTTAGAAGAACAAAGCAAGCATTTTGAAATGGCGAGAGCTACAATTCCCAGAATTCCCTGGGAAGAGGGACTGACTGTTAAAACCACCGTGGGAACTATAGCTCTGTGGACAACTCTCAGCACCCTTCACTAACCACATTTTATACGTTAATTTTTATATACTACTTGAAATCTTTTTTATATACTTTATATGCAATATAAATATACATATATATTTTAAAAGCATTTGACACTTCTGCTTTCCTGTTCCTGGACACAGACCACTTTTGCTTAAGCTGACTTGTGCAAACTGACACATTTAAAAAAACTGATGGAAACACACAGCAACATGAGTCGGCTCAACAGTAGGGATTGGCAAGAATTCAGCTGAATTCAGATTCAGCACCGGATTTTTCAATGGTCCTCATATTCCCCATCTTTGCAGAGTAATCCTGTTTACTCCAAACTTCAGTGGCTTTCCCCCAACACCAGATCGCCCCCAAATATATTGTTCTCATTGATTTTACTCAAAGCACAGCAATACAACTCTCTCTCTCTCTTTCTGCCACCTCTTCCACTTGAATAGTCCAAGCTCCAAGTGGGGAGGAAGCAAACCAAGCCTATAACATCCCATAAAAGCCTATAATAGCAGAGGAGGAGGACGCAAAGCTGCTTTTGTTTCAAAATATCAATAATTCCTGTCAAAATATTGATTATTTCTTTCACAATATCTATCCATCTTTCAAAACATTGATAATTCCTTTCAAAATATTGATTGTTTATTTTCAAAATATCAAAAATTCCTTTCAAAATATTGATACTTTCTATCAAAATATTGATAATACTATTGATTTTTAGGGAGAGAAAATTGGACTGGTAAATGCAATGGATACTGGGCAAAGAACCAACTCAAATTGATACTGCCTGTTAGGTCGACAGAATGCTTTTGAAGTGGCACTGGCCAACAGATCCCATGCCTACTCAACACCCTTGGGAAATGAAGAATAAACACAATCTGCTTAGTGTGGCATGTTTAATAGGCCACTTGGCAGCCCTTGGGGATGATTTGTGGAATTTTAAAAAATATACTTTTAAATGAGTAGAGAAGAATGGCGAGAGGAAAAAGGAAATAAATGTTTTTAGTTATCTGTTTGCTGACGGGAGTCGCTTCACTTCCTGGAGTTGAGCATTGTATGGACAGAGTGGATAGAGAACAGTTTTCCCCCCTCTCTCATAATGATAGACCTCAAGGACATCCAATGAAGCTGAATGTTGGAAGATTTAGGACAGACAAAAGAAAGTCCTTCTTCATGCAGCACATAGTTAAGCTATGGAACTCACTTCCACAAGAAGCAGTGATGGCCACCAACTTGGATGGCTGCAAAAGAGAATTAGACAAATTCATGGATCATGGACAGGCAGCTATCAGTGGCTACTAGCCATAATTAGGGATGAGTGAGAATTTCAATTCAGTTCATATTTCAAGCAGAGTTTATCAAATTCACAATTTCCGAAACAATATGAGAACCAAACACAGCGTCCTTCGAAAGTTGCTTTTATTAGAATTTTGGGATGCAGTTCGCCAACTAAACAACATTTATAAAAATGCATATATTAGGGGAAAGTGTGCATAAAAATGAATTGTTGTTATGTGCCTTCAAGTCAATTACGACTTATGGCGACCCTATGAATCAGTGACCTCCAAGAGCATCTGTCATGAACCACCCTGCTCAAATCTTGTAAGTTCAGGTCTGTGGCTTCCTTTATGGAATCAATCCATCTCTTGTTTGGCCTTCCTCTTTTTCTACTCCCTGCTGTTTTTCCCAGCATTATTGCCTTTTCTAGTGAATCATGTCTTCTCATGACGTGTCCAAAGTATGATAACCTCAGTTTCATCATTTTAGCTTCTAGTGACAGTTCTGGTTTAATTTGTTCTAACACCCAATTATTTGTCTTTTTCGCAGTCCATGGTATCTGCAAATCTTTCCTCCAGCACCACATTTTAAATGAGTTGATTTTTCTCTTATCCGCCTTTTTCACTGTCCAACTTTCACATCCATACATAGAGATCGGGAATACCATGGTCTGAATGATCCTGACTTTAGTGTTCAGTGATACATCTTTGCATTTGAGGACCTTTTCTAGTTCTCTCACAGCTGCCCTCCCCAGTCCTAGCCTTCTTCTGATTTCTTGACTATTGTCTCCATTTTGGTTAACGACTGTGCCAAGGTATTGATAATCCTTGACAAGTTCAATGTCCGCATTGTCGACTGTAAAGTTACATAAATCTTCCGTTGTCATTACTTTAGTCTTCTTGACGTTCAGCTGTAGTCCTGCTTTTGTGCTTTCCTCTTTAACTTTCATCAGCATTCGTTTCAAATCATTACTGGTTTCTGCTAAGAGTATGGTATCATCTGCATATCTTAAATTATTGATGTTTCTCCCTCCAGTTTTCACACCGCCTTCATCTTGGTCCAATCCCGCTTTCCGTATGATATGTTCTGCGTACAGATTAAACAAATAGGGTGATAAAACACAACCCTGTCTCACATCCTTTCCGATGGGGAACCAATCGGTTTCTCCATATTCTGTCCTTGCAGTAGCCTCTTGTCCAGAGTATAGGTTGCACATCAGGACAATCAGATGCTGTGGCACCCCCATTTCTTTTAAAGCATTCCATAGTTTTTCATGATCTACACAGTCAAAGGCTTTGCTGTAGTCTATAAAGCACAGGGAGATAAAGGTAAAGCTGTCCCCTCACTTATAGTGCGAGTTGTTTCCGACTCTTAGGAAGACGTCTTGCGACGTTTACTAGGCAGACCGTATATATGGGGTGGGATTACCAGTTCCTTCCCGGCCTTTCTTTACCCCCCAGCGTATGCCGGGTACTCATTTTACCGACCACAGATGGATGGAAGGCTGAGTGGACCTCGACCCCTTTTACCGGAGATTCGACTTCCTCCTTCCGTTGGAATCGAACTCCGGCCGTGAGCAGAGCTTCAGCTGCGTTACCGCCGCTTACCTCTCTCATGATACATGAGTGAAAATAACATGCCAAAAGGAACAAAATGATGAGAAATGGCTTGCAAAAATGTGTACCTTTGTAAAAACTGCCTACAACAATGTGTTTATTTGGAGTTTTTAATTCCAGCATCAGAAAACCTGGCTTAGCTGGGCTTTATTCCCAGAGTCAGGTCCACTCTCAGCCATGTTTGCAGCTGAGCAGGTTCTACCTAGTGTGTCCTACTCAAAACTTGAAAGTGAAAAGCTGAACCATCACAACGCTGAATTTCATTGATAACTGCAGAGTCAGCACCCTCTTTCTGCCGTGAAGCTAATCATTCATTTGCAACATGGTGCAGATCTGGGTCCTAGTTTCCTGAAGGATATTCAGGAATGTGACTATATATTGACAGGAATGGCTTGAACTAAATAAGCTGCAGCAAAACAGAAAAAGAAAGAAAGGGGGGAAAGGAGAAAAAGGGGGATTTACACCAGGCAATATAATTGGTTAAGTATTTTTTGTGCCTAGTTATGATGTATTTAATGAAACAAGTACACACTGGATATCGATAACTGATAAAGGAAGCATCCATTGCATTAATTCATTTTTATCCTTACAAACTTCTGAAGGAGACTAGGCTCAGATGTGTCTATATGCATATGAGAGAGAGAGAGAGATTCAAGCTAAGCTTCACGGCTTAGCAAGGATTTGAGCCAGAAGGTCTTCCTAATCCTAGTTTAGCCTTTCCAACCTGGTGCCCTCTAGACGTTTTGGAGTACAACTCCCATCCGCCCCAGCCAACATGGCAATGTTGATGGGAATTGTAACCCAAAGCATCTCGAGGGCAGCAGGCGGGGGAAGGCAGCCCTAGAATATTGTCCATCCACTACACCACATTGGCTTTCCCATGCTGCCTCTACTGTTAATGAAAGTCATGCCTAAATTTCCCCTGGCCTGCACCCAAACGGCTCCTCTGTTCCTTTCTGCTGCTCTGCCTACCTCATAAATGCCACAAACCTAATCATCTTTATTTCTGTGTATGTCCCTTCTCACAGAGCGGAGATAAAAGGTGCTCACTCGTGAATGGACATGATTGGATCAGGTGAGAAGCAGATTTCTCCGCTGGAAAACAAGGCATCGCAATCAAACCTGTAAAAACCCGGCTGTTTTCTGACAAAGTGCTCTTAATGCAGGAGGCTGTTTGCATGCATGTCTCATGCACCCCCCACTTTGCACAAGTCTTTATATCTTAAAACCCCTGGCAGTTTTAAGATGCAGCCTATTTTACACTGCAGAAATATTGCTGTCATTGGTCCAGTTTACATGTCACGGTAAACTATAGTTAGTGATTTACTATTGACGTGCTAATCTGGGCTGATTTCCTCCTCCCTGCTAGTGCGTGAGACAAACAAACCACAATCTCTGGCTTAGCATTATTGTCCAAATTCGATATCATGTTTGTATCAACAAACCAGAACTCAAAGCCAAAGTTTCTTCTTGGCTTACTGATCATGGTTTGAGTGAAACAAACCACAACCCCAGGTTCAGACATAACACCAAGAATCATGGCGGGGCTGCCTTTGAAAACAATCCGGAAACTACAGCTAGTGCAAAACGCAGCAGCCAGACTGTTGATGAGGACCAGACGGTCCGCACATATAACACCTGTTCTGGTGCGTTTACACTGGCTACCTATCTGTTTCCGGGCCAAATTCAAAGTGCTAGTTTTGACTTATAAAGCCTTACACGGTGCGGGATCACAATACCTAGCGGAACGCCTCTCCCGATATGAACCTACCCGTTCACTACGTTCAACATCAAAGGCCCTCCTCCGAGTTCCGACTCACAGAGAGGCTCGGAGGGTTGTAACGAGATCTAGGGCCTTTTCAGTGGTGGCCCCCGAACTATGGAATAGTCTTTCTGACGAGGTGCGCCTGGCGCCTACACTTCTATCCTTTCGGCGCCAGGTTAAAACCTTTTTATTTTCCCAGGCATTTTAATATATTTTATTGCTGTTAATATATACCAGGCTGTTAAATGCTTAAAATGTATGTTTTTAGTGTCCTATTGTTATTTTATTGTATTTATTGTATTGTATTTACTCTGTGCTGTGCACCGCCCAGAGAGCCTCTGGCTTTGGGCGGTATAAAAATCGAACAAAATAAATAATAATAAATAATGGTTTGATTCTCCACTCACTAGCAAAACAGCCCAGATTGGCACATTGGCGGTAAACCCTGGCCTTTGACAGCCGAGAAGTATTTTTTTGGTGACCTACCTTAAATTTAACCTGACGATTGTTATGTAACAGGCTAGTACTGTTTGTATCATTGTAACCTGTCCTGGGATGTTAAAAATGGTGGGTAAAAAAATCTAATTCATAACTCACAATTACAAGTTCAATCCTCGGCACCTTCAGGCAGGACTGAGAATGTCCCTTGCCTGAAACTCTGGAGATCTGCTGCCACTCATTGCAGACAAGTTATGATCTTTTAGAGTGTTTTTAGTGTTTTTGTTTGCCACCCTAGGCTCCTACTGGGAGGAAGGGCAGGATATAAATTAAATAAACAAAACCAACAAATAAAATGCTGAGCTAAATGTAGATGGACCAATAGTCTAACCTGGTATGTTCCTCAAGTTCTTTCTAAAAGGTCCCTGAGAAGTACTACCTGTCAAGAGTTTGATGAGCCAAATCATCTCTGACATAGATAATAGCTTCTGGAGGAGTCAAAAATCACACCCTCAAACAATTGCACCTACTCAATAAAGATAAACTTCATTCAATGATAAATAAGACTGGGTACAAATGGTTCCACCCTATTGCCTGAAATATACTCAGTCCTCAGTAGGAGGAATATATAAAAACTTCCCATTCAAATGTTCTGCTAGCCTATTATTACCAGGAAGGGTGCTGATGTTAAAATCTACAACCTGCCAGTCATGCTAGGGAGTTATTTCGTGCTAGGGAGTAATTGATTCAGTAGATGTTTCAGTTTGGGTCTAAGTGACTGAGATCTGTGCCATATGTTAGGTTTCCCCCCCCTACATGGAAAATACATGTGTGTAGGAACAAACTGTGGGCAACCTTCAGCAAAACCATCTTCCAGCTATGCATCTCATTCATGAAATCACCAAGAGTTCAAGCACCCAGCTGCTCAGGGGCTATACCCTTAAACGGGATCTTGCTGAGATGTTACACTCGCCTGTTATGACCTTGGCTGTTACTTTCCTGACAGAGATAAAGATGAAATAGCTTCTTGTTCTAATGACAGTTTGTCCTGAGGAGTGTGATGAAAAATTCACTATCTGTATAGATTACTGACCACCCTGTCACAGTGGCTCTTACTATAATTCCTGGCACTCTCTCCCCCCTGCCTTCCTCAGACGAAAGATCCTTGCCTTTGCATTCCTCTCCCTCCAACAACATCAACAAGCAAAAAATCCCTACATTAAAGAGCTGGGGACAAATATTGGGTTTGCAGTCCGAGATGAACAGAGGGCAACCAGCTGGAAAATCTACTTTCCTTTTCATGTATCGCCTTCAGAGTTTAGATTTTAAAAATGACTTTAACTTGACAGACCCAACTTTTGTAAAAGGCTGCAGACAAGACTGTGCATTACAGCACAAAGCGAAGCATCAAGGGCTGCCAACAATTTCAACCTTAGGTCTAGATGAGATATGTGGTCACTGGTCTTTAAGCACCACCGGGGTCTTGTGGGAGATATACATTTAAGGTGTTGAAATTGACCTACAATATAGCTCGGACAACAACACGCACTACTGAAGAGACTGTTTTTTTAAAAAAATGTTTCTACTGCCTTTCAACCAGGTTTTCAGGGCAGCTTAAACAAGGCAGCTGTCCTTAAACCCCAAGGCAATCTCTTAGATCAATCAAGAGCCAAGCTCCAGCAACAATCACACAGAGAGAATGTGAGAACATTTATTTATTTACAAAATTTATAAACTACTTGTTCAAAAAAACCCACATCCCAAGCAGTATACATGTTCCGTTATATATAAAATATGATAAAAACACACAAACCAATTAAAAACAAGTGTGTACAAAACCAAACCAAATTAAAATCAAAACAACATTTAAAACAAACATAAGAACAAATGTAAGTAAATTATGTGTTTGGATAGGCTTACTAACACAGGAAAACTTTCAGCCAGCGTCTGAAGTAGTATAGTGTGTGGTGTAGCGTGGTGTAGTGGTTAGAGTGTTGGACTGGGACCTGGGCGACTAGTGTTCAAATCCCCACTCAGTTATGAAGCTCATTGGTGACCTTGGGCCAGTCACTGTCTCTCAGCCTAACTTACCTCACAGGGTTGTTGTGAAGATTAAATCTGGAGGGGGAGAGCCATGTTTGAACACCACCTTGAGCTCCTTGGAGGAAAGGTGCTATATAAATATAATAAAAAAACAAATACAGCAATGGTGCCTGTCTATAATAGGGACAGCCCTGCTGGATCAGGCCAGTGACCCATCTAGTCCAACATACTGTTCTCACAGTGACCAACCAGATGCTTGTAGGAACCCACAAGCAGGAGTTGAGCCCAACAGCAACTCTCTCAGCTTGCAATTCCCACCACAGGTATTCAGAGGCACATGGCTTCCAGATGTGGAAGGAGAACTTACCCATTGTGGCTAGAGGGCTTGCCTGACCCTCAGTTTTGGAATCATCAATGAGACTTGGCATTTATTTCAGGGAGAGTGTAACCCCTTCCAGGGCAAGCAACTTATTTATTTATTATTTCCATTTATAGACCGCTTACTATCTAAAAGATCTCAAAGCGGTTTACCAAAGAATACACAAGGTACAATAAAAAAACATATCAAATTAATTTACAAAGCAAAATACATAAACAATATCCCATATGCACACAGTATAAAAGTCAGAATTCACCAAGGGAAGCCTGTAAGCCGCCCTCCCCGCTCTATGACTTACCCACTTCCCGGTTTAGGGAAGGCAAATTTAAACGCTTGGCTGTATGAACGGGGGGAAAAAAATTGACCAAAGACCAACTAGCTTCAATAAGGGCATTTCAGTTCAGTTCAAGTCATTAGGTGCTAAATGCAAGCCAATCATCTCTACAATTGAGGGTTGGGGAACCTTTTGAAGCACAAGGGCCGCTTTCCCTTCCAGGCAACCTACCAGGAGCCACATGAGCCGCGGGGGGGGGGCAGAAGCAAAACTGGAGCAACTAATGTGAATTTTACATTTGTACATTTGTTCAGTTTCTGCACACACTCAGCACACCCCTGTCTATCCTCCACCCGGTCAGGGTTCAAGTACACATTCCAGCCACGGAAAAACCCGACAGCCAGATGGAGAGCCCTGCAGAGCTGCATTTGGCCCCCAGGCCGGAGGTTCTCCACCTGCACTATAATATGTGCTTAATTTCAAATGCAACAGCTACTCTTGTGTATGAAGAACGTTTGCTCAAGTGCCCTCTGACGACAGGCTTATGTACTCATTGGACTGAATGCCGATCCATCTGGATGGCCGCCATTCATAACCGCAAGCGCCTCCACTCAAAGCCTGGTATCTCCCCAGCGGCTTTGCCCCTCTCTGCACAAAGCCTCCAACCAGTTTGCCGTGCTCTTTGAAGTTCATTGCTTTGAAACAACTGAACAGGTGAGTAGCACGGCTTCCCAAGGAGCATGTCCTGCTTCCCTTCTGCAGATGAACCACCAAAGCACAGGCTGAATGAATAAAAGTGTCTGGGGGAGGGGACAGAGAGAGGCTTCAAATCTATTTTTTAAATGGGGGAGTGGGGCCCTTGGGCACCAGCCTGCCGTGGGCCCTGGCACCCACACGCATGCATGCACACCGTGACCCCACCTACCTAGCTACCAGGCAGGTGGAGGAGTGGGAGGTTAAGCGAGTGGGTGAGCGAGCGGGCACGGGGGTGGGATGGCGAGCGAGCGGGCACGGGGGTGGGATGGCGAGCGAGCGGGCAGGCTGGAGGGAGGGCAAAGCAAGTGGGGGTGAGGGCAAGCGAGCAAGTGGGGGGAGAGGGAGAGCAGGAGAGCGGGTGGGGGCGGAGGGCAAGCGAGCAAGCGGGCAGGGGGAGAGTGAGCGAGCAGGCGGGCAGCTGCCTCCCTGCGATCCACGGCAGGGAGCCTGCCACAGAAGGGGAGCGCTACTCCCCCACCATAACAAGGGGCCCTTGTGAGCCACGGGGCCCTTGGGCAGGGCCCCACTTGGCCACCCTTTGGAGCCTGCCCTGAGGGGGAGGGCAGCAGTAGGCTGGGAGCTTTTTACTAGCTAGGAATGATTCTCCTTTAACATAATAAAAGCCTTGAAAACTATTTTATTTGAACAGTTGCTATTGTTTTTTGGTTGGTTTGTTTTTTAACTTTATTACTTCCATTTTTTGTTGGTATGGTAATCAAGCCTTTATATATTACTGATTTCTGTTATGAAATCAAAGCACGGCCCGCAGGCACACGCAGCTGCCTGTCAGCCTGTGTACAGTAAAATAAAGTTAAGGCTCCATGCCGAGTCAAATATGGCACAGACTCCCTTTTGTAATTGATAAACTGTTTTGTCTAAAAAGTCACTTTAACCTTGACAAGCATCAAACTCTTTAATGAGAGTTATGATCTGTCACGAGGCTACAGGACGCCATAGGTTTGGGGGACAGGATCTTGGATCACTGACATCAGGGCACCACCACCAGTTCGTGTGTGGGTGTGTTTGGGGTTTAAAGGCAGAAAGCAAGAGAGAAACAAGAGAGAGAAACTTCAGTGCCAATGAGGAAAGAGCTCTGGCATCTTTCATACCTTCCATAGAAACATAGGAAGCTGTGTACAAGGAATACTTGCAGAGGACATGTGAGAAGCCTATCAAGGCAGACCAGGCTCTTGATCCATCTAGCTCAGTCTTGCTGACACTGACTGGCAGCAACTCTGGTTTCTGACAAGGGTCTTTCCCAGCTGTATCTGGAGAAGCGAGGGACTGAGCCCCAGACTTTCTGTATGTAAAGCAAGCAGATGCTCTGCCACTGGGCTACAGCCTCTTTCTTAGATGGTAGGAGCCACAATCGCTGTATCAGGGGTGGGGAAAGTCAGGCCCTCTGCACTCTGCCAAGATCATACCCCTTCCTGGGCCACACCCTTCTGCCCAGGCAATGCCTCACCCCAGCCTTGCTCCGTGGCCTCCATCAGTACTTTTGCCCAGGTATAATGCATTCTTTAATGATGATAACACATCTCACTTGCCCGGATGGAGAGGTGTGTAGGAAACCTCTTGACTTCCGCATGGCTGGAATGCCACCTACCGTACGAAGATTGAGAGCCACATCCATTGCCCCGGCCACTTGTGCCTCTGACCTTGCCCACTTTTTGTCTCTGGCCCTGTCAGCATGTGGCCCCTGGGAGGTTGCCCATGAGGGAATGCGGCCCTCAGGCTGAAAAGGCTTATCCACCCTAGCTCTTAATAGGCAGATTGTTATAGGATGTGCCAGCTGAGGTTGATGGAAGTTATCATCCAAAACATTTGCAGGGAACCAGGTTAGGCGGCAAGGCTCTGCCAGGCTCATATCCTAAGCTCACTGGATTTTGCCAGGGGAGTAGGAAGACATCCAGCACTCCAAGAATAACAAATGCAGTAATTATAGTTAATAAAAAGAGTACGCTGAGATTTCAAGGCTCATCCTGGGGTATCATTTGTAAAAGCTACCAGGGAACAGTTAATTTTAGGAATTGGCTAACACTCCCCTCCCTACAGCCCCAAATAACCTCTGGCAAATGAAAAATACTGGATCACTGCCCGGTGCAGAAATAAAAGTTATGAATAATGTTTCTAACTCCGTCATTGTCGGAGTGCTTTAATGTTCCTAATTACTTTTAAAAACTAGACTATTTCATGTGAGAAGGGTTCCACTTTGGGTGATTTCACGCTGCACTTTATTCCGTTATTCCGATGATTTCTTACCTGGTAATTTGCGCATTTTATTTGACCTTCAACGTGACGTAAAAGGTAGTCCCAAAAATCTAGTGGAATATAGTGGGAGTTTAGGGCTAAGTTTCATGATAAATGATTCCAGAAATAATCTGTTTGCAAGCCTGGGAACTCGGAAGATCGTGGGAGTTTAAGCTAGCTGCAGCCACACACGTGACAGGCATCCTGGCACGCAATGCATTCCCCACCTTTAGGCAAGTGGCAATTATTATTTTTTTGCCTAACGAAAATTGTACTGGTATTCTGGTGTAGGCGCGGGGAGCAGCTTCCCAGTCCTTCTTTTCACCCCCACCCATGTCCAGACACTAACTCGCACAGTGAATTATGGGGCAACTACAATGCGCGTGTGTATAGTGGGTGAGGGATAAAAACAAGACATTTATGGCAGCAGCGTGAAAGACATTTCCACTAGACATTAAGAGGAACAATGGTGAGTATCAAGAAAGAGGTGACATGATCAAAGTGCATAAAGGTATGCATGGCATGGAGAAAGTGGACAGAGAAAAGTTTTCCTCCCTCCCTCATAACACTAGAACTCGGGGACATCCGACGAATGTGGGAAGATTCAGGGCAGCCAAAAGAAGGTACTTCTTCACACAACGCACAGTTAAACTATGGAATTTGCTCCCACAAGAGGTAGCAGGGGCCACCAACTTTTAAAAAAGATGAGACAAATTCATGGAGGAGTAGAAGGCTATCAATGGCTACTAGCCATGATGGCTGTATTCTGCCTCCACTATTGGAGGCAGTAAGCCTCAGAATATTGGTTGCTGAGAAATCAATGGACTTAGCTGGATGTCATTCAACACGATGGCTGTGTACTCTCTTCACTGTTGGAGGCAGTACGCTGGGAATCACAAGTGAAGAGAGTGCTGGTCTTGCTTACAGCTGCCCATGGGCATCTGGTTGGCTACTGTGAGAACAGGACGCTGGACTAGATGGGCCACTGGTCTGATCCAGCATCCGGGCTCTTCTTATGTTTGCACAAGGGTAAGGACACCTGGAACCTGATCTTTCACTTTCCTTGATTGCAATGACTGGAGCTTTTATGCCACAGAGCTCTGCGATTCCCCACCACACACACACACAGACATTTGCCCATTAGAACAAACTCAAAATCCATACATATTACAGAAGTATGCATTGTGTCTGCGGGCACAAAAGAAGAAAAAAGGGAAAGAAAAGTTGATGATTAAAAGGCTAATCCAGAATAATATGACTTCTGGGCAATATTTCATAATCATTTTGACCGAAGGCTTTTAAAAAGGTTTTCTATTAATAGCCACTCAATGTTTCATCCAAACTTCCTAAGTTTTATTGGCCTGCATTCTGAGGAAAAGAACTTCTGTCTTAAGGCATGGGAATTTAACATCCTAAAGTGGTCCCCCACACCACTTCTTGGCTGCTGGGAGCGTGCACACTTGGAGAGGAGGGGACTGGGCTCAGTGGTAGAGTATCTGTTGCGCATACAGAAGGTCTCGGGTTCAACACAATCCCCAGCACCTCCCATTGGAAATGGAGCTGTCCAAGGTCCTGCAACTCCTAGCTGACCCTGACTGACTGAGACACCCTCCACCGCACCCCTGCGGGCATCTGCTCGTGGTCAGGACAGGTAGCATTGCCCCCACCAAGTCTTGCTCAGAGCACAGTCCTCCCTGCCCGGCTTTCAAAAATTAAACTCTTCGGTCCCACACTTAATGTTCGCACATGCCCACAATGTTTGCCTCCACCTCCGGTCAACAATCTGCCCTCCTCAAATGCTACTCATCTAGCCTTTCTATGCCTATCAAAGGGCACAAGCCCTCACAGGTGCAGAGAGAGTCGTCACCAGAAGGCTTTTAAAACTCATCCCTTTCCACCGCAAAATTAACTAGGAAAGCTGCCTCTCACTGGACTATACCATGGCAAGGAGCCTTTCTGCACATCTGCATGCCATTCTATCATGCGTGTCTTTTGCATCCTGCGTACAGTAGAACATAGCTTATGAAGAAGGCCAACACATTCCAGATGTGATCCACACTCACTTCTTCCCACTCACTGGGATCTTGGGGCTGTTGGATCAAAAAACCCAACTCAGGTAAGCAGGCAACTCATTTTTTATATGCACCCTCCTTCGTTCAAACAAGCTTTCCCACCTGCTCTTTGGGCCCTTCAAATATATTGCTTCCTTTCCCCAGCCATTGAGGAACTCCCTGGATAGGGCCACACACCACACCCTTCACCCTTCGGCTACCGTAATCCCACCCCTCCTCCCCCAACATCTGCAGCTTCCTGCATAACCACACTGAACTTGACAAAAAATGTATCTTGTTCTGCAGCACTATTTGTGTAATCCTTGAGACTCAACAGCCAGGACACAGAAGCAAGGACAACGTGGGGAATGTCCTGGCCTCCCAACAAAAAGAACCAACATACCATTCCATGATCAACATTGTTTCTCTGAATGTTTGTCAAAGTTTCCAGTCGATACTGGGAATAGAAGGTAAATGGCCCATTCAGTTAACTACAGTATCTTTATTGGACAGAGCTGTATTGTTTACCCATCTGTTCCAGCAGAGTTATTATCATTATATGGAGGAATGGATCCATTACCTTACATTGCTTAACTCTCCGATGTTTACTTTGGAGGCAACACGCCATATTCTAGAATGAGCTCCTCAAGCCGGCAAATGTGCTGATTAACAAGAGATCAGATAAATTAGGCCTTCTTTGTCAGGAAGGATCTAGGAGATATCTTTCCAACAGAGAATATCCATAGTGGCCAGTGGCAAGTTTGCCAATATTAAATTCCCCTTTTCCCTCTAAGAAGGAGGAGGAACTATATCACAGGAAGAGATATTGGCAGTCAAGAAAGCTTAAACATACATCCCATTTGATTGTTCCTTTAAAGAGGGAAGGATTTGAAAGCATTCTTTACTGCTTTACACATAAGGTTCCCGTGAATGTTTTCTTTATTTAATGTGCTCCTAAATTGGTAGGGTAACACAAGGGAAAAGTGTAACCTTGCAGCTCCTTGAGTTTCTTTTGTAAACAGCACATAATAGTCAGTGCGTGAGTTGCACCATGATGGAGTGCAGAGGTGGCTGAGCACCTGACTTGTATGCAGAAAGTCCCAGGTTCAGTTGCTAAATCTCCACTTAAAAGAGATCTCAAACTGCAGAGCAGGGAAAGACCTTGGAGGGCCATTGCAGATCTAGAGATGGATACAAGACTGGCCAATGGTCCATCAGTGGGACAGAAGCTGACATGCTGCTGGCTATTAGGGTTCTGCGATTAATAATAATAATAATAATAATAATAATGCTGTGCTAGTGGCCAGTGTGGTGTAGTGGTTAAGGTGTTGAACTATGGCCTGGGAGACCAGGGTCCGAATCCCCACACAGCCACGAAGCTCCCTGGGTGACCTTGGGCGAGTCGCTGCCTCTCAGCCTCAGAGGAAGGCAATGGTAAACCCCCTCTGAATACCGCTTACCATGAAAACCCTATTCGCAGGGTTGCCATAAGTCAGGATCGACTTGAAGGCAGAACATTTACATTTTAAGTGGCCCTTGATCTACTCCAGTGTGACACTGCCTATTAAGTTATTCTGAGCACACACTCTTACTTAAGGCAGATTAGTTATGCCTCAACATTCATCATTGTCATCATAAGGCTATCTTATTAGAAATAAATTAATTAAATATCTTGTTCTCCAATAGCAAAATTATACCCAAAGCAGCTAGCAGAAAAAAATTTAAACACATAAATCATAAAACAAGTATGAACAGCTGTTTTGTAAAAACTTAACATACATCAGGGGACCACAGAGGTTCAGGTTAGAAAAACATTAGACCGTGCAAGATTGAACTACCTTGCAGTAAAAAAAATTGGACTAGGTCAACCTTCCCCAACCTGGTTCTCTCCAGATATTTTGGACTATAACTCCCATCAGCCACATAGTCAGCACAAGACATCAACAAGCAGGTACCGGGGTACAAATGCCCTGAGAAGTTCCACCTCTGACATCTGCCTGCCATGTTTATATTTGTTTCCTTTAAAAAAAAACTGCATTCTGGCTTCTGGCCATCATCTTGGATTTGCCCCCTAAATCCTGGAAGTTGTCATTGTGGGGGGAGACAGTAGTGGCTATAGCCCTCTTACATACACACACACACACCTCCGTAGTGACTCAGCTTCCAAGGCGATTCCAAGACGATTGCCAAAAGCCACTTGATACTACAGCTGGGGCTGGATGGTAGGGAAGATCATTTTAATTAAAACTCAGAGTAGGTGTCAGGAATGGGAGACAGTCCCCTAGGACAACACTTTACTGTGGACCCCCTGAATCCCAGAGCCAGCCCCAGTTTAAAGGCTCCTTTGCTTGGCTTTGTATATAATGGGTAAAAAAGAAAAAAATTCACTAAATGGCGCAAAGCATGGAAGAGAGAGGAGCTCTGCATGGCTCATCAGTAACGGCGGCATAGATGTTAGCCAATAAGTGTCTGTAACACTTGTGCAACCACGTTCCATTCAGCAATCACAACAGCTTTTCTGTCTTGGGGGGGGGGAATCAAATTTTCCCCATAAAGAAAGCAGAAAGAATCCGGTAGTGAGGAAACACAATAACCTCCCAGCAGAAGCTCAACCTCAAAGGAAAATGCTTGGATGGTGAGCAACACATGAATAATAGCGCACTTATAACTTAAACTGACTGTGCACAAAAATTTCACAGAATACAAACAGTAACAGAATTGCTGCTTTATTGGGATTATACTTATCTCAAGCTAGATGCCCAATGTCTTAAACCGAGAGATTTATCATCGGGTAATGTCCACTTGGGACTTCCGTACAGAAGTATAAAAGATGTTCCAGGTGGAATGCGCTTATATTGCACACATTGCAATCTGGTTCCTACAACTGTGGGTCATTCGTTCACAGGTTATGGAGCATCAATGCTCTTTTCCTACTCACCACTGGAACAATCTGGACCGCCCCATCCTGGTTCGCAGTGACACGTATCTGGAGAAACGCACCTTCCATGCACACATTCTTCTGTGCAGAGAGCTGGGAGCAAGGAAAAAATGCATATATTTGTTACAATGCAACATTAAAAAGATCAAAGATACACAAATGATTTGTTTACTGCATATTATCAATGTAGATTTCTAGCTATAAAGATTGCATATATATATATAATGTAAATTTCTAGCTGTTTGCATCCTTATGGCTTTTATAACATATATGAATATTCAATATATGAAAAGCCCCCCAAAATATGTGAGCAAAATGTAATTAAATACAATATCAGCCTTAAAGCCTAACAAATTTAGTATGGCTTAAGGTTTCATGGACTAGAGTGCACCTAATGAAGTGGACTTTAGTCCATGAAAGCTTATGCCATAATAAATATCTTAGAGACGTATCCAACTAAACAGTTCTACTAAGTGCAAGGAATTTGAGCTGCACAATGGAACTTCCCGGCCCTCTCCTCTCCCTGTGCGCACCCCAGGTCTGCTCTGGGGTTTCCCCCAACTCTGCAGAACAGATTTACAGGGTTCACAGGGAGAACAGAGGGCAGGGAAGTTCCATTGTGCAGCTCAAATTCCTTGCGCTTAGCAGTACTGTTTAGTTGGATACGTCCCTAACTCTTTAAGGTGCCACAAGATTCTTCTTTGTTTTTGCTAACACAGCTGACCCTCTGGAAACTATTTAAATGACAATATGAGGCCTAGAGAACCAGAAGTAAAGCTTTCCAAATAAACATTTGTAGCATCTTCTGATCCACTAGGACAGCCTTTCCCAACCGGTGTGCCTCCAGATGTTGTTGGACCACAACTCCCATCAGCCTCAGCCACTGGCAATGCTGGCTGAGGCTGATGGGAGTTGTGGTCCAACAACATCTGGTGGCACACCGGTTGGGAAAGGCTGCACTAGGAACTGCAGGTTTGTTGTGGTCTGGGCCTTGTAAAAGCTGGCCTGAGCCCCCACAGGGCACTGAACAAGCCTTGAATGAGGACTTGGCTGTAATCACCTGGTTCTGCTTGATAGGTATCAGGTGAAGATGTAATGGCTTGTTTGGATATAACATTAAACCATAGTTTAGCACGACAAAAATTAGTGTTGCTGCTGCATTGGAAGACAAGGAGGGGACATGTAAATCCGAGGTTCGCTCCAGCTTGTTCTTGCAACACTAAACTATGGTTTATTGTGAAGTCCAAATCCCCCCATCCTCTGGATTCAGACAGCAGGGAGAGATGCAATACGGCAAGCTCTGGAATTGCTCCCAAGCATTGCTTTGATCAAGGTCTAAGCTCAGAACCAAACCAGGCGATGTGGTACACAAACAGCAATGGTGTGCATGGCTTTTAAAAAAGTAAATAGCACACACAAAGGCCCTAATGTGGATTGGGACCCACATGGGGGGTGGGACTAAAGAGGTCTATAGCCCTTTGCCCACCACTGCAGTCCCAATTCAAACTGGAAGTCCCAACCTGCAAGGGAATCTTCCCCCCCACACCAGTGCAAATTGCCATTCTCTCCCCTGGAGGAGCTATGCAGATTCATGGAAAGAAAAGAGAGGAAACCATATGCAATACATACTGCTTTTTCTGAGTATTTCAAAGAGCTTCACATACAGTATGTCAACAATTCTTAAAATCTGTCTTACATGGAAACTTGAAACCTGAACATCAAAAAGAAGATAGGAAGCTGTCTTATACAGACTCAAGACTATCGGTCCATCTAGCTCAGTATTATCTGCACTGACTGACAGCAACTTTCCAGAGTTTCAGGCAAGGGTCTTTCCCAGTCCTACCATGAAGATGCCGGGGACTGAACCTGGGACCTTCTGCATGCAAAGCAAGTGTTCTACCACCGAGCCACAGCTCTTCCTGCAGCACAAGTGTGTGTACACAGAGGTGGACCTAAACCAGGACAAAGAGGAATCAACATTCTGAGAAGTCCTGACATTACTCGATAACATTGGTGGCTCCGTGTCAGTGGGGCAATGGAATCCGCCCTGGCTTTGAATCCAAACTTTCAAGTACCAGCTTCTTGAAAGTTCAGACTAAAACCCAGAGCAGATTCCACTGACCCGGAGCCACCAGCCACTGAATGCTGGACGATCTTATGAAAGTCACCATTCTGTGGCCTCAGTTCACTTCACTGTAAAATGTAAATAGGAAAGACGTACTCGGCAGACCTTGGAAATCAAATGAGCTACAGAGTTTGTAAAATGCTTTGCACATTTGAACAGAAACATGTTTGATTGATTGACTATACTGAAAGTAGCAGCTGGGGTTCAATCAATCAAATCTACCCTCCCATTGGGAAATGGAGCTGCCACGTTTATGTTTCTAGATCTGTCCCATGAAGTGTGTGTGGGGGGGAGAGAGACACACACAGAGAGAGAAGAATGTGTCCTGCTGTAATCTTTAGCATTTAATTAATTTTTCATTCTATTAACATTCTACATAATAGCATACAAGGGTCCCCATGGCACTCTTCCTAATGTACTTTTGCAAATGATCCAGCCAGTTAATGGAACTAAAAAAATTACTTGTACCAGAAGGTCAAGCAAAAATAAAGATGAGCTTGTGCTCTTAGGCACCGCCCTTCCCTGCAGACCACCCAAAACCCCTGTGGAAAAGAAAGCTCGCACGAGCAAGGAAAGGTAGCATTATCGCCACCCAGGGTAAGCAGTATTTGCTTCTTATGTGCAAGAGTTCCATTGCTGTTGCATCTGCAGTCCTCCCCACCCCCCCGCCCACCCCTGCCCTGATGGACCATTTCACTAGAACAATCCAGCACCTCATTGATTAGTTTGTTATTAGCATTCTTGGCATCAGTAGAAGATCAGTATATGGAGCTGGATTCAGCCTGGTAATAAAATGACCTACATCAAAGCCCTGCCAAAACACCCAACTTTGTTGCAAATGCGTTTAGTATGAGCTATTGGGCCCCGTTCAAGGTCATGCAGCAACTGTTCCCCAGCATGGAATTTAAAAAGAAAAAGGGGGGACTCAAGAAGGGAGCAGGGAAACAGATTCACCTGATGCTTATCTCTTCTTGCTGTTTTAATTGCCATCACTAGTTTCCTCACAGCTCAAGCCACTGTGAAACATACCAATGGACTTAATCCAACTCCACACATCTGAATTTCCAACCCCCCCCCCCCAAAAAAAACCCCTGGTGTCAATTTTCAGATCCAAAGATCATTAAAACACTTGCTTAAAAAACAAGGTTTTCTGCAGGACACAGCTCTGTGGAAGAGTGCATGCTTCCCATCCAGAAGGTCCCAGGTTCAATGCATGGTAACTTGAGCTGTCTGAAATCCTGGAGAGCCTCTGCCAGTCAGTGCAGACAATGCTGAATCCTCCAGCTAGGTGTAAGGCAGCGCCTGATGTTCACAAGGAACATTCATAGCTCAGTGGTGGAGCACTTCCTTTGAAGCAGAAGGTCCCAGGTTCAATCCCCAATGGCATCTCCAGGTAAGGCTGGGAGAGACTCCTGCTTGAAACCCTGGACAGCTGCTGCCAGTCAGTGCAGACAGTATTGGGCTAGATGGACCAATGTGTCATGGCCCCGTCAGAGGACTCCTCAGATGAGGACGACTCAGGAGTAACAGCAGCAGACCCAGGAGCAGCAGGAGACACGGAGGAGCCTCCTGAGAATCCAGCTCCTTCTGCCCCTCAGCTGCAGAGCACCCCAGGGACAGCAGAGGCCCTGCAGCCAGACACAGACAGTGAACAGGATACTCCCCCCTCACCTGCAGAACGTAGACAGCAGAAGGTCAGGCAAAAGAGAGGCAGGCCTGTCTCCTTAAGGCCCAAACGCTGAGGGCTCACACCTGCTGTCCATCCTGCTCTTTATAAGGCACACCTTGGCTGCAGCTTGTTGCTGACTGCAACGTCAGGCATGGCTTTGTGTAGACCTAGTTTCCCTGCAGCATCTCTTTGATTGACCTCCTTGGCAATTGATCCCGGACCTCCACTGACCTCGCTTCTGGACTTCGGAATCGGCAAGTACGCTTCGGATAGGCCTGGCAGATTTACAACCCGACTGCTGGCTAAGGACTTTCCTTCCCTGCCAAAGACCCAGGAATTTCCAGCCCCCCCTGACACTGCTGATGCAGTGTAGAGCTGACACAATGGTCCGACTCGGTATAAGATGCCTCCCTAAACAGGGAGAAGAGCCACTGGAGGGTTGTTATTATTAAGCATTTATATATAGCTTTACTGAGTTCAAAGTGCTTCATGTATTTTTGCAGACAGCCACATCTGATAATAACAGTAATAACACTGAACAATTTGAAGCGTGCGAACCCCTCCACATGCATTTTTTTAGTCTGTAATTTGCAAATAAACTTTTCTAGCTGCTTTTTTCCTAATTTGCATGAGCTTAATTGTTTTAGAACACATAGCGGAGGGGTGGGAGCCTCAGGGTCAAGGGCCAAATGTGGCCCTTGAAGCCTCACCATCTGGCCCCCCGGGCTCTCACTCCAGGCCGCGTCATGCCCCTCACTGGCCCTGCTTTGCACCCTCAATGGGGTGGCTGAACTCAGGGTCTGTCTAATTTACAGACCTTTTTCTTTTTTTTGCTGAAGAGTGGGATAAAATGCTTCAAATAAATAATGTTATGAGGGTTTCTTTTTTTAGCAAACAACAAATATTGGTATGTCAGCATCCCTTTAAAAAGCACCCATAATGGAGTTTCATTTGAGCTGAAGCCCCGGAAGCCATTTATAACGCCAGAACATAGGCTTGAAATTATGGACGGTACTAATAGAGAATGAGTGCCCATGTGCAGAGTGCATTTCCATCAACACAAACCAGAGCCCATACCCCTAACCATCTTGGTAGGCCGCAGTACCTCTCATTTTACAAGCTAAGACCAGGCTCACAGGACTAGGCTGCCTAAAGACCCACAGTCCCAAATTATGAAAGAACAAAAGGGGAAGCAGTATAGGAACATTTTTCATAAAAGAGTGCAGGAAACCGACTCAGACTCCCTCATGTGCATAGCCATAATCCTGCAAAAGGTATAGGAGAAATTCCAACGACGCACACCTTTTGGATGTGAGCAAGTCTCTCATCAGAGCAGGGATTCAAAGCCACCAAGTTAGAGAACAGAAGAAGGAAAAAAGACTTTTCTGATGCCATCCGGCCCCCAAAAAGCAAATTCCCCCCTCTCCCTCATAAAAGGGAAAGCCAGATGGGCTCAATCAATCCTGCTAAATCAATTACATTAACACAATAACATTCCCCTGTATTGTTCCCAGCTCCCAAAATCCGCCGAGATGGCCGTCTTACTAGCCAGGCGGTCCTGAGCGGCCATTTGTACACTTATCAATGCATTACGAACTTCTTCAACTGGCTAATGGAGTTAACACATCTGCTGAATCGGCACAACACATGACCCAGGAATCCCCACGTGTAACTTTTTGCCTCCGCTTTCTTCCCTGCAATTCACCAATATTATTATTTCTAAAGTGTTTCGATCATTTGGCTTCCTTTTGGAAGTGAAGCCTTAACATCACACCCTGCATGTGCCAAGAAGCCAGAAACTCAGCCTGGTCTTTCGCAGACTCATTGGCAACCACTCTTCCTTCCAAGCCAGGCAAACAGAACAAGAGAATATATTTTGAAAAAAGATCCACCCACATATGTGGATCTGGTGCAGGAATGGGGAAGAAAGACGTTCTGTTTGTATTTTAATTCCAGCCTACCAAATTTGCACTTCTTGAACCAATACACAAAAACAAAACACAGATTTTCTTTGAAATTCACACTTCTCCCAATTTTGCAATGCGGATCTCTAACCAAATAATGCATACCAAAAAAGTGCACGTTAGTGAAAAGTGCACACAAGAATATGGGTATATTCATGAAAAGAACATAAAAATGCATTCTGCTGGGGAAACTTGCGTGCAAAAAATAATGTACTAGGCATAGTTGTATACATTACGAGGAATGTGCTGAAAAAGAGACTACAAGAAATGTGCAAGAAAATCCATACAAATCTTAATGCAGACTTAAAAAAAGAATTGCAAGTGTATGCAGAGATGAGATGAACTGAGTTTAAGACTGAAAAATCAGAAACCGAGAGAAAGCGAAATTGCATACTCTTCCTTTCCTAATCAAGTGCAAGCTTCCCCAATGTGGCGTCCTCCAAGTGCTTTGGACTACAATTCTCATCAGCCACAAACAGGACAGCTGCCCTGCACACTTTCACATCAAGGAGATTCTTGGAAAACCTCAAGAGGGCAACTACTACTGAGCTATAGCTGTCCCCACTGTCTACTCACAATGAACTATAAGTGCTCTTGGGCACTGACTTTTATCCCTCCTCTGGCTGAGCAGAGCACTGATCAGCATGCGGTTGAGAGTTCCGTAAGTGATAAAGGAGTTTCATCGGATATACGGTGCCATCACATTGTCATGGCCCCGTCAGAGGACTCATCAGACGAGGATGACTCAGGAGTGACAGCAGCAGACCCAGAAGCAGCAGACCCAGAAGGAGACACGGAAGAGACTCCTGAGAATCCAGCTCCTTCTCCCCCTCAGCTGCAGAGCACCCCAGACACAGCTGAAGCCCTTCAGCCAGACGCACACAGTGAACAGGATACTCCCCCCTCACCTGCAGAACGTAGACAGCAGAAGGTCAGGCAGAAGAGGGGCAGGCCTGTCCACTTAAGGCCAAAACGCTGATGGCTCACACCTGCTGACAAACCTGCTCCTTAAAAGTCAAACCTTGGATTCAGATTGTTGCTGACTACAACGTCAGGCGTGACCACTGTGTGTCTTCCTATTCCCTGAACCTTGACTTGGACTGATCTCTCGGCAAACTAGACCCGGACCTTCACTGACGTCTCTTCTGGATTTCTGGCTTGGCACGTAAGCTTTGAACAGCCTCTGCCCTTATCTTGCTTCCTCCTTGCTAGCCTGGCAGATTTATAGCCAAGCTGCCGGCTGAGGACTTACGGCCTGGCAATTACCAAGGACTCTCCAGCCCTGCCTGCACCCCCACCGACACTGCTGTCTCAGTGAAGAGCTGACACACATAGACTTGCTGGTGACAGTCCTTGTCCGCCACTCTGCACCTCCCTCCTGAACAGGGGAAGAGCCATCGCTGGGTGGCAGATCACCTGCTTTGCAGGTCCAATCCCCGATGGCATCTCCAAAATCCTGGAAAGCTGCTGCCAATCAGTGTAGACAGCACTGAGCTAGATGGACCAATGGTCTGACGCCGCACAAGGCAGCTTCCTGCATTCCTAAGCCAGCTTTCCCTCTGAAGAGATTCTCTTCTGGTATAATGTATTTATGTTTTATGTTTTCAAATGGATGTCGTTTGGAGACCTTTTAGGTAACAAGTGACTAATAGGTTTAATACACAAATGAAATAATAAAAATAATGGGTTGTAATTCCTACTTAGAGTAGACACACTGAAATGAATGTGCCTATGTTAGCCATGTATATTAACTTCAGTAGGTCAACTCTGAGTAGGACTAGCCTTGAATACCACCTGTTAATAACAACTGTGCCATTTGCTCCTTGGAAGAAGATCACATATAGATAGAGGCTACCTAGTGCTGGGATCCTTAGCTTCATCACTCACAGACATTGCATCTTCAACATTTTAAAGGCACCCCAAAAAAGTCTTAAGGCACAGCAGCCACACTCTCAGAACGCACAGAGCAAGAGATGGAGAGGAAAGCATCAGTGGCGCTGTTCCCAAGCATAGAGAGGGCCATACGGAGCCCTTCACCTAGAGTGGGCAGCTGTTGCTAGCTATTTTAGCGGGAGCTATTTTTAAATGCACATCCCTGGTTTGGCTCACAAGTAGGTGCCAATGTGTTCTCTCATGGCCATAATGCATCACTGGAATAATACAGAGACTATTTAGCAGTCTGAAGTGCGCTTGATTTAAAAGGCGATAAGTGGAATGAAGTGGGACTCTGCCAAAAAAGTAAAGTGGGCTATTACCAAATGAGGCATGATAGCATACATCACCAAAGGGCCTCTCTGCAGTTCTATGGAGCCATGTGCCCAGTTGGATCTGGAGACTTGGCCTGGCAGACCCTTTGCACCAGCTACGCCCTGCCGCGCTGATTCCTCCAATTTAAAGAAAGAAGATGCCTCTATCAGCCTTCGCCAACCTGGCGCCCTCCAGATGATTTGGACTATGGCTCCCATCTGCCTCAAGCCAGCCACTATACATAGAGATGGGAGGTTATCAAGCTGAGGAAGGCCATAAAAGATCTTAAAAAGCAATTCCAACACTGACTCAACCCGGGATAAAGTCTCTGCTTAAAAGGCTTGTTGGAAGAGGAGGGTCTTCAGTAGGTGCCAAAAAGACAACAGAGATTGCACCTGCCTAATATTTAAAAGGAGGGGATTCCACAGGGTAGGTGCCACTACACTAAAGGTCTGCTTCCTGTGTTGTGTGGAACGGACCTCCTGATGAAATGGTACCTGCAGGAGGCCCTCACCTGCAGAGTGCAGTGATTGACTGGGTATATAATGGGTAAGACGATCTTTCAGGTATCCTGTCTCAAGCTGTATAGAGCTTTGTACACCAAAACCAGAACCATGAACTTAGCCTGGTAGCTAATGGGCAGCTAGTGCAATTATTTCAGCAGCGGGGGGAAATGTTGGCAATACCCTGCCCCAGTGAGCAGACAGTAAAGGCAGATATTTCTGAGCAAGAACTCCCCTCAGCCACCTCAAAAGTAAAGCAAGCACAACAAAACCCCTGCATCTGACCCATGAGAGTTTCACCAAAATGTTCTCTCCCCTGGGATAATTTTCAAATGCATCCCCCCACCGCCACACACACACAATTAATTGATGGAGAACAGTTGGAAAGAATACAGGAGACATTTTCAGCACAACCCTCGTCCTAAACATCTGGAGGTAGAGACAGAAGGATCTGTCAATTTTGGTTCTCTCCGTTTCTCCTTTTTCCCATTTTAAATTTGATCCTCCATATTTCTGTAACAGTTTGCAATTTATTTATTTATTTTAAAAGATGAAAATTCTTCAGCATTTTAATGCGAATTTCTCCTAATAAACACATTTTTGGATGCAGCTTTAACTATTGTACACATTTTTGCAAGCAATTTCTCCTCATGTATAAGATTTATGTGTGTTATTTTCATTAATATATTCACTTCTATGCACACTTTCCCCTAATATATGCATTTTTGTAGACAATGCTTGGTCAGAGAACTGCACTGCAAAATTCGGATAAGTGTAAATTTCAAAGGATGGACATGTTTCGGTTCTGCTGTTGTTTTGGAAAGTGTAAATTTGATACATTCAGCTTTAAAGGTGAACTGAATCAAATTCCTCACCCATCCCCATCTAGAGGGGACCAGCTTTGGGAAGACCACACACTCCTTGTGGCCGGACCTGATTCGACAACAAATTATTTAGCTGGGAAACTGCCCATTTACTCTCTGGAGGTTTAATTCGCAAGAACAATCCTGTTCAATTCTCTGCAAGCGATAAAGCCAGCCAAGCTCCAAGACTCAATTAACATCTGGAAGTTTAATTAGGTTGTGACCAATGAACCAGCTTTGCAGTCGTAGGTTTTCATTTATCGGAATTCTTCAAAGGCACTGCGAAGCCCCTTGTTGCGATATTGATTCATTTTCATTTTTGTTCAAAGTTGTATGGCCAGGGGGAGAGGAGGAGAGTGCGATGAGCAACTGCCCCTCTGGATCAACAAGGGAATCTTTTTGGGAGATTCATTCTCCTGTTTAGACTCCCTGAAGTTCCGGGCTATTGTACAGCATGGGAAAAAGAAAAAAAGAACAAGGCGACTGGTTGGAGAGCGACACAGCTGGTGGGGAAGTATAATAGGGCAAAGTGGGAAAGATGCTATCTCAGAATTTGACCGTTCACATTGAGTCCTTTTTAAAGGTCATCTTGATTTAGGCAGCTATTGTGTTCTCTTCTTTTTATTTTTTTTTTAAAAAGAGGGTGACAAAGAAGTTTACCAGTACAAAAAGCAGACAGAGATGGAAAGGGGGACATTTCAAGAAAGAAAGAAAAAGAACCTCACCTTCAATTTTAAGCATGCCTTTTTACTGATCTCATGTGGTTGCCCACACCTGCAGGCTAAGACTGAAGTCTGTAGGTTCTCTGGTAAAAAGAAATCCTATGAAGTGGGAGGGGAATATTTGGCACACTTCTACTTGTGACCAGGTACACTGTGATGCAGACTGCCTATACAGAGTGCTTATACCTGTGCTTGGGCTGGAGAGAGGGACAGGACAGTATTTATTTATTTATTTATTTAAAACATTTATAACCCACTCTATCTCCGAGGACTCAGAGCGGCGAACAAAAAGCAAAGAACAATCCCATATAAAGATTAAAATCAGCATAATAAAAACAATATTAACTAAGCATATCAGCAGCAAGAGACTGTCAAGCAATAAAAACATCCTATACATCGCTCAAATTAAATGCTTGACGAAAAAGGAACGTCTTGACCTGGCGACGGAATACAACAAGAGAAGGAGACAACCACACTTCTATCGGTAAAGAATTCCAAAGTCTAGGGCAATAACAGAAAAGGCCTTCGTTCTGGTTCCCATTAGATGGACTTGAGAGGTTGGGGGAATCACAAGAGAAGGATCAGCGGAGGACCTCAAGGGCCGGGAGGGTTCATAGGAAGATATACGCCCAGACAAATAGAGAGGGCCCAAGCCGTGTAGGGCTTTAAAGGTTAAAACCAGCACTTTGAATTGAGCTCGGAAGCAGATCGGCAGCCAGTGTAGTTGTTGTAAAAGGGGAGTTGTATGGGCCCGTAGGCCAGCTCCTGTTAACATTCTAGCTGCCGCTCTCTGAACTAATTTAAGCTTCCGAGCTGTTTTCAAAGGCAGCCCCACGTAGAGCGCGTTGCAGTAGTCTAATCGGGATGTAACTAAGGCATGTGTTACCTTCATCAAGTCGGATATCTCCAGAAACGGGAGCAGTTGGCGGACCAGTCTTAACTGGGCAAAAGCACTCCTGGATACCGCCGAGACCTGGGCCTCCAGGTTCAGAGCCGAATCCAGAAGCACACCCAAACTGCGAACCTGGGTCTTCAGGGGGAGTGCAACCCCGTCCAACATAGGTAAATTCCCAATGTCCAGATCAGTCCTACGACTAACAAGGAGCACTTCTGTTTTGTCTGGATTTAGTTTCAGCTTATTCACCTTCATCCAGTCCATCACTGAAGTCAGGCATGGGTTCAAAGGGCGGACGGCTTCCCTAGTGTCTGGGGGAAAGGAGAAATAAAGCTGCGTATCATCAGCATATTGATGGTATCGCACTCCAAACCTCCGGATGACCTCGCCCAGCGGCTTCATATAGATATTAAATAACATCGGGGACAGCACCGAACCCTGAGGGACCCCACATGTTAGAGGCCAGGGGTCTGAGCAGAAGTCCCCGAGTAAAACCTTCTGAGTCCTACCCTCCAGGAAGGAGCGGAGCCACTGCACAACAGTACCTCGAAGCCCCATCCCGGAGAGACGGTCCAGGAGGATACCATGGTCAATGGTATCGAAGGCCGCTGAGAGATCAAGGAGAACCAACAGGGACACACTCCCCCTGTCTAGTTCCCTACGAAGGTCATCTACTAAGGCAACCAAAGCCGTTTCCATCCCATGGCCCGGCCTGAAACCAGATTGGAATGGATCATAATAATCAGTTTCATCCATGTTTAGTAGCCCTAAACATGCTGTTGCCTTCAATTCTAAAACCGCCAAGAATGGTTTTAGATATCCCCTAGTCCAGCTTTTCCCAACCTGGTGCCCTCCAGATGTTTAGGACTACAACTCCCAACAGCTCTGGTCAGCATGGCTATACAGGAGTAGACAATTCAGGAGCAGACAATGTGAAGGCCTGAGGGGAAACAAGGAGAATTTTTTTTGGAGGGGAGGAATATTTTTACTACATTCCTATGATCCGAGACAGCCTTCGATTAAATCTTGCCTAGAGAGACAATGAACTGTTTTAGCCTTACAACAATTTCATGCACCTACCTAGGCAGTCTAGGAATACATTTTTGAATGTTAGGAATTATTCCAAATGATGAAATGCATTGTTTCTGTTCATATAAACAGCTGGTCGACAGAATGCTGACTGACACACTCAAGACAAGTTCTACACAAAGCAATTGATGCAAGCTTTTAATTGGCACTTCTCCAGAAAGTTTAAAAAGAGAGAGAGAGACTTTACATAGTGAGATGTATTTAAATTGCTAAAATGCTGGAATATTTCAACATTCTTTCTACAACCAATAAAGGACGGGTTATTCCTTTTCCAAGTATTTGCTAACAGGTTTGTGGGGTGAAGGTAAGACACAGAAAATTCAGAACTGCTGAGCTGGTGCTTCTCACATCCATGCAGTTTTTATACTGATCTGCGAAGTCTCAGGTATCTTTTGCTTTTCATACCAGAAGATCACTTGACCGTTGTGTTGCTGTCTTATAGCAGCCTAACTGCAAGAAAATTAAATTTGTGCAGATGGCAGGAAGCTTCGACAGTCCAGCTGTTTAACAATTAGGCCATATGGCTCCATTGATAAGAGTCTCCCTTTGGGGTTTTTAAAAACCCAAATAATGCATTACTTACGCCACCTTGTCTACTTCAGGTATGGAAGCTGGATGTCAATGCACCATAGCAACAATGCAGAGAGTGATGACAGACAATTGAGAGGGAGCGGGGTGGAGTCCCTGATCACAGGTAGGAAATTCAACAGCATAAGCAGAACCTGCAGATCACTGTAGTGACGACTGCTTCTGTTCAGGGTTCCAGAGAGTGACCCATGCCCCTTTCTGGGATACTCCATTCCATATATATATATTTATGCGCTGCCTCTTAGCCTCCAAGGTAGTTCACAACCATAAAGCGACATGTTAATACAATAAATACTAAGAGCAATAAACATCTCAAACACAAATCACTTTAAGACACAAAAGACACTGCCTTATACCAAGTCAGATAATTGATCTTCTGCCTAACCTCAGCATTGTCTAAATCAAGGGGGACTAACCCTTTCCAGCTCTTCTGGGTTACAGACAAGGGACATTCCTAGCCCTGCCTGGAGACTGAACCTGGAATGTTCTGCAGGTAAAGCAGGTGCTCTACCACTGAGCTTCGGCCTTTCCCGACACACATGCCCAGCGTAAGCTGCCTAAGAGAATGTCAGAGCTTTGGTCCATCTAGGTCAGTATTGTCTACTCAGAGACAGTTAGATAAGAATCTCTGGATGATTTGCAGTAGATCAACAATAGCCAAAGACTTCCAATTCCTAGGCTGGGAAAGTCTCCTACCTAAAATCCTGGAAAGTCACTGTCAGTAAATGTAAACCAGGAGTGGGCAAATTTCAAGTTTGTCAGGTCTCCTTTTTTTTACTAGAACCCTGAGATCTGCTTGTCACTGGGTTAGACCCAGAGTAAATTAGTTGAACGTTGTTGTTATATGCCAGCCTTTCCCAACCAGTGTGCCTCCAGATGTTGTTGGAACACATTTCCCATCTTTCCTGACCATTGGCAATGCTGGCTGAGGCTGATGGGAGTTGTGGTCCAACAACATCTGGAGGCACACTGGTTGGGAAAGGCTGTTATATGCCTTCAAGTCCATTATGACTTATGGCGACCCTATGAATCTTTTTTGGATATATTCATAGGGTTTTCATGGTAAGAGGTATTCAGAGGTGATTTTACCATTGCCTTCCTCTAAGCAGCACCCGGAATTCCCAGGCGGTCTCCCATCCAAGTACTAACCAGGCCTGACCCTGCTTAGCTTCCGAGATCAAACCAGATTGGCCGTGTTCAGGGGGTAGTATGGCCGTAGGCTAGTTGAACGTAAGTCCCACCAATTTCAGTGGGACCTAAGTCATGACTAACTTGTCCCATTGCTTTCATGAGGAGTTACATTCCACCAACCAAGTTTGGATGCAACCCACAGATCTTCATCCAAGGTCCTTCTCTGGGTCTCTTCTTTGTGGAAGGCTTCGAGCAGGGTGACGTCAAGGGAAAGGGCCTTCCCAGTTGTGGCTCCCCATCTGTGAAATACTCTTCCCAGAGAGGTCCACTTGGCACCTTCACTGACCTCTTTTGAGCACCAGGTAAAAAATTAGGGTGATATTTAATGCTAGTCCTACTCAGAGTAGACCCACTGAAGTTAATAGACATGACTAACTGGGTAGGACTTAGTTGAATACAACCCCTACCTCTTCTCTCCAGACTTTCAATGGACTAAGGCGACTGCGTTTTTTGCTGTTAGCATGCTGACAAAGCTTTATGCTGCTGTTATTGGGGGGAGGTGCTGTGTATTTCCCCCTCTTTGCATATGTATTTTTTATGAATTGCACGTGTTTTTGTGTGAATGTATATTATAATGTATTTTTACTTACTTATGCTTATGTTTTTAAATATGCTGTAAGTCACTTGGAAACCTTTCGTAACAAGCAACTAGTAAGTGTAAATCATATTGTTGTTTACCATCTTTTCCCAAAAAATTATCCTCCTACTTTTCTTCCATACTCGGATCAGTGCCACTTCAGCTGCCCAGGGCAGACTTCACTGTGATACAATATTTGGTACTGTGCAAAGATTGAAAAGGACCGGCTGAACAAAGACTTGGTCCTTGGGGGGGGGGGGAACAGATCCATTTAGTAAATTGGAGGCTCTTTCCTTCCTGATCAATTTCTTCTTCTTTTTAAAGAAAGAGATCTTCAATTAGCATCTCTGCTCAGAGGGCCACACACAACAAGCCTCCAGGCTGTGTTGTTTTTTTAAAGCATCAAGGAAGAAAGAAGAAAGCTACCCTGAGCTCTAGTCTTGTGTAAATAATTTTAAAAGCCTTTAAAAAGAGGATGAGTGTTATGTATTGGTGGGGAGGGGAGAGGGGGTGGGGAAGTTTTATCTGCAATTTATGCATTTGCTTTGCCAAAAGGCTTACCTTAGCAAACCAAATACACTAAATCATGCTTGCGTGTAGATTTACTGTTCATTGTGTGCAGTTTGTTTTCAAAGACAACTCTGGACAGCATCACAGGGAAAGGCCATAGCTCAGTGGTAGAGAGTCTGCACTGCATGCAAAAGGTCCCCGATTCAATTCCTAGCATCTCAAGGCAGGAAAGACTCCCTGCCTGAAACCTTGCAGAGCCACTGCCAGACCGTCTGGATGATATTGAGTAAGAGGGGCCAGTGGCCGGACTCTGTGTAAGGCAGTTCCCTAAGTTACTAGGGGAAGCATCGTCACGGACACACACAGCTGCAGAAAAAATAAGACACATGGCACATTACTTCTGGAAAGCAGAATCTCTCCTGGGCAGGCAGCAGTGTTCACGGAGAGGGACTTATGGGTTAGGTGAGTAAAACTGACTTCTATAGTTGCCAGTTCAGTCAGGGTGGCATCAGGATGTAGACAACTACCCAACCCTAGATTCTGCCAGGCTCACCAGTTCTGGCTCTGCCTTCCTGCCACCTCTGGGCCCAATCCCCTAGGACAGGAGTGGGAAGATGTTCTATTGGTTCTCCTGGTAAGTTCTCCTGGTAAGCTCCTGGATGATTTGCAGTAGATCAGTACAGGGTCCTGACTCCTAATTGTTTCACAATAGCAACAACAAAGTCCATCAACACCACATATTTATTAAAGTATTATCATACCACTTTCAACAGCCATGGATTCCCTCCCCCAAGAATCATGGGAAGTGTAGTTTGTTAAGGGTGCTGAGAGTTGTTAGGAAACCCCCCCGATTCTCATTAAGCTATAATTCCCAGAGTTCCCTGGGAAGAGGAATTGGTTGTTAAAATACCCTTTTATCTTGCTGTATCCAAGGAGCACAATAACCAATACTTTCTAAAGGGATAATCAATAAGCATCTCTCCAACAACCATAGTCCCCAAGGTTGTAGGGAGAACCTTTTTAATGAGAATGCTTTCTAAATTGTGTTTTAAATTGTTTTTAAAAGATGTGTTTTTAAATTTGTATATTTGTTTTAATGTTTTTAGTTACTGTAAACCGCCCAGAGAGCTTCGGCTATGGGGCAGTATATAAGTACAATAAATAAATAAATAAACCTGCGTAATACCCCCTTTGTTGCATAAGTAACTCAGATTCAGAGGCTCAAAGCCAGCAGGTGTTTTTTTCAACAGTGCTCCTCTTCCCAGTGAATTCATAGTGAAATCACTAGCTGCTTGCCATATTATTCACCCCTTTTCTCCCAAGAATGGATTGTCCTGCCAAAGACCATCAGTCTTCACAGCATACATCTCATAGCATCCAAATACATAAATGCCCAATTATCAAAAACATGGCAGTAAAGATCAACTCAAGTGTTAGTTCAAAGAAGTAATCCATAACACCGCATATTCTCTGACACACTCGTAGAATTGTTAAAAGAAAGGTCAGCCAAAATAATTCATTTTTCGAAGTCTGTGATTGATAGTGTATGTAACAAAGCATGCTTAAAGATTACTTGAGATCTCCCATTCCAGACACAAAAAGGGGACCTCCTTTCTCTAAGTTTCTTCAGTTACCAGTTTCAAATCTCTTGTGTCCAAACTACCAAAGTACTTCTATTCACTGAACTCTTTTCACCTCTGGCCACCACTTGCATCCATCATGGTGTAGTAAAAAGAGATTGATGGGGGGGGGGGGACACTCATCCATAATGCAAGAGCACTGTCCCAGAAAGAGAACCTGCATCACAGCCACAGACATGGCTGAAAAATGACCAAGCCCAAAAGGACCAAAGGAGGATGTGATGGTTGCAAAGCAGTTGCAGCATTTGACTATAATCCTGAAAGCTAGAAGCTTCAATCTTGTGGAGTTTCACACCAGGCAGCGTCCTTCAGCCCAACTAGGTAGAGGAGTGTGTGTGTGTGTGTGTGTGTGTGTGTGTGTGTGTGTGTGTGTGCGTGTGTGCGTGCACATGTGCATGTATGCCTGCCTACAGACACATGAGGGTTGAACCCATGTGTAAAGAAACCTGCACCAAGAGTAAAGAAATCAAAAGCACTCCAATGCAGAAAAGGTTGCAGGCATTCTCCATGTGCAACCAGATGCAGATGGCGGCATCTAGAGATGGGGAGAAATTTGATTCAATTTGCATTTAAACCCAAAT
Source organism: Rhineura floridana (assembly GCF_030035675.1). Classification (NCBI taxonomy): domain Eukaryota; kingdom Metazoa; phylum Chordata; class Lepidosauria; order Squamata; family Rhineuridae; genus Rhineura; species Rhineura floridana. Next base: position 3,229,274 of record NC_084493.1, on the reverse strand, counting down.
CTGTCAAATTAGCACTTTCCAAAACAGCACGAGAACCGAAACACAGCCATCCTTCAAAACTCACACATCCGAATATTGCCACGCAGTTCTCCAACCAAGTCATGTTTACAAAAATGCAGATAAGAGGAAAATGTGCGTGAAACTGAATATGTCAGTGAAAATAACATACAAAATTGTGTTATAGTAGGAGAAACAGCTTGCAAAAGGTGTGTATGTTAGCCAAAACTATATGCAAAAAGGAGAAATTTGCAGTAAAATTCTCGAGAATTTTCATGAGGATTTTTTTTAAAAAAAATCACCAATTGCTGCAGAAATGTGGATAGCTGAATTTAAGATTGGAAAAATGAGAAACTGAGAGAACCGAAACAGACAGATCCTTCCATCGCTAGTTGCAGCCAACTAGGTTCTACTCAGAGTAGACCCATTAACTCAGTGGACCTACCTTAACCATGGTTGTTATCTTCAATGGGTCTAATCTAGCATTGGATAAAACCCAGAGTGTTCTTAAAGTACAGCGGTAGCTTAGGCCCACCTCAGTATCGCACTGTGTAGGAAGATATGTTTACCAGCAATGCCTGGTAAATCGTAGAAGCCAGAGGGCAAGTCAAGGAGGATTTCCAGTAGCCCAAATGGTACCGTTTCACATAGCTGCAAAACTCCACCCCCCAATTACTTCCAAAATCTAGAATCATAAAAATAATAAATATTAGGCAGATTTTTGGAGAGAAAGAGGGAGAGAGAGCTGCACCCTCTGCCGCTCAGAAGGAACATCAGGGCAAGGGGAACAGCTTATCATCTTCCATCAGCCAGAAAAGAACAGCTGTCACAGGTACTATGACTCTCAGTGCCAGTTGGGAGTCCCAAGTGGGGGGAATGCTGCTGTTGCGCTCCGGTCCTGCTTGTAGACTTCCCATTGGGGCATCTGGTTGGCCACTGTGAGTACAGTATGTGGGACTAGATGGGTCTTTGGTTTGATCCTTTTGTATTGTGTCTGTTAGATAATGAGCCTGTGTGCAGAGAGTTATCTTTTAACATATGTATAGCCCTTAGAAAGTGTTAGGTGTTTTATAAGATGATGACGACGTTTATATCCCACCCTTCCTCCGAAAGAGGCCCAGGGCTGCACTATTGTCATTTTGGTCAAAACACACAGCCTTGACTATAAGGAACACACACAACAAGAGCCTGCTTTTTACAGAGTACAAATGAAAAAAAGAAGATCAGGAATCCGCAGCAAAGAGCCGTGACGTCATGCTGTTAGGTTCAGAAAGAAAACTATTGATAGGGATTTTTAAAAAAACAAACTTGGGCCTCACTAGTCCAAATGTGTTGCACCTGATTAGAAAGCCATTAAAAAAAACTTCACACACCTTTACAAGACAGCAATACTATTAATGAAAGGAACAGCAATTAGCCTTTAATCTACATCTAGAGAAGAGCATTGATATAGTGAGCATAACGGAGACCTGGTGGAATGGAGAAAACCAGTGGGATACGGTTATTCCTGGATATAAACTATATCGGAAGGACAGGGAAGGACGTATTGGTGGCGGAGTCGCTCTATACGTGAAAGAAGGCATTGAATCCAGCAAGCTCGAAACCCCAAAAGAGGCAGACTCCTCCACAGAATCGTTGTGGGTGGTGATACCGTGCCCAAGGAGGGACTTAATACTGGGAACGATCTATCGTCCCCCTGATCAAAATGCTCAGGGAGACCTTGCGATGAGATATGAAATTGAGGAAGCATCCAAACTAGGAAATGTGGTAGTAATGGGTGACTTCAACTACCCGGACATAGACTGGCTGCATATGTGTTCCAGTCATGACAAAGAAGCAAAGTTTCTAGATATTCTAAATGACTATTCCCTAGATCAGTTGGTCATGGAACCGACCAGAGGGACGGCAACCCTGGACTTAATCCTCAGTGGGGACCGGGACCTGGTGCGAGATGTAAATGTTGTTGAACCGATTGGGAGCAGTGACCACAGTGCTATTAAATTAAACATACATGTAACTGGCCAATTGCCAAGAAAATCCAACACGGTCACATTTGACTTCAAAAGAGGAAACTTCACAAAAATGAGGGGATTGGTAAAAAGAAAGCTGAAAAACAAAGTCCAGAGGGTCACATCACTCGAAAATGCTTGGAAGTTGTTTAAAAACACTCTATTAGAAGCTCAACTGGAGTGCATACCGCAGATCAGAAAAGGTACCGCCAGGGCCAAGAAGATGCCAGCATGGTTAACGAGCAAAGTCAAGGAAGCTCTTAGAGGCAAAAAGTCTTCCTTCAGAAAATGGAAGTCTTGTCCAAATGAAGAAAATAAAAAAGAACACAAACTGTGGCAAAAGAAATGCAAGAAGACAATAAGGGATGCTAAAAAAGAATTTGAGGAGCACATTGCTAAGAACATAAAAACCAACAACAAAAAAATCTATAAATACATTCAAAGCAGGAGACCATCTAGGGAGACAATTGGACCCTTGGATGATAAGGGAGTCAAAGGTGTACTAAAGAACAATAAGGAGATTGCAGAGAAGCTAAATGAATTCTTTGCATCTGTCTTCACAGTGGAAGATATAGGGCAGATCCCTGAACCTGAACTAACATTTGCAGGAAGGGATTCTGAGGAACTGAGACAAATAGTGGTAACGAGAGAGGAAGTTCTAAGCTTAATGGACAATATAAAAACTGACAAATCACCGGGCCCGGATGGCATCCACCCGAGAGTTCTCAAAGAACTCAAATGTGAAATTGCTGATCTGCTAACTAAAATATGTAACTTGTCCCTCGGGTCCTCCTCCGTGCCTGAGGACTGGAAAGTGGCAAATGTAACGCCAATCTTCAAAAAGGGATCCAGAGGGGATCCCGGAAATTACAGGCCAGTTAGCTTAACTTCTGTCCCTGGAAAACTGGTAGAAAGTATTATTAAAGCTAGATTAACTAAGCACATAGAAGAACAAGCCTTGCTGAAGCAGAGCCAGCATGGCTTCTGCAAGGGAAAGTCCTGTCTCAGTAACCTATCAGAATTCTTTGAGAGTGTCAACAAGCATATAGATAGAGGTGATCCAGTGGACATAGTGTACTTAGACTTTCAAAAAGCGTTTGACAAGGTACCTCACCAAAGGCTTCTGAGGAAGCTTAGCAGTCATGGAATAAGAGGAGAGGTCCTCTTGTGGATAAGGAATTGGTTAAGAAGCAGAAAGCAGAGAGTAGGAATAAACGGACAGTTCTCCCAATGGAGGGCTGTAGAAAGTGGAGTCCCTCAAGGATCGGTATTGGGACCTGTACTTTTCAACTTGTTCATTAATGACCTAGAATTAGGAGTGAGCAGTGAAGTGGCCAAGTTTGCTGACGACGCTAAATTGTTCAGGGTTGTTAAAACAAAAAGGGATTGCGAAGAGCTCCAAAAAGATCTCTCCAAACTGAGTGAATGGGCGGAAAAATGGCAAATGCAATTCAATATAAACAAGTGTAAAATTATGCATATTGGAGCAAAAAATCTTAATTTCACATATACGCTCATGGGGTCTGAACTGGCGGTGACCGACCAGGAGAGAGACCTCGGGGTTGTGGTGGACAGCACGATGAAAATGTCGACCCAGTGTGCGGCAGCTGTGAAAAAGGCAAATTCCATGCTAGCAATAATTAGGAAAGGTATTGAAAATAAAACAGCCGATATCATAATGCCGTTGTATAAATCTATGGTGCGGCCGCATTTGGAATACTGTGTACAGTTCTGGTCGCCTCATCTCAGAAAGGATATTATAGAGTTGGAAAAGGTTCAGAAGAGGGCAACCAGAATGATCAAGGGGATGGAGCGACTCCCTTATGAGGCAAGGTTGCAGTATTTGGGGCTTTTTAGTTTAGAGAAAAGGCGGGTCAGAGGAGACATGATAGAAGTGTATAAAATTATGCATGGCATTGAGAAAGTGGATAGAGAAAAGTTCTTCTCCCTCTCTCATAATACTAGAACTCGTGGACATTCAAAGAAGCTGAATGTTGGAAGATTCAGGACAGACAAAAGGAAGTACTTCTTTACTCAGCGCATAGTTAAACTATGGAATTTGCTCCCACAAGATGCAGTAATGGCCACCAGCTTGGATGGCTTTAAAAGAAGATTAGACAAATTCATGGAGGACAGGGCTATCAATGGCTACTAGCCATGATGGCTGTGCTCTGCCACCCTAGTCAGAGGCAGCATGCTTCTGAAAACCAGTTGCCGGAAGCCTCAGGAGGGGAGAGTGTTCTTGCACTCGGGTCCTGCTTGTGGGCTTCCCCCAGGCACCTGGTTGGCCACTGTGAGAACAGGATGCTGGACTAGATGGGCCACTGGCCTGATCCAGCAGGCTCTTCTTATGTTCTTATGTTCTTATCTTCATTTTTTTTAAAAATGTGCTTTTGATCATTTGACCCAGTGCCTGCAGGAAGAAGAAACCATCGCCCAAGGGAAGAAGAGGCTGCTGCTCTTGCTGCTGCTGCTGCTGCTGCTGCTGCTGCGGGACCACCACCTCCACCACCCTTCCCAGAGGGACTTCTGCCTGGCAGGACCAGGCCCCAGGTACCCAGCCAGCCAGGACTTGATTCTTACCACCTGTCCCTCTTTGGAGGGATACATAAGCCGGCTGACTGAGGTGGCCTGGGAGACCCAGTGTCTGCAGGAGGAAGAGACCATCGCCCAAGGGAAGGAGAGGCTGCTGCTCTTGCTGCTGCTGCTTTCTTTTTCTTTTTTTTACTTTTTTGTTGGTGTGTTGATGCAATTTGAGATGAATGGGTGCCTGATTATATGAATGTATGTCTGAGTGAGTGTGTATGTTTATATGCTGTATATATGGCTGTATATATGGCTGTTTTTATACGTTTAATTGTTGTATATTTTAGTTGTATTATGTGCTTCAGAGAGAGTTTTATCCATCAGGCGGGGAGACTTGAGGGGGCCCCAATTACCGTAGTGACAGGCAAAGGAAGGTATGGCGCTGTGAGAAGGACATGCCAGGTAAGGGGAACGCGGTCCAGACATGTTGTGGCTGTGCCTTGTTCTGGTCCTTCCCACACCCGCAAGGTTGTTCGTAGTCCTATCAGCCAACTCTCAGATCTCCAGTTGCTGTTATTAAATGCCAGATCGGTATATAATAAAACCTCCCTTGTCCACGATTTGATTGTGGATGAGGCAGCCGATCTGGCATGTATAACTGAGACCTGGGTGGGTGAGCAGGGAGGAGTTGGTCTCTCTCAGCTCTGCCCACCGGGGTACTTGGTTCAGCATCATGGTAGATCTGAGGGTCAGGGAGGTGGGGTTGCTGTCATCTATAAGAGTTCCATCTCACTCACCAAGCACCATGTTCATTCAGTTACTGGCCTGGAGTGTTTGCACCTTGTGTTGGGCCAGAGGGACAGGCTGGGAATCCTTTTGGTGTACCGCCCACCTTGCTGCCCAATGGCTTCCCTAACTGAGCTGGCGGAAGTGGTCTCGGATATATTGTTGAGGTCCCCCAGACTAATAGTACTGGGGGATTTCAACATTCATGCCGAGACCACTTTGTCTGGCGCGGCTCAGGACTTCATGGCTTCCATGACAGCCATGGGGCTATCTCAATATGTTAGTGGTCCAACACATGTATTGGGGCACACTCTAGACCTTGTTTTTGCTACTGAGCATGGGGAAAGTGATCTGGATGTGGGGAGTTTTACAACACTCCCTTTGTCATGGACAGACCACTGCTTGCTGAAGTTTAGACTTTCAGTAACCTCTTCCCTCTGCAAGGGTGGGGGACCTATTAAAATGGTCCGCCCCCGGAGACTAATGGATCCTGAAGGTTTTCAAAGGGCTCTGGGGGATTTTCCGGCTGATAGGACTGGCGCTCCTGCTGAAGCCCTGGTCGCTCTGTGGAATACGGAGATGACCCGGGCTGTAAACACGATCGCTCCTGCACGCCCTCTCCTGTGTAGAGCTCATACAGCTCCATGGTATACTCCGGAGCTGAGAGCGATGAAGCAAGATAGGAGGCGGCTTGAGCGGAAATGGAGACGAATTCCCGACGGATACAATTATGCGCTGGTTAGTGCTTCGACTAAGCTCTATGTAGGAGCAGTGAAGGCAGCTAAAAAACATCATTTTGCTGCCACTATTAAATCATCTCTTTGCCGCCCAGCGGAGCTCTTTCGAGTTGTCCGGGGGCTTCTCCATTCAAACCCTCCGGACACGGTGGAATCGTCGGAGGCCCGCTGTAATCAGTTTGCCGATCACTTCCAGAATAAGATCTCATGTATCCGCCAGGACCTAGACTCTCAAGTTATAGCAGTAGATCCTAGTGAGATGTCCGGAGCACAGTCTTGTCCTGTTTTGTTGGATGAGCTTCAGTTGGTTCAACTCGAGGACGTGGACAAGGTGCTTGGACAGGTACGTGCAACCACTTCGGTACTGGATCCTTGCCCCTCCTGGCTGATAAAAACTAGCAGAAATGGAACAGGTAGCTGGGCCAAGGAAGTGATAAATGCCTCTTTACGAGAGGGAATGGTCCCAGGCTGTCTGAAAGAGGCAGTGGTGAGACCACTCCTGAAAAAGCCTTCCTTGGACCCAGACAATTTTAACAGCTACAGGCCAGTGGCGAATGTTCCATTCCTAGGCAAGGTCTTGGAACGGGTGGTTGCTGGCCAGCTCCAGGCGCTATTGGATGAAACTGATTATCTAGATCCATTTCAATCGGGTTTTAGGCCCGGTTTTGGCACTGAGACAGCCTTGGTCGCCCTGTACGATGACCTATGTCGGGAAAGAGACAGAGGGAGTGTAACTCTGTTGATTCTCCTTGATCTCTCAGCGGCTTTTGATACCATCGACCATGGTATCCTTCTGGAGAGGCTCGCGGAGTTGGGAGTTGAAGGTACTGCTTGGCAGTGGTTCCGCTCCTACTTGGCGGGTCATCTCCAGAAGGTAGTGCTTGGGGAACATTGCTCGACACCGCGGGCTCTCCAATATGGGGTCCCGCAGGGGTCAGTTTTGTCCCCCCTGCTTTTTAATATCTACATGAAGCCATTGGGAGAGGTCATCAGGAGTTTTGGAGTGCGTTGTCATCAGTATGCTGATGACACGCAGCTCTACTTCTCCTTTTCATCTTCTTCAGGTGAGGCTGTTGATTTGCTGAACCGTTGCCTGGCCGCGACAATGGACTGGATGAGAGTTAACAAACTGAAGCTCAATCCAGACAAGACTGAGATGCTGTTGGTGGACGGGTTCTCTGATCGGATGGTGGATATATACCCTGTCCTGGATGGGGTTACACTCCCCCTAAAGGACCGGGTTCGTAGTCTGGGAGTCTTTTTAGACTCTTCCCTCTCACTTGAGGCTCAAGTAGCCTCGGTGGTTAGGAATGCATTTTACCAACTTCGGTTGGTAGCCCAGCTACGTCCCTATTTGAGTAAAGAGGACCTTACATCAGTGGTACATGCTCTGGTAACCTCACATTTGGATTACTGTAATGCGCTTTACGTAGGGCTACCTTTGAAGACAGTTTGGAAGCTACAACTAGTGCAAAATGCGGCGGCCAGATTGCTGACAAGGACCAAGCGGTCCGAGCATATAACACCTGTTCTGGCCAGCTTGCACTGGTTGCCAATATGTTTCCGGGCTAGATTCAAAGTGTTGGTATTAACCTATAAAGCCTTATACGGTGCGGGACCACGATACCTTGCGGAACGCCTCTTCCGATATGAACCAGCCCGTGTACTACGTTCTGCTACGAGGGCCCTCCTCCGGGTTCCAACTCACAGGGAGGCCTGGAGGGTGATGACAAGATCTAGGGCCTTCTCAGTGGTGGCCCCCAAACTATGGAACAGTCTCCCCGAGGAAGTACGCCTGGCGCCGACTCTGCTCTCCTTCCGGCGCCAGGTCAAAACCTTCCTATTCTCTGAAGCATTTTAAGTTACACTGATTTACTTTTTAAAATGTTTATTGTATTGGATTGATAATTGTATTTTAGTATTATTTTGTTATTCATTGTATTTTTATGCTATTTTATGTTCACCGCCCAGAGAGCTATTGCTAGTCGGGCGGTATATAAATTTAATAAATAAAAATAAAAATTATACGCTCCATGAGATTTGGTCTCTCCTCGCCACACACTATTAATTCCACTTGGCACCTACAAGAGTGGCTTTACAAGGACAAGTGAAGGAAGAACACCCTTACCAATGGGGGTCCTCCTTAGGCTGGGACACTTCTTCTGGACTTCAGCGTCCGCCTACCGTAGTAAGAAGCCTGAAGTGGCATTGCTTAGGGTCCCCTTCACCAACCTAGTGCCCTCCAGATGTTTTGTACTATGATTCCCATCAGCTTCAGCCAGCATAGCTGTTACTGTTACATTGTTTATTATTGTTATTGTTTAATTTATGTCCCCCTCTTCCTCCCAAAGGAGCCCAGGATGGCAAACACATCAATATCATTAACAACAGTATAAAAACAATCACAGTATTTTTCAGCCACCCAATGCCTGGGTAAAAAAGAATGTTTTTAAATTCCTCCTGAAAGTCAATAGTGAAGACGACAGACACACTCACCAGGGTGGGCATTCCACAAATGGGGAACTGCTACTGAGATGGCCCTGTCACGCAGCAGTGCCAACCGGGCAGTCCCCTAGTGGTGGCACCACCAACAAGGCTTCACCTGCCAAACATAGGGTTTGAGATGGTTAATACTGGAGAAGGTGTTTCTTTAAGTACTTGGGTCCCAAGCCTTTTAGGGCTGCTTATGCTATTACTGAGAGCTTGAATTGGGCCCAGTAGCTCACTAGCAGCCAATGCTGGGCTCTCAGGACTGGCAAAATATGGTCCTATTGGCCTGCCCTACTTACGAGCCTAGCAGCTGCAATCTATACTAGCTGCTCCCTTCAGATAGTCTTCAAGGGCAGTCCCACATATAGCACATTACAGTAGTCCAGACAGGAGGCCACCAGAGCATGGGCAACTGAGACCATGCTATGGGGAATTCTGAGCTGCCTCAGAAGTGTGAGAAGGGAAATTTTTAACTCTCTGTCTTCCTGACACCCTCTTGACAAAAAGCTGCTATTTGCATTTTAATGGAAGCCTCCACTGACACCCAGGAAGGCTTCCTTTGAAATACAAATATCAGCTTCAGAGAGACTATTCTGGTTGGGACTGTAACAGGTACAGAGAGTGTTCAACTTCCCCTCTGGCAGTTTCAAGGCTGCTGCCCTGCCTTCCCTAAGACTGCTGCATATGTAACTAAAAGTCTGGGAAAGGCCCTATTCCTCCTCATGTGCCTGAGCAAGAGTGTATTCATCTGGGGTCACAGGGGGTCATAGACCCCTTACTTTTGGGGGAGCAGAGTCCCTATGCACAAGTCCATCAGCATGAAAGGGGAACATGTTGGCCACTGAGAAAAGTCTTCTCACTTGACTAACAACATGCTTCCTTATCCTTGCATGCTGATTGGAGGCAATAAGAGTGAAAGGAAGTGAGTCACCCTTCTTCTCAGTAGTTAATGCACAGCTTCTCCTTTCATGCTGATGGGCTCCTACAGTAAGTGAGAATGTATTTTGGTCTCCCAAGTCCTAGTCCCACACTTGGCTGTCATTTCAGAATTCTTAAAACCAAAACTCTGGCAACATTTAGCCCCCAGAGAGAGGAGGGGGGGAGGGAGGCTATGCAGACAACAGTTTTAGTCCGGTTCTATAATTCTGCAACTGCAAAAGCAACCATTAATTCTGGGGATGTGGCTGTGAGGGGGAGTAGTTTGACTATCATGAAGGGCTCCTGCACTCCTGAATTTGCCATTGCTCTAATGGCCCCAAGCCATCCCAAATCCACTCCAAAGGGTTGGGGGGACCCTCCAGAACATATTTAGGGGGTGCATGGGGGAAGGAGAGGGAGGGAAAGTCCCACTGCACAAGCGGAAGGCGTACCACTCGCAGAAGGAGTTACTTAGCATTACATTAAATACAACCAAATGAAAGTGACTGCTACGGAGGTAGGTGAGGACAGACAGAGGAGATAACAAGGACCTTTCTGGGTATGAACTTGCAGTTGAATGGAGAATAAACTTTGCTCCATTCAGAACTGAGGGTTTAATTTATCTCATTTTACAGGATTCAACATTATGTTTAGAGGTGGGCAGGAAGAAGTTGGCTTTTAATCTCGGAATTTCCAACATGTACAGCTGTGAGATTTTAGAGACCTTGTATCCATAACCATGAGGGCTAGAATCTTTTCCTTAAAAAAAAAAAACTTGACAGTTTAAGAACATGACTTTTAAAAAAGCAACAAGACAAAGTCACAGGAGCTGGCAACCCTGAGAATTTAAAATTAATGTGTGCTTGTAGTTAGCGATATAATTAGCCACATAACTCAAGCGTGCAACTGCTGTCCGACTGACTTTGCTACATTTAAGTGAACCTTTTCCGGCATGAAACATCCATCATTCCTTATCAGGAAAACAGGCCTAGGAATTGTGGCAGCATAACCAACTATTAATTCTATGAAAAGCAATTTTCAAACTACATTTTAATGTGCTATTTACAGGAGACTCTCTCTGTAATTCTTGCAATTCCCTGGGATGCAAATCTCAAGCAAGACCCAGAAACATTAAAATAAAATCAGTATCTTCCAAAGCAAACAGTGAAATAACCATGCAGATCAGCCTTCCCTAACCTGGTGTCCTCCAGATGTTTTGGACTACAAGCCCTATCAGCCCCGACTGGCATTGTGCGGCTTGTTGTTAGAGAGAATTTATCACCAAAGCATCGGCACAAATGGCACCTTCAGAGAGCCCGAAAGTGGGGACCTTGGGCTCCAAAGGACTGCTCCGAACCAATCAGTCCATCCAAGAAAAAACTTCCAATTTCCACCTCTTTTCCCAATCTATAAGGGCCAATGTAAACAGGTACACTCGCCACTCAAGCTCCAGATCTGACTCACACAGATCCCAGACCTCTCCAATAACAGGTCACCTGCTGAGTATGCCTGCCTTTAAAACCTCCACCAGGCCTAGAATTGCAAGCACAGCTCCCCAAAGACCCATTGCAATTCTTGGGTTGCACGCCACAGCAGTAAGGATTTCTAAACGCTGAACGTGGGACTACCCATGGGCCTAGTCCGGAGGCTTCAGCTGCCCAAAACACTGTGGCTGGACTGTTGATGGGGACATCTTACTCCGGTGCTTAAAAGCATGCACTGGCTGCCCATAAGCTATTGGGCCAGGCTCAAGGATCTTGTATTCATTTACAAGGCCCTTAACAATTTGGGCCCAGTCTACCTTAAGGAACACCTGAGTCACAATCTCTTTGCTTGCTCACTGAAGTCTTCAGGGGAGTCACTGTTAGTGGTCCCAAACAGCTTGGATGTACAGCTCATCTCTCTCAGGAGCCCTGTGCCCAGCATTATGAGCCCAGGGTTATTGGACTCTCTTCCAGCCAAGGTCAGACAGGCCCCTTCGCTGTGGAACTTCAAGCACCTACTGATCTCTTTTTTCTTATTTCAGCAGGCATAGCAACCGAGTTCTGATCTGAGTCACTTGTACACCACTTAGAGACTATTGCAATTAAGCAGTACATAAATTGTCGAAATAAAACAATTTTTAAAAATTGATGAAACAAAACAGCAAATAAAATAAATAACTCAGCTGGATAGCCTGACTCCGTTGGGTTTTGGGAGTGTCCCAGGTACCCTCATGTGACAAGTTCAGTTTCCTGCTTCTTCCCAGTACTCTAGGTGGGTTTCCCTAGTCCTTGCCCTGCTGGAAGGGGACATTGTGTACAAAGTTACTTTCCTTTCCCTAGGGTCAGTATGACCAGGCAGCTGGTGCCGGCATGAACTCTTCCATTTCCACAGCCTACTGCTTGTTACCTGTGCCAGAAGGCACGCTACAATTTAAACTGCAATTAACACATTTGGAAATTGGACTGCATCAAATGATCCCACATCCCGACCAGAAAAACCCAGCAAACCTCATGTACATACGGATGCAGAAGTCTGCACTCTCATAATATCCCGGGCAGCACTGGGATCGTCGCCGATACATAGTCCTCAGTCCCCTCCGATATGCTGTTTTATAACTTATTCTAAATTGCAAGATAGAAAAAAAGCACATTGGAAATCAATGCCTACATTTCGAATTCTATTTGTGTTATGTTACTGCACAGTTGGTATGTTTGATAATTACTTTACAATGTGCAAAAGATCTGTGATATTAAAAAGACTGCAATTTGTGCGTACATACACACACACACATACAGGATCAATACAGATTTAGAACCCTACAATCCAGCTCATACTCTAAAAGAGTTTTCCCTCTGTGGAAATAAAAACGTCAAAATCCTTTGTTTATCTCTGAATGGGAATGGAAGAGAAATTCATTTTGGTTCATATCTTAATGTGAACCTACCCAATTTGCACTTCCTGAAACACTCTGTAAACCGAAATGCAACTAAGTGTCAAACTTCTCCAAATTTTGCAATGCAGTTTTCCAATCAATGAATGTGCACATAAATTTGTATATTAGGCAAAAGTGTGCATAAAAATACACACTTTTTTTTTTACTACATACATAATCCCATTATACTAGGGGAAAGATGCATGCAAAAATGTACATGTTATTTTATTTATAAAACAATTTATAGATTCCCCCTCCCTCTAAAACAAATCAGGGCAGTATACAACAAACTCTGCAAGTACAATAAGACATAAACTTTAAAAACAATAAGAGCAAACTGCTAGGTAAAACTCCAAACAGAGTGTGTATATTAAGAGAAAATGCTGAAGAATTTGCAAAAGGACTTTCCAATATTTTATTTTATTTATTTTTGCAAACTGCTGTGGAAATGTGGCAAACTGGACTTAAGATAAAAAGAACGAGAAACAAAGAAACGGAATTGGGCAGGTTCTGACCATCCCTATCTCTAAACATGAAGCTCATTAATAGATCAGGAGTGCAGCACTTGGCAGAAGATACAACAGCAATTCTCTCTCATGATCCTAGACCATTTTTTACCATCAGACAAGTGTAACATTTTATCAGCTTCCACCCCCCAAAAAAACCCCTAGTCTCAGGACGGTAACTCTATGAAACGGTGAAAGACCACGGCACTAAAGCATGTTATCTGTCTAATCTACATGGTCTCCACTTAAAGATATTGCTCCTATATGGTGGGAACCTAGTCTATTTTATCTCAGAGATGAGCCATACACGTGCACATCATCCAATGACTGCAGTATCAAGCGATGACTTGCATGTGGACAGACTTCCCTGCTGCATCATCTCAAAGCACAATGCTTTTCATTGGAGTCCATGATTCACCTATAGCCATTCAAAGTGAACACTTGATGAGGAGTAGTAAAAAAAAAAAAGCTGAGTTATGTATTTACATGTATGAATCAAGTCTCAATTAAGAACACCAGCAGAGCCTTGCAGAATCAGGCCAAAGATTCATCTACTCCAGTATCCAGCACCGTGGCCAACCAGATCCCTCTGGGATGTCTGCAAGCAGGACATGAGTGCAACAGCACTCTCCCCACTTGTGATCCCAAGGGATTGGCATGCACAGATATGCCAAGGTTCAGCTTCATTGGATGGCCTTGGGTTCTAGTATTATGAGTGAGAGAGAAAATCTTATCTATCAATTTTCTCCACATCTTGCATCATTCTATACAACTCTATCATGTCTCCTTCCACCCCTTACCCACTTTTTTTCTGAACTAAAAAGCCCCAAACAATGCAACCTTTCCTCATAGGGCTGTTGCTCCAACCCCTTGATCTTTGTGGTTCTCCTTCTCTGTACCTTTTCCAGGATTTTAACATTGTATTATTTCTGAATTTAGCCACTTAGCTTAAATCAAAAGTACTGAGGGGTGTTCCCAATTGGCTGATCCCAATTTTATTGCAAAGATGTAAAAACAAATTAATTGCAGATTTACAGTGCCAAATTGGTCACTCTTTCAAAAAAAAAATATGAGTACTCTCTCCTGAAGAAATCCATTTCGGCCTCTTTAATTTTGCAGGAGGATTCTAGCACAGAGAGGTCTATATTTATCCTCAACATCTTGAGAGCATCACCAAGGCTTAGATACAAAGGGGTGATACAAAGAAGATGAAACAGCAGAGGAAGTTTGAAATATCTTCCGATCGCCACTTACCTGTGTCGAGTGCACTTGAACCAATTCAGGATATCCGTACATCTTGTGTAATAGATCTGATCAAAGGGATGCGCGTACGATTCCTGAACAGTCACAGCATAGCTAGAAACAGACAATGAAAGGGGGAGAAAAGGTGGATCATTAGTCTGTAAAAGCTCCCCTCTAGCTCTCATATATTAAAGCTTCTACTCACCACAACACACAAAGGATACAAGTCAAAGCAAAAATGCATGAGCCTTCAAAGTCCCAAACAGGCCATGCACCTCTTTATTTAAAATATTTATACACTGCCCTGCATCAAAATAAATCGCAGGATGGTTTTAAGACAATCTCAAAGAGCAAGCAAAACATTAACAGAGAGCTTCGGCTATGGGGCGGTACACAAATGCAATAAATAAACAAACAAATAAATAATATGCAAAACCCACTTAAGCAAACCAGCAATAAAAGCAGTGGATTAAAAAAACCTCAGAGGACACTTCCTCAAGTGCCTGGGTGGAGAAAACGTTTTTTGCCTGTTGCATAAAAGAGATCCAAAACGGTACCAATCAAGCCTGCTTGGGGAAGACATTTCTTAACTGGGACACTGAAGGTGAAAAGGCTGCTCCTTGGCTGACACCGGCCTTGCTTTTCATAGAGATGGTGCTCAGAATTACTTGGAATTACTTGAACACTTGAAATATGCTTTTGCAGACTAGATTGGTTTGAGATTTGAGCTTGATTTTTGATATTTTGTGGTGTTATTTATTGATACCGTTGAAGTTTTTTATTATATTCCTTTATTTTTCCTATGGAAGCTGCTTTGAGGTCGCCTGGTGATGAAAAGCGGCATACAAATATACTAAATAAATAAATTACAGTCAGGGTGATAAAGGATTGCCTTCAGCTGCTGAGATCCCAAGCAGATTGCATCAAAGCTTGGCACAGTCCATCAGAAGCAAGGGCAGGGGTAGATTGTATGTCCAGAGCTTGGAAAAGTTGCTTTTTTGAACTACAACTCCCATCAGCCCAATCCAGTGGCCATGCTGGCTGGGGCTGATGGGAGTTGTAGTTCAAAAAAGTAACTTTTTCAGGCTCCAACAGTGAACAGCCACATACCTTTGGAAAGCACACGTTAAGGTATGGCAGCAACCCCCATTCATTATCAGATGCTGGTTTCCATACCAACAAGCCAAGCCGATTAGGAGTTAATTAAGAACCCATGTACAATCAAGTTTCCCCAAGACCAGCTCCTTTATCTGAGGGTGGGGGTGGGGAAACAGTGGGCCTCCAGATGTTGTTGGACTGCAACTCCCATCAACCCCAGCTAGAATGGCCAATGGTCAGGGATGGTGGGTGTTATGATCCAATAACATCTTGAGGAACACAGGTGCCCTATCCCTGCCCTGGTATTATTTAGTCCTTCACATTTGCCAGGTAAGAAGGAACATGATAGAGGTGTATAAAATTATGCATGCCATGGAGAAAGTGGACATGGAAAGGTTTTTCTCCCTCTCTCATAACACTAGAATGCGTGGACATCCAATGAAGCTGAATATTGGGAGATTCAGGACAGACAAGAGAAAATCCTCCTTCACACAGTGCATAATTAACTATGGAATTCATTCCCACCAGAGGCAGCGATGGCCACCAGCTTGGATTCATGGAGGATAAAATCAATGGCTGTGTTTGACCTCCAGTATGCCTCTGAATGCCAATTGCTGGGAAGCGCAGGAGTGTAGAGTGCTCTGTTGCATTCAGGTCCTGCTTGCGGGCTTCGCATGGAGGCATCTGGTTGGCCACTGTGAGAATGGGATGCTGGATTAGATGGGCCATTGGTCTAATCCAGTAGCCAGGCTCTTCTTGTGTTCTTAAGCGGTAAGAAGGATTTTAAAATCAGACAACAGATGTGTGGTAGAAGTGTCTGGAAAATACGTTCGTCTGTATGCTTTCTAAGAAATTTTCTTTTCCCCATAAAATTTTTGGTTGAACTACTTTGGCCCTTAACAAACACACACACACACCTGAAAGTACACACAGCAATGGCCTTTGCTCTCATTTTAGCCTATGTTAGCATTGCCACCCATTTCTCTGCCTTTCTTCTGATTGCTGCCATCTTTATCTGAAAATAGGGTATAAGCTCTGGGGGGCAGAGGCCTACATCACTCGGTGAAGTGCATTATGAATTCTGCACGTCACTCGGTGAAGTGTAAATATTCGTACCTCACGCTTTGCAGAGAGGAGGTCCAGCATCAGAAGTGGTCTTCCCGAAATCAAATCTTGCATGGCATTACTTTGACTGGTTTAAGCTCTCTGATGCTCCAAGTAATAGCTAGCCACCCCCAAAAGTAAGGCTGTCAACTTATCCAGACGTTTTTTATTTGACATTGAATTAATTCGCTAAACAGCAGATAAAAGCTAGGTAGAAGTTATATTTGCCAAACCTATTTGAGATCCTGAAAGAAGTGAAAAATTACTTATAATAACTACAGCAGATTACTAGAAAGGCCATATTTAATTTTTGTTAAAAAATCATTCCATCTTAAAGTAAGAGGGACCCTGGTGGGCTCTTGGCACTGGTTAAACCCACAATTTTGTACCTTTGGTTAGCATGTTATTAGTGGAGATGGCATACCTGCCTCACTGGATTGGTATATTTGGTTGCCATTTTAAAGTTTTGTTTTAATATAATTTTTGTCATGTATTGTGTATACTGCTCAAGGATAATTTTTTTAGTGAAGAATGGGTTAGAAATAAATAACAAGACATCAGAGCCAACACAGCACCCCTCTTGCACAAAACATGCACAAGTAAAACAACTTGTGTGTCCTTAATCTGCAGAATGAAAGCAGCCACCACCAATGAAACACCAGCTTTGCTTTCTGGGGCTGCTGAAATGCATGTGTGTGGGGGGGCTTGGGAGGGACCTCGTTTCAAATCTGGACGAGTCAGGAACTGCCTTCACGATGCGGAACATTACAAGAACACGCAAGTAGTTTTCAAAGATCCCTCTCCAACAAGGAGTTTCTGAACCAAGAAAAAAGAAACTCTTGTGAAGGGAGATGGGAAAATGTAAACAGATTGAAGCTTGCTGCGTTTAATAAAGAAAATGAAATAACATCAACACAAGTTCTATACCCTTAATATAAAACCACATCAGATATTCTTCCTCCCGGGGTTGTTCAGTTTTTACTTGTGTACAAAAAAGCTAATTAAAAGCACATATTAACATAATGCTGTCGAGGCATCCCAGCATGGTGGGATTCCAGCACTTCATTCTGATGATGGAGGTGCAAGAATCCTGAAATGATGTATCCACCAATCAAACGCAGGACACTTTTTTATTAGAAACTTGGAAGAAGGTCTCTAGGGCTTGATTTTTCACTTTTGTTGATTTTAAACAGAACCTATTTTAAACTGAGATAATTTGTAGTTGAAATTAACCAGTAATTGAGAATCATAAATTGTGAACTAATCAACAGGTTCTCTCCTTTTGTTATTGTTGTTTTTCCCCTGAAAAACTTTAGCATTCTGTTAACCATTGGGTACGAACACAGGCAAGAGGATTGTATAGTGTGAACAGAAACTAACAAATCGAGTTAAGGGGTTGCATTGTAAACTGACATTCTGTGATAGGTCACCAGTAGGCATGGAGGAGAAATTAAATTCAGTTCACATTTAAAGGTGAACCTATCTAATCTGCACTTTCCAAAACATACGCAAACCAAAATACAGTCATCCTTTGAAACGTGCACATATCCAAATTTTGCAATGCAATTCTCCAGGCTAGGGATGGCCAAGAATTTTGATTCAGTTCACATTTCAAGCTGGATTTATCAAATTTGCACTTTCCAAAACAACATGAGAACCAAAACACAGCCATCCTTTGAAATTCGCAATTATTCGAATTTTGCAAGGCAGTTCACCAATCAATATGTGTAAAAAAATCATATATTAGGGGAAAGTGTGCATAGAAATGAATATATGAGTGAAAATATGATGCAAAAATGCATTAGTTGAAAAGAAATGGCTCACAAAAATGACTACATTAGTCAAACCTCCATACAAAAATGTGTTTATTAGGATAAATTTGCACTAAAATGCTGGAAGATTTTTTTTTTAAACAAATTGCTGCTGAAATATGGAGAACTGAATTTAAGATGGAGAAAATGGGAAACTGAGAGAACCATAACTGACAGATCTCTCCATCCCTACTCCAGATGCATAATGTGTACAAAAATGAAAAAGCTAGGGTAAAATAGTATAGATGTTGCATATATAGTGAATATAACAGACAAAAATGCATTATATTAGGGGAAATGTTTTGCAAAAATGTGTATATTTGGCAAAATTGCATGCAAACATGCATATTAGGAGAATATTGCAATAAAATGCTGATGAATTTTTATGAGCATTTTTTAAAACAAATGCAAAGTGATGTGAAAATGTGGAGAACTGAATTAGAAACTGAGAGAAATCAAAGTTGTCAGATTTGCCCATCCTTCGGTGCCAGTAATCTCTCCCCACATATAAACAGGACTGATGGACCATCCTAAGTCCATTTTGTGTGGACAGAACCTGGAACTCTCTGCAGGCCATGTTTTTTTTTTAAAAAGTCCTCAAAAAAATTCATCAATATTTTAGTGCAAATTCTTCTAAATATACAATCTCGTATGCAATTTCCCCTAAGATACACATTTTGCAAGCAATTTCTCTTAATACACTGCATTTCCCACTGATATATGCATTTTTATGCAGACTTTCCCCAAACATACACATTTCTGTACACATTATTTAGTTGGAGAACTGAAGTGCAAAATTCAGAGATGCGCAAATTTCAAAGGAGAAGTGTATTTGCATACTGTTTTAGGAAGTGGGAATTAAGGAATTTAATATTAAAATGAGGACAAAAGTGAATTTCTCTCTTATCCCTACTGGAAAGCCAACTATTTATTTCTGGATATGCATGTCGGATTTCACCCTGAAGTGGGAAGCAATGTCTGTGCTTTGAGCATCTGATTTCTCCAGCCAACAAGACGTCAACTCCTGAGAGCTGAACTCTCTTTGTCTGCTCTGTGCAATGAGATCTCCAACTGGCAAAGACGGAATGTATTTAGACTACTCTTTTATTAACATAAACCCCCTCGTCATCTTGATTATTATTTTATGATCCTGTTTGCTTCTCTTGACCTCACCCTAACTCAATTTTTTTGGGTTGATTTATTACCTTCTAAATAACACAGTCATCTTGGCCGGAGCAGCCAATCAATTCTGGTATTTAATTTTTGTTTCTCCTTGATTGGGTCTCCGGGTTGCTGACTCCCTTCACACAAAATCAATATTGTATTCCTGAGCTTGAAATGTACTTTGCCGTGCGACTGCAAACAATGCCAAATCACAGGCTCCATCTCTACCCACATTTGTCCTCGAAGCCTGTTGTGCTGCGTGATCAACATCCTTAAAAAAACATACCCCGCACACAACATCCTAATACAATCTAAGCATAATGAACTTCAGAATGCCACTAAGAGCTATTTATGTTGCTTAAGAAGATTCATACTCGTAGCAGTAGTTCCCAAACAATTGTTTTCCCCCACTGACTTGAAAATTGCTGAGTGTCTTGGTGGACCACTCAGTGTGTTTTTTTCTGCCTATTGTAGCAATTGTAACAGAATGTGCTATTTGCTGTATGATTTTTAGCAGTATTATATTGCTTCTTTTATTACTTATATCATATTTTGTTGTATTAGTCCTAGCAGAATGGCCATCCTTAGAAGAGGATTCTTGTGTTTCTGCTACTCTAGGGAAGGCCTCGTTCCAAATCAGGAGCCAGAACTGCAATTCACACAGGATCACAGATGGGAAAATGGACTCCTCTGAAGACAGGCAAGTATAGATATGAGTAAGAACTCAGAGTAAACCCTTGGAGGTGAGCCTCCAATCTTGCAGCATTGTGCCTACAATGGAAGATCTATACCCAAGGTCCTTCTAAAAGTGCCCATTCCTTCAAAAATGAGGTGGACTGCAAAAGGGTCAGCTGTGGGGCCTTTGTTATGGAATGCTCCGCCCAAGGCATGTTCAATGTCTTGGTGGCATTTTGATTGCGGTTTTGTATTGCATGGTTTCAAGAACTGCTTCTCAGCAATGGGTTACCTTTCCCAATGGCTGCAAACATTTGGATCATCTGGGTTTAAGGAGATGGTGGTTTTCAGAAGGAGAGAGAGGGCGATGACTTTGAGATTCCACCACAGCAGGAGACAGAACATCATCGCTGTTTCTAAATGAAGAATGGAAAAGCATTAAGATGAACAACAGCTTCCTAGTATTGTATCTAGCCAGTTATACCTTACGATACACTGGTACATTTTATCATCCAAAAACAGGGACAGAGAGCCACTTTGGCCAACAGGGTGGATCCAATTGTGACCAACCTTCTGCGGGTCACATTTGGCAGGTAAGCGGGGCCACTCACCTGTCAATCGCCTGCCATCATATGACATCAGGTAGATCCGAACCCTGGCCAAATTATGAGGCCTGGATGGGGTAACTAGGCCCACAAACCTGAGGTTCCCGTTGCCCAAAAGATACGCATAAAATTGGAAGATGAGAAGAAGTGGCTTCAATTCATTCATCTTCTACAGTATTCATGTGCTTCCAGCAAAAGGGGGTAAAATCTACTCCACGTGCATTTTTAATTGCAGAATTTATATGAAAGTAGACCTACACCATATAAGTTCTTCTAGAATATGGTTACCTGCATGATAAGTAAACATTGTCTCCGAATTTACCATTCGTAGGGTTGTTGCTGTTTTGCAGGGTTGGGTTGGGTTACTGTATTTTTAATGGTTTTTACTGTATGGGTTTTTATTTAACTTGTCAACCACTTTGATGTTTTAAAATGAAATAGCGGTATACAAATCTATTGATAAATAAATAAATAAAATAAACACTTTTCAGCCTGAGGTTATTCCCCAACGAGTAACCTGCCGGAGGTTGAACGCTTGTGGTGGGCTGAGCCAAAGGTTTTTTTTTAAAGTAGGTGGGGCCAGCAGGAAAAAGAGGGTGGAGCAAAATGTGTGACCCTTTGACCTTTGTACAATAGGCAGCATCCCAACCACAGACCCCCACATGCCTCCACAGAGGCAAGCAAGAGGCATCATCACCATTCAAGAAGACATTCCAGCCAGACTAATGTGTTCAGTGAGGGTGCAGAGCAGGACCAGTGGGAGGTGTGGCTGTGGGAGTGTATAGGGGTCTATAGAGGCCCACATTTGTTCCCCAAACCTGTGCTTCACTACTTCTGCTGCACAGTTTTCTTTCAAAAAATGCCTGGGACAAAAAAAGCCCCCCAAAACCCATGTTTGTGATGAGTTTTTAAAAAATCCAAGCTAACTGGGTAAAAAAATTAATAAAACTGATCCAAGGAAGGAGACTGGAGTGCTTGTACAGAGTTCTCTTTCTGAAAACCTCAAAGAGCCTGCAATGGCAACAAAGTATCCTGAGGAACTCCCCACAGATTTCTGTATTTGGGGTTCATTTTTAGCCCAGCCAATGGAAAGTATTTGGGTATTGAATGCCCCATTGTGTGTATTTTTTGTCCAAACAAAACTGATCCAGGGAAGCAGATTTTAGTTTCTTTCTTCTGATACAATACGCATGGCTAGTACTGAGGCATTTATGAGCCCAAGATACAAACAGAATTTGGCTAGCGGTAGTAAAATGTCCTAAACAATTCATCTATGTGTATTTTTGGTATCTGTTGAAGGAGTGTGATGACTCTTTTCCATTTCCCAGCCCCAACATTTAAAGGATTTGTTCCCCTCCCTACCAGGAACCAAAGTTTTAACCAAAACAGAAGGCAAAGAAACGGAGGGCATGGATTCTCTCTATCTGCAATGTGCTCTTTTACAGATTGCTACATTCAAACTTTAAAATAAATTTTAAAATCCCATCTTTCCCTAAAGTGAACCACTGAGGCATTATAACATCCCCCTTCCACACTCACCCAAGACAGAAACCAGCTCTTGTTAATTTTATCAGGGTTTAAATGTGTCAAGAGCAAGGTTGCCAAACCTAAAAAAACCCCACCATGATTATTCCACAACTGACAGAAAATCAATCGAATTTTCCGTTCTTATTAAGGTTTGTGGGGAGGAAATCCATTTGCTTTTCATGCACGGTTTTAGAAAGTTTGCATTTGACCTAAAACTTTGGGGACTGTAACACGCCTCAGAGATCTTCAGTTCTCCACCACTACAATAAGGAATGGACAAATCTGTCAATTTCAGTTTCCCTCCATTTCTCTTTTATCCAATCTTGTAAGTTTCGTTTGTCACATTCCCCCATTAGTTTGCCATTTTTAAAAAAGTGTTTGTGAAAAATCACCAGTGTTTTCGTGTGCATTTCTACTAATATACAAGACCTTGTATGCTGTTTTCCCTAATGCATTTTAATGTTATTGTTCAGTAATAACTTTATTTCTATGCACACTTGCCCCTAATATACACATTTTGGTTAGAGAACTGAATTGCAAAATTTCACGGAAATGTGAATTTGAAAGAGTAGCTGTGTTTGCTACAGAAATTGTTTTGGGAAGGGTGAATTAGGTAGGTTCACATTAAAACGTGGAAATGAGTTTCTCCCTTATCACTAGTTACAATCAATGTGGTCTCTTAATAACATTCTAACATGCAAAATATGAATGCCAACAGGCACAATTGGTGGTGGCCCCCAATGCTAGAGGTTCCCTCTTTCTGGAGGGCAAGACAGAGCCGCATATTATGTTTTTTGGAATATATGCAACCCTTTAGAATCCTTACACATTTATGACGTTTAGCAGACAATGTGACAGG
Organism: Rhineura floridana; assembly: GCF_030035675.1. Lineage (NCBI taxonomy): Eukaryota > Metazoa > Chordata > Lepidosauria > Squamata > Rhineuridae > Rhineura > Rhineura floridana. Next base: position 3,206,303 of record NC_084493.1, on the reverse strand, counting down.
ACTGTCCTGAGAATCTAGCCTAGCCTTTTTCTTGTCATGCTAGCATTCTATGTGCAGTGATTATTTTTGTGGAAGGGGAGGAATGAAAGAGCATTCAATCACATAAGCCTCCTCCTGCAGCCTAAATCAGCACAGCCCAGGCACAGATTTGTGACCTCAGTGAGAACTAGCACCATCTCAATAAAGTGTCATCTTCAAGATACAACGCATCTCATTAACCTACACAACTGTCTAACTGAAGTTCCAGAGCAGTGGGGGTTTTTGTTGTTGTTGTTATGTGCCTCCAAGCTGACTGCAACTTATGGCGACCCTATGAATCAGCGATCTCCAAGAGCATCTGTCGTGAACCACCCTGTTCAGACCTTGTAAGTTCAGGTCTGTGGCTTCCTTTATGGAATCAACCCATCTCTTGTTTGGCCTTCCTCTTTTTCTACTCCCTTCTGTTTTCCCCAGCATTATTGTCTTCTCTAGTGAATCATGTCTTCTCATTATGTGTCCAAAGTATGATAACCTCAGTTTCATCATTTTAGCTTCTAGTGATAGTTCTGGTTTAATTTGTTCTAACACCCAATTATTTGTCTTTTTCGGACATTCCTCAAATATTGAGGGCCGCTAGCTCAAAAGGGCTGCATCAAAATAGTCACCACAGAAAATGCATTTTATTACAATTTGTGATTAAGCTAGCCTCCCTCAACTTGGTGTCCTCCAAACATTTTAGACTACAACTCTCATCAGCCAAAGCCAGTACTGGTGCATGGTGCAGAGGCTGATGGGAGTTGAAGTCCCAAACATCTGGAGGACACTAGGTTGGCAAAGGCTGCTCTAAGAGCTAGCAAATAAAAAGAGAGCATCTAGCTTATGTTTTGAGGCCAGATACCACCTCAGTAACGCAGTAGTGGCCAAATCGCTCCTTGTCGTCCTTAATGCTCTTTTGGGTGGAGCAGAGTGTGTTTGCCTATCATAGTGACACTTCACAAAGCTAAACCCCAAGGGGTGCCATTTCACCCACAAAGCACTTTGCGTGAAGTGGAAGCACGGGCAAATAAATCAATCCAGGGGAGGGTCGCTTAGGGGAGGTTTTAAGATGCACACTAAGATTAGTGGGTTAATGGAGGGAAGGTATTTTCATCCCATTGCAATGAAATTGATGAATGAATAGCCTGGTGTCAGTGGGAAAGCTGAGGTAATAAAATTAAATGAGAGAGAGAGAGAGAGAGAGAGAGAGAGAGAGAGAGAGAGAGACCTAATTGTGTGGAAGTGATGTGATGGATAATGTGGCCTTGGACACACACATAACCCAATCAACTATAATTAACAAAAGCACACATGTTGTGGGGGAAAAGATCCCTCAGAACAAGATTTGCCTCAGGCCCTTCTTCACTCAAGTTCACGCTCAGGTCTCTTTGGCCTATTTTTGACTTGAGATGGTCAACTTGTCCTCAGGCTGTTATCACTTCAGGTAGCAGGTTGGGTCTTCCAGGATTTGACACAAAAAGATCCCTTGCACATAGACAACTAGAGCGCCGGCAGCTTTCCTTGGGCCCTAACCTAGCCTTCTTTCTGAGTTTACCATCTCAGTGAAAAGAAAGCCTTAAAGTCATCTCCCTCTTAGATTATGGCACAGATCTGATCGCTTGCTCCCTTGCCACACACAACAGCCAAGTTTGGGGTTGGAGATCCAATTGTGGATGGCCGGTGAATCCAGCAGAGTGCTGAAACAATCTCAAATCCCAGGTCCACCTAGGAATTTCAAACCCTCTTGTAGTTTTGCCATTGTTTTGGCTCTCAGAAATGTGAAGTGATTCTCTTGCAATGACCACGAACGACAGCTTAAGGCGGAACCAAAATGCTTCCTGCTTTTGGGCAGGCAACAAAGTCTCTGTGTGTGTGTGCGCGCATGCACACTCAAAAGAGATTCAGTACTTCTCGGGAGAGGAAGTGAGAAGGACTTACTCGCCTAAAGGAGCACAGCTGCTATGACAATCGGTGATGGTGGTGGGGAGGGAGAGGAAAGTGAGCTGGGGGTGTGTGGTTTTGGAGCAACTTCCCCCTTCCCAAAATGGTGAGCCCCAAGGTCTGTCAGGAGTACCTTCCACTCTGTTTTAATGGAAGGCAGGTGGCTGATAGAGAGCTCCATGCCAATTATGTATGAGCCTAACTGACCCTTACATCTTCTTCTCAAGCCCTTCTCTAGGTCTCCCCCTTCTGAGGGAGGCTCGGAGGGTGGTGTCAAGGGAGAGGGCCTTTTCAGTTGTGGCTCCCTGTCTGTGGAATGCTCTTCCCAGTGAGGTCTGCCTGGCGCCTTCACTGACCTCTTTTCGGTGCCTTTTTTCCCCAGGTATTTGATAGACTGAGAGGGTATAGTTTGGTTATTAGTGTGCTGCCAAACTTCCTACGGCTACTATGAGGGTTGTCTGTCTGTTTCTATGGTATGATGTATTTATATTTATGTTTTTAGCATGTGGGAAGTTGCTTGGAGACCTTTGGGTAACAAGCAACTAACAAGCCAAACAACAACAATGATAAATAATAACAATAGCCATGACACAAAAGGAAAAGAGATTTGGAGGGGGAAGCAGCAGCAGCAAAGTTAGGCACTAGTTCTTCGTTACAGAGTTTCTATAACGACCAGCTGAAATGGAAAGATTTCAGATTGATCACCTATCAAAGGATGAAAAGTGTGTGCTCGCTGCATGTCCAAAGTGACCCTTATTTATTTTGTTCAACTGCAAAACAAAACAAAAGGGAAGGAAGCAAGCAGAACAGAACAGAAGTTGAATTTGCAAGTTTTTTTTTAACAGTCTCACCTCAGTGTGCTGTAAATCCCTTACAGCTATGAATCCATCAAGAAGAGAGAGTTCATTGGCAGGAGAAAGATTCGTTATGCAGCCTTTTCAGATGTCCTTCAGAAACTGCAGAGAGAGAATTACGAGCGCAACTCAACAAAACAAGGGAAGGAGTGGAAGCGAATTAAAGAAGACATATGTATATGTGTCCTAACGGGGGAAATCTGTACAAGCAAAGATTTGCTCACGTAAACCCAAAGTAAAATTGTGCTAGATGTCCTGGGTACCGACTAGCCTCTTGAGTTAGACGGCCAAAAAGAGGATTTCTCAAATGGAAAAGCTGTTCAACATTTAACGCAGTCAGGTGAAACATTAAAGTTTCCGGGGATGGGGGGATGGGAAGGAATGGGCAATAAAAGTATGAAAACAAGAGGAAAGGAGATCAGGACAGACATTACATTTTTTTGAAGGGTGATTTTGTTCTACAAGTGGAGAAAAGTCATGCTGAATCATGCTACCCAGTTATTTCTTTCTCTCAGACCTTCCTTTCTGTACAGAACAGCGATGTCTGAGGCACTGTAGAAGGGGAACTACATGCACAAAATAAAGAACCAACTTTTTGTGATGTTTGCATCCCACCTCTCATCCAAGGCACCCGGAACAGCATACGGGAGATTCCCCCACTCAGCTGCTCTATTCTCATATCAACCCAGGGTGAAGTGGGTTGCACTAGACCAGCCTTCCCCAACTAGTGGGCCACCAGATGTTGTTGGACCACAATTCCCATCTTTCCTGACCATTGGCAATGCTGGCTGAGGCTGATGGGAGTTGTGGTCCAACAACATCTGGGGGCCCACTAGTTGGGAAAGGCTGCACTAGATCAGTATCTCTCTCAAAGTCAAGCAGTGACTCTGCAGTAGGGATGGGCGAATTTTCCCAGTCTTAAATCCGGTTGCCCACATTTTTGCATCAGTTTGCCATCGTAAAAAAATAGTCGTCATGAAAATTCATTACCATTTTAGTGCAAATTTCTCCTAATATACGCATGTTTGTATGCAGTTTTGCCTAACAGGCACATATTTCACAAGGCAATTTTCCCTTACTGATTATGCATTTTTGTATGTTATTTTTCACCAATATATGCACATTTTACCCCAGTGTATGCATATCCATACACATTATTTGACTGGAAAACTGCATTGCAAAATTTGGAGAAGTGCAAATTTTGAAAGATGGCTGCGTTCCGGTTTGTGTATTGTTTTGGAAAGTGCAAATTAGGTAGGTTTGTCTTTAAATGTGAAATGAATCAATATTGTCCCCCATTTCTAATTTGTAGCCCATCGTACGTTAGCTAGGAATGGGGTTCAGTAGCTGGTTCCTATCTGTCTGAATTCCGACAGTCCGGCTTTCAGTATCAATCCGCCATTTTTTATTCAAGATTGTTTTCACTATTGCTGATCCACGGGGGTTTTTCCAGCAGAAAAAATAGCATAATTACTGATGAAAATAATCATGAAAATGCTTATGCTGTAGGCACTTGTTCCACTGATTTTTTTTCTATTTAACTATCAATTAGGCAGCTAGTTGTCCATTAATTCTGGCTCTTGCCTCAGGCTGGTGTGCTGCTTAACGAGGACTACCTTCCTCCCCCCAATTTGCTTTTCTTGTTGTTTTGCAATACTTTGGATTGTTAATGGCGATCAGCTAGACAGAAGCTAAGAATGCATCAGTTTAGAGGAAAGCTGATTATAAAGACAATAACATAAAATCCAGAGCGGTATTTTTTTTTTTAAAAAAAATTAAACCATGCCAATGACAGCTGCGACCCGCCACAAGAAACCAACGCCGGCCTGAAAACAATGTAGATTATTGGATTATGTCAAAATCCAGTAATAAACCCAGTTTAGCGAATATTCTCCAACAGCCCAAATGTTAGCCTGAAAGCTGAGAGAACAGCTTTCCTGTATTGTGTTCAACAATAATTCTAAGCAGTTTACAAGTACAAAAAACAATTGAACAAACTTTAAAATATCAGCATCCGTAATTAAGACACACAATAAAACAATTCCATGCGGAACAACACAGCAATTAAAACAGAAGGCTCTGGTTGAGAAATCAAGGAGGTATGTCTTCCAAAAGCCAGAAGAATGTCAATACAGATGGAGCCTAATGGAACCTAGAGAGCCAGTGTGGCGTAGTGGTTAGGGTGTTGAATTATGACCTGGGAGACCGGGTTTCGAATCCCCACACAGCCATGAAGCTCCCTGGGTGACCTTGGGCCAGTCACGGCCTCTCAGCCTCAGAAGAAGGCAATGGTAAAACCACCTCTGAATACCGATGAAAACACTGTTCATAGGGTCGCCATAAGTCAGAATCTAGTTGAAGGCAGTCCATTTCCATTTCCAATGGAATCTTTCACTTCTTCTGCTGTTGTTTTAGGCCAGGGCCCCACAGCTCAGCTCCTCCAATGACCACCCACAGAATGGCAGATGACGGGAAGGGTGAGAAAGAGGTTCTCCATCAGCAGCTTGGCTGTCTTGGGCCTGTCAGGACCCACCAAGGTTGAGGCTAGTCTCTTACTATACATAAAGTACAAATTAATATTTTTCTGCCCTGACTTTTAATGCTGATTAATTCATTCAGCTCTTCAAGAGGAACTCCCTAGATCGTAATTTAAATCAGATCAAAATTTCTGGACGTTAAACACTAAATTCCCCAACACATTTTCATGAAAATGTATCAGGAATTTGAGATTCTTTCAGAAAGAGCAGGAGACATAAGCCTCCTTCCCCAGTTTCAAAGAAATTACTGCTGGAAAGCAGAACAGAGTTGCCAGAGTCGAACATAGAGACAGGAATACATTAAAAGCAAACTCAAATTTGAAGACTAATGGCCAAGAAAACCACAGAGTTGTGCAAGGCAATCTTAAATACTAATCCTCTCTCTAACTCTCTGTATATGAGATAAGAGAGAGAGAGAGAAAATCACCCAATCACAGGATACCTTATTGTTCACCAATCACCTCTTTCCTCAGCCTGCAGCTTGAAGGCTTTCTATGGCAACTAAGGACAGAACTTCCAGTGATTCGGCCATCTTTGAACTTCTGCTTTCATGCCATTTACTCAAAGCAACCTTATCCTGAACCACCTCTCTTCAAAGGAGAGGCAAACTATATTATGAGTAAGACATCTTAAGCTTCTTGACGTGACAGCAAATTGAAGAATCAGCTTCAGCCTCCTAACTGACTTGGATACGTTTGCACCTAATCCTGAGTTTGTGGGACAGGGTATATAATTATTAAAATGGTGAGAGGTGCACTTTGCACATGGTCTAACTTGATACCGCTTTAGATCAAGGATAGGGAAACGTTTGCAGCCCAAGAGCCACATTCCTACCTAGGTGACATTCTGGGGGCCACATGCTCTTGGTGGGTGGGACCAGAAGCAAAAGTGGGTGGAGCAATAAATGCTAATTTTAGCTTTGTACAGTAGGCTTGTTTCTACACAAGGCCCTCTCTCTCCTCCATCCAGACAAGGAAGAGGCATTATCAGAGTTCAAGGACATATTCTAGCCAGGGAAAAACACTCAAGGTGGGTGCAAAGCAGGAGCAGTGGGGGGGGGTCTAGGGTGAAAGGGTGTTGCCCGGGAGGGGAGTGCTGAGGGCCAAATACAGTGGCCTGGCATTGCAATAGCTCCAGACCTGAATCCAAGATCACGCTGAAACTTTTGAGATTTGCAACCTTTACCTCATTCATATCCTCACCAAGGTGAAACTAAGCACAGCCCCTTGAGGATCTAAGCCCAGACAAAATGGTTGGCTCCCCTTTCCAGGAACCGGCCTTTAATTTTTATAAGCTACTCCAGAGACGCAATGACAGATAGAAACACAACTGGAACTGACACCTATCGCTATTTAAATTTTACGTAACTTCACCCGTCTCCCACCTCTGATAGCTTCCAACTCATTTATTATCCATTGTTTGTTCCAAAGGCGGGGTTTCTTTCCAGGAAACTATTAGCAAAAGCACCTGGTTTCCAGTAACACGGCAGGGTGACAACAATCCATCAGAAAGACTGGTGGGCAAATTCAATTTAATTAATACTTCAAGCATGTCAAAAAGCAAGCCGCAGCCAGAGTTACTAGGGATACAGACTGACCTAAACCATGTCCTGTTGTGTGAAGGCTAAAACCTGAGCCTTCATATCCCACCTCGATCACTGATATTGTCTGGGGGAGCGCTGCTAGTAGTCCTCTGTGTTTGAGAGGCCCGACTGACTACCACTAGAAGTCGGGTATTTAGTGTTGCTGGTCCCATGCTGTGGAACACTCCTCCAGCAGAGCTTTGGCAAGTATTGTTGCTTTTGAATTTCGTATGTCTCTTGAGGACCCTTTGTAACAACAGGTACTGGCAGCCGGTGGCTCCATGCCAGTGTGGCAGTGGAATCCACTCTGGGTTTTCGTCTCAACTTTCAAGGAGCTGTCCACGGTGCTCTAGCAACTATTTAACTCTTTTGACCAGCCAGTCATTCCAATCACTTTTTGTTGTTGTTGTTATGTGCCTCCAAGTCAACTATGACTTATGGCGACCCTATGAATCAGCGACCTCCAAGAGCATGTCACGAACCATCCTGCTCAGATCCTGCAAGCTCAGGTCTGTGGCCTCATGGAATCAATCCATCTCCTGTTTGGCCTTCCTCTTTTTCTACTCCCTTCTGTTTTTCCCAGCATTATTATCTTTTCTAATGAATCATGTCTTCTCATGATGTGTCCAAAGTAGGATAACCTCAGTTTCATCATTTTAGCTTCTAGTGATAGTTCTGGGTTAATTTGTTCTAACACCCAATTATTTGTCTTTTTCGCGGTCCATGGTATGCGCAAAGCTCTCCTCCAGCACAACATTTCAAATGAGCCGATTTTTCTCTTATCCGCCTTTTTCACTGTCCAACTTTCACATCCATACATCGAGATCGGGAATATCATGGTCTGAATGATCCTGACTTGATACTCTTTTTATGGTGTCCTATATTTTATTGCATATAGTGTATACTGCCATGTTATATTGTATGAACTGATGGTATGTAAACACTTTTATAAATAAAAAATAAATAGTCTGAAGGTGCTTGATGTGGTTCCATCAACCATGTGGATGGAGAGGTACTGGTAGCTGAATGGACAAACCCCTGGGCATTCCTTGCCTCAGGGTCACAGAGTTCTCATCAGATCTGCCTGGAGCAGCTTTTTCAGATGTTTGGCCTGTGAAACAAGCCCAGCCCCACAATCTGGAGGTGAGACACTGTCACAGCCCTCTGGGACCCTTTGCAGCACCACAACAAAAGCAAATAGGCTGTACCCCACAGGTATGCTGCAAACCCAGCATGGGGCAGACAGGGGGTCCCCACCTTTGTGTTCGGGAGCACCACAGCACCCTCAGATACCCTTCTTGGTGCCTGTCAAGGCCCCCTGATCCTCCCAATTTTTATTTTTAAGGTTTTTTGTGGTTGTTTGGTTTGGGGGGGATGCCTGGTTTTTAGGGGGTGTTATCTGCTTTTTTAACATCTGTAATTGTTTTAGGGTATGTGTAAGTGTTTTGGCTAGTTTGGGGGGGCAGCTATGAGAATTGCCTGTTGTCCTTCTGTGAAATGGGAGTTTTGTGGGGCCCACAACAGTATCTTAGATTTTCAATTGTGCCTCTGGCCCCAAAAGGATTGGGGGGCCCTGGCCTAGACAGTGAAGATAGGGGCCAGCAGAGAACCTGGATGATAACCCACAATGCTCCTGCTGCACCGTTACTCTGGGGCATTGTGGGAAATGTAAATGGGAGTCCCCGGACACCTTTCAAAGGGGAGCACAGGGGAGGTGTTAGTTATGGTTCCACTGCTGGCCTGGACTGGCCTCATCTGAAGAAAAAAACTTCCACTATCCCACTGAATGTGAATTCTTTTCATCAGATATGTTCCCATTTCCTCACAAGGAGGCCTAGCTTCAACAATAAACTGGAACAGTTAGCAGCAAGTCAGCTGGCACAAAATCAGCCTGGTAGTCCAATTTAAAACAAGACAGGTTGTCACCCCTACTAGTTTTATTATTTCTGGATTTATTATCTTGCATTGCGCTTTTAAACTGCCAGCAGTCCTCCTCTCCCAAGGCAGTGCGTTCTAATTCCCCTATCCTCCCCCCCCCAATGTTCCACCAGCTCCCCAAAGCACCACCTTGCCTGGCAAAACTTTGGAATAAAACCGTATTTACAATCCCCCTGAAGATATCTTTCAAAAGCAAACAGCCGGGCAGCACAGAAGTCATTCCAGGTGACTTCCAATTCCCAGTGGGTGTGTTTGGATTTAATTATGGAGGTCCATGGAGGATTCAGGAGCCGTCTCTGGGCTCTGAGTGACAACTCTTAGCATCTGCTAGACCTCCTAGAACACCATCTGTGCTGGGAAGCAAGAAGGTCAAGAGCTTATAAATACTACCAATTATTCCTCCTGCTCAGCTAGAAGCAAGATTCTGATCCAAATTTTAAACATATGTTCATAGGTGGCAGGGGCATTGCTAGATCCTTAAAAGACTCATGCGTAAAAACTGCATAAACTAATTTATACATAGAGGTGCAAATTTGGGCTTTTTCAGAACAAAAGCCACTCTGTAAAGAAAATTTTAAAAATGCTGTTGTTTTTGTTGTTGTTTTTTAAAAAAGAGGGGAATAGACAGACAATCTGGAGCCTGAGGTAAAACACCTGGGCCTCAGGACTGTTAGGCCACACATACCAACAATGCCCCTGCTAGGTGGAATATTAACAGATATCAATATCAAAAAGGTTGTCAAACTCAACAACCCTTCAAAACTGAATACAGGACGTGACTCTGTCAGGTCACAGAGCTTCCTTAGAACGCCATTCCTATACCGCCAACAACATCTGGAGGGCACCTTGTTGACTACTCTGATTTAGGGTGACAGCATGTGAACTGGACAGAGGGCATTTGTAAAAAAGGGGGGAATCTGATGATTCAGAGGGCAGGTGTGCAGGATCTTGTAAATAAGGCTGCAATTCTATGCCTGCTTACCTGGGAATAAAACCTACCGAATTGAGAGGACCTTCACAGCTGAGTCAGCATGCACTGGGGCAGGCTGCACAAGATTTTAAAATTATCAAAATTTTCATCTTCCCTCTACCTCCTCCTCCTCAGCTTGGGAGGAATTCCTCTCTTTGCTGCCTTACAAAGGGCCCTTCCTCCTGCCAGGCCGAAAAAGCAACCAGGGTCCTGTGCTGAGTCTGTGCTTCATCATCAGCCCAGCTCTCTTCCATAAAACACCCTAAAGACTAACTGTCCTCCTTCAAGAGAAAGAAACATTTGTTAAGAAAAGGGAAGCAGCAGCCTCTGGGCGCTTCCCGTTCCATTTGCCTTTCCCATCAATAATGGCCCTAAGAAGGGAAATGGAAATGGAAATCAAGCGACGCAAGCTGAATTTTCTCTGGAAGGTTGTTTGTTTGTTTGGAGAGGGTAACGGAGGCTTGTGGGGGGGGGAAGTTAAGGAGCAAACAACAAAGTAGGACACTCCCAAGTGCACACGGGCACAGTCACACACAAGGATGGGGAAGCAATTCAATTCAGTTCACATGTCAAGCCAAATTTATCAAATTCTCACTTTCCAAAACAACACGAGAACCGACACATAGCCATCCATCGAAATTCACACTTATCCAAATTTTGCAGTGCAATTGTCCAACCAAGCAATGTTTACAAAAATGCATATAGCAGGTGCACAAAATGAATACATTAGTGAAAACAACACACCCCAAAATGAATTGTTAGGATACATTGCTTGCAAAAAATGTATACATTAGTCAAAACTACATACAAAAATGTATTTATTAGGAGAAATTCGCATTGAAATGCGGAAGAATTTTCATGGAGTTTTTTAGAAACAAAATCACAAATTGCTGTAGAATGTGGAGAACCAAATATAAGAAAAATGAGAAACTAAGAGAATCGACAGATCATTTCATCCCTAATGCACACATGTAGAGATAGAGCACACGTGTACTGACATTTGATCATGTTCCCAGAGCAGCCTCCCTCCCTTCTCCTCCTCTGCCCTGCATTGCCTCAAGGCTTTTAGACTACAACTCCCATCAACCCTGGCTATGATTCTTGTGCTGGCTGGGACTGATGGGAGTTGGAGTCCACAACAACTAGAGGGCACCATGTTGGCTCCCCCTGGATTATGGGCTATCCAGGACATCTTCTCTTAGAAAAAGGATGGTGGAATACATGGACCTTTAGAATGATCTAGCAAAAGCAAAATTAAGTTTTCTTCATCTTTCTACATTGGTGTGGGGAACACATGGTGCTCCAGATCCTGCTGAACTTCCATCAACCCCAAGCAACATGGTCCAACAGTCAGGGATGATAACAGCAATGTTGGGGGGCGCACAGGTTCCCCACCTCTTTCCTACATGTTCCAAAAGCATATCAGAATATCCCAACATGGAAATAAGGCGCCCCAGTTATTGAGAATGTTTTTACATCACTTTTCTTGAATTACACAAAACATCTTGCACCAGGAAGGGCACTTTGTGCTTTATGAGAACCCCCAAGGACCACCAACTAGAGGTATGTGTGAAAGACACGCACTTCTCACAGTGCCTCGGAGCCATTTCTGAGCACATAGATTTCTTCCCCATCAGAAGTACCAGAACTAAGACTTTCTACCCAAAAATCCATTCCTGTTTACCTTGAGCTCTCTTCATTGCAGCAGGCTCCAAACATTAACATTCTCTGGAAACATTCAAAGAAATCTGACCTCAATACACCCACAAAACCTCCATTTCTTGTGGAGAATGGAGGATAGTAAGCAGAAGTAAACAAACTACAAAAGTGGCTTTCTAAATATTGCCAGTTGTAAGCAAACAGATCATTAATCCTTTTCAGATCTGCCAACTTTGTCCTGAAGCACTGTTGGAAAGTACTGCCTGGACACTATGAATGCACTGTAAATCTATAAAGGGCAGGTCGACAGAGAACAGAGGTTCAAGGAAGATGGACCTGAACGAAAAGACATTCAAGGAGTCCTGAACAGAAACTGAAGTAGTAGTGAGGTTTCTTTTCCATAGGCCTCCAAGTGACTCCAACAGAACAATAAAGTCACAAGAGAACTGTGTCCCTTCTTCCTTTGTGCTATTAGAAGGTGGATGTTGCTAAGGGGTGGCCACAGAAGCCCAAGTCCTGGGTCTTTTGCACTGGGTCTCCTGCTAGGGATTCTGATGAAAACAGAAACAGAAGCAGAAATTGCCAACATTCACTTATCCTTCCCATGTCCAGACTGGAAATCAGTCCAGTGAATACGACAGGTATTTGTTGTAGTTGCTTTCAGATGATATGTAATTGATTATGTTGGAAACAAAGCCCTTTGAGGAGAGACTGAAAGAACTGGGCATGTTTAGCCTTGAGAAGAGAAGACTGAGGGGAGATATGATAGCACTCTTCAAGTACATGAAAGGTTGTCACATAGAGGAGGGCCGGGATCTCTTCTCGATCGTCCCAGAGTACAGGATACAGAATATTGGGCTCAAGTGACTGGAAGCCAGATTTCCGCTGAACACCAGAAAAAACATCCTAACTGTTAGAACAGTCTGACAGTGGAACCAATGACCTAGGAAGGTGGTGGGGTCTCCAACACTGGAAGCATTCAAGAGGCAGCTGGACAGCCACCTGTCGGGGATGCTTTAAGTTGGATCCCTGCATTGAGCAAGGGTTTGGGATCGATGGCCTTAGAGGCCCCTTCCAACTCTACTACTCTATGATTCTATGCCATCTCCCATTGCATTGCATTTTTTTTGCATTGAAATAAATGTGGTGAAATAGTGTAATGCTGTTCTGGGCTCCTACTGGGAGAAAGAGCAGGATACCTTATCCCAGACGTTATCCCAATTTGTTGGAATTGCTTTTAAAGATGTTTTTAAAGTTGTTTTTTTAAAAATATACTTTGTTTTAATATGTTTTAAGTCTTCTGTTTTTAAGATGTTTTAGAGCGTTTTTAGTGTTTTTGTTTGCCGCTCTAGGCTCCTTCTGTGAGGAAGGGCGGGATATAAATTTAACAAGCAAACAAATAAATAAATAATAAACATACATAGCAGTCATGGCTATTAGCCATTGATCATGCATTTCTCTAATCCTCTTTTAAAGCCTTCTAAGTTGCTAGCCAGCACTGCATCTTGTGGGAACGAATCCCATAGGTTACTTATGCTTTGTCCAAAGAAATACTGGGTTTCATTTGTCCTGAATCATCCGACACAGACTGGGATAAGGTCTCTACTTAAAAGGCTTGTTGAAAGAGGAAGGTCTTCAGTAGGTGCCAAAAAAATAACAGATGCTGTACCTCCAGCATCACAAGGCAAAGTGTGCCTCTGATTACCTGTTGCTTGGGGACATGAATGGGGAGGAAGCGATTGCCCTCCTTTCCCACTTGCAGGCTTCCCATAGGCATCTGCTTGGCAACTGTGACAGATGGGCTTTGGAGCTGATCCAGCAGCCAGGCTCTTCTTATGTGTCTGTATTTTTGCGATTTTATACCAGTATTTTATATTTTTGTATTTGTTAGCTAGCTTGGAAATCTCCACGATATAAACATTTTAAATGAAAATAAAATAAATCCCTTTGCTGCCTTACTACACATAAAAGATGTTTATCTAGATGTGCAATCTCAGTCATAAATGTTTACATTGCAATTCTCAGGACAGCAGAGAGACTGAACCAGGCAGCTTGCGGGAGAAAGCCCTGAAGAGCTCCCATTTGCAAAGCAACTGCGGCTCTGTGCTTCCACACAACTGCAGAAGATCCAATGTTGGGACAGAATCTAGCATCTCCGCTTTCATTTTATTTTATTTTTAATGAGAAGTTACTGCCGCAAATGCAGACTTCAAAAAGCGTTGGCAAAGCCTGGTGGAGCTTGGACAGGGAGTCGGTATGTCACATAGACCACTGCTCCTCCTCACAATTAGCAGGTTACATTATGCAAATTACGGACATGCACAACCATTTGCTAAATTTGCATATATTTTGAATGGTTGTGATTCAGCTTTCCTTGCCACAGAATGGGGCACACATATATATTAAGCAGACATTGGGTTAGAGCCAATGTTGATCCTACTCAGAGTAGACCCATTGAAACTGATGGCACCCAGGTAGTCATGTCTATTGATTTCAATGGGTCTACTCTGCATAGGGCTAACATTGGATATAACCCATTGTTTGCCTGTCTATCTAGATAATATTGCTCTTCCAGGCTGTCAGTGAAGGGCTCCGTTGCCCAATTACCTCTCATGTTTGCATGATGAATTTCCCCCTTACTTTCCAAGAGTGAAGCCAAGCAGAAACAAGCACAATCAGCGACAGATGGAAAATTAGAGATCAAGTGGTAGGTAAATAAGAACAAAATACCTTTGCCTTGCAGTTTAAATAAATGTTTAGGGTAGCTTCCTCCCTCCTCGTATTACTATGAAGAGGGTACAAACACACTGTCATGGAACAACAACATTAATTAGTCACACGCACTTTCAAAAGTGCTTATACCTTTGTAAGTAAAGCAATTAAAGCAGGGAGAGGGGGGAAAGAGTCGCATTTGCAATTATGCTATTGATCTTATACCCTTTCTCCACTTCGCTATGAAAACATTCTTCACACACACACGTGATAAGATTAAGAAGAATCATCACTAATGTCATCCAGGCAATGCATCATGGTGTGTGTGAGAGACAGAGCTGCTCCTTTCTTATTCCTCTCTCCTCAAAAATCCCTTACTGAGAACATTCAGAAACTGGAAAAGTATGGTGAACTTTAGGAATTTCAGTGCTCAGAGTTGAGGGAAAGGTGCATTAGAACAGCCTGCTAATTAAAAGGAAGGGCTACCTTATCTGTTTCTGCTGTTCAAATGTATCCGCCTACAGATTTGAAACATTTTTTTTCTGCAGAGCCATTTAAAAAAACAAAAAAGCAGAAGTGAAACAAACAGGGAGGGGGGGAAACTCCCAAATCTCTTGCCTCTTTCATCTGGCACCAGACAACTCACTCTTTTCAAGTTTCAAAGTCCATTAAAACATTACCTTTTGAAAAGAGATAGTTAGTTAGTCCCAGAAGTGATTTATGTAAGAGTTTGCATGAAAATGCCAACAAATGTTCATGTTCGTGTTCAAAGCAGCCCCAGCAGACTCTATGAAGTCCAATTGGTATCACTTATAATTAAGGTTTCCAAACGATATATATGTATAAATCCAACATCATAATTAGTAAGCATGCACTGATTTCTCAATTTCTGCTACAATAGACATTGACTTTGATCCGCATAAGTTGACTGATCATTAATGACATCTAATGTTAATTAATGACAATACACATGGTAAAAGGGTCCATAGAGAATGAGCTAATTATGCTTCATTTTTAAAAAGCATTTGTAATTTAGGATTTATTTCAGTAACTGTTATTTAGGTAGACAACTGCAGCAGCTGAAATTGTGCAAGGATCACTCTCAGCCCCGCAATTTGTTGTTCATTTTTTTTCATTTGGGGGGGGTGGAGGGAAACTCAAGAAGTACATAGAATCAGACACAATTTAGAGGAAATACCTTTTGAAACAAAAATATCATCTCTGGCAAAGCATAGTAGTAGAAGTCGTAAGCCAAGTATTCCACACATTAAGTCAATTCTTCTGCTTAAGACATATGCCTACTTAGTAAAAAGAAGGCTTTTCTGATTTGTTTTAAGATTTGAATTTTACGCAAATGGATAGCCAGCTAGCCAGTCACTCAAATGTTCCACATTTATTGTACATCTCACAATGGCTGGGATTGGGTGAAGTGTCTTTTGCACCAAGACCATGATCGTGCTGAAAGTTGAACCAAATTCCAAGATGCCATGCCCTTAGCCCTCTTAAGTAATGACCTGCACACTGCCTTAAGGAGACAGCATCAGAAAATGTTCATTTTCCAAGGAAATGGCCCCTCCACATGGAGGGGTACAGAAAACTGTCTCCAGTGTGGAAGATCCCCTGTTGGACCACTGAGCTCAGTAATGTGGGCCACCTGAATGAGAAGCTTGAGCTCTCTGGATACCCACTTACTGGAACATCCATTTACTGATTGCCCAGGACCCCCACTAATGCTTCCCCAAAAGTCTTTGCCTGAGATACCCAACAGTCCAGTCCAAAAACTTATAGTGAATTTTCCATTGGAAAACATTATCAGGAAAACACAGGGGTTCTCCCCAGGCACTCCTATTTCTACACTAGGCTAGCTCTCACGGGGTAAACTTGTATCTAGACTGTACCATTTTAGAATGCAAGTATGAGACTATATGATTAAATATTCTGCCATAACAAATTCCTGCACAGAAAATTAGCACATCAGGTAGAAAAGTAAGAGAAGGATTTATTTATTATATGGAACAGCACTCAGTCATGTGCACCCATACACACAGTCAGACGTGGTACAATCCAGACATCAGTTTTCAGCCTCAGTGACTACCAGTTCAACTTAGCTAAATATAAGGCACTTGTTTACGTTCTTTTTGGCAAAGCTAGCAAAAATAAAAAGAAAATAAAAAGGGAAAGACACTTAACATCAGCTGATCTAGAGAACAGCTGGATTTCATGTTTCCAAAATTGGGGATGAACTGTTCTTTAGGTGTAACCTGAAACCTGCAGAGCACCTAGGAGAAGCTAATACAGGGATAGCCAACATGGTGCCCTTCAGATGTTGGTGGACTCCAGCTCCCATCATCACAACCCATTGGCCATGCTGTCTGGGGCTGATGGAAAGTGGAATCCAACAGCATCTGGAGGGTACTATGTTGCTGATCCCTGAAAATTATATCTGTTACCTCTTCCTACACTCTACCTTAAGACTGAGTCCAATGCAGACGTTATGGCAGGGGCGGCTAACTTGTGGCCCTTCCAATGTTGCTGGACTACAACTCCCATCAACCCTAACCAGTGGCCATGTTGGCTGGGGATCATGGGAATTTTCATTCAGCAACATCTGGAGGACCACGGGCTCCCAATCCCTGCTTTATGGCTTTAAACACCAAACCATTTTTCTCCTACCTACCCCCTCCCACCTTGCTTTATTTAACATCGAACCTGAGGAAGAGTTCCGGAGAAAGCTTGATCACTATATTTTGTGACATTTTGGTATTGCCCTACTGTGGATTTGGGAATGTCCTCTTGCACCAACTTTTGTGCAATGTCTCACTTCACTGTGAACCTATCGAAATAGGCAACCCACCAATTACAAACCTAGCTGAAGCCAAGCACAGGTTGGAACACGATGACCGGGGTGGGGGACACGGTGGAAAGGCACCACAGTTTTAAACCTTAATGAAGGAAAAGCACATTATCATAACTGGCAGAGCAATTTTCCACGTCAGTAACCTAAGACTCAAATAGCTGCATATTTTTGCAGGCAAACTCCTCCCTGATGACTACCTGCTCTGCTCAAAAGGATTTATTCCAAGACACATTTTTAAACACACACACACACACACACACAATGTTTTGCCTACAAGGTTTACACACACCAATTTGGTGAAGGCTGAGGGGGAAAATGCTACAATACTGAGCAAACAGTGAGAGACAGAGAGAGAGAGGTTGGCTCAAATTCGGGTTTCATTTTCTGTAAACATCTGGGTTGTGCAACTCACTCCCAGTTTTACTGCCACCTTAACATTAATGTCGCCTCCAGCTCAACATCATAAAGATGGCGTTATTAACTTTAATTTGCTCAGGTCGTATTTCTCTTTTGCATGAGGGTGATAAATCTCATATGTCCATTACCAGACAGTGCCCAAGTAATGTTAAAAACCAGAAGATAATATTTTTCCCCACCATAAACACTTCCAACAGGAAGTGAGAGCTCATGTTTTGCCATTCAACACAATTTAGACAGTGTACTGCCATCCCCATGGTATGCAAGCCTATACACCAGCTTTTCCCAGCGTGATGACCTCTAGGTGTTTTGGACTACAATTCCCATCAGCCCCAGCACCATACAGCCATGGTGGCTAGAGCTAATAGGGAGTTGTAGTCCAAAACATCTGGAGGGCACCAGGTTGAGAAAGGCTGGGGTACACCTATTCATGTGTTAGCTGAGTTTGCAAACAGATCTCTGAAGTGGTGTTGTGTGTGCACATGAATCTTTATTTAAGCAGCACACATTTCTGATTTAGACTTCAGGCTTGAAAATAAGAAAGATGTTTATTGAGGAAATACCTACTTTGCATGAAAGAGTCTAGTTCCAACTGACTAGCTAGGCTGGAAGCACAAACCAGAGTCCACTCCTTGCCTTCCTGCATGTGAGACACAAAGAGAAGAGTAAGATGTGTCCTGTTCCAAAGAGTGAGAAGGAGGAGGAACTGGATTTGAGAAAGCAGCCTTTGAGAGTATCGGCTGGCACAGGTCAACATAGAGATGAAAGGACAATGGGACAGCCTAGGAATCTGGCGGTCCATAACTCTTATCTGTTTTTTTTAACCACGTGCAAACCCTAAGTTTGAGTTGCAGTCCAACTTACTTCTCAGTAAACATGCTGTTGGAAGTTCCACACTATTCCATGAGGCTTGCTCCCAGGGAAGCGTGCCTAGGGATGGTAGCAATCAATCAACCCTTTAAAACAGCTGTGAGCAACTTTCATCCCTTGGCCTCCCTCTCCCCATGTGGCCTGCAAGACCATTTCACTGAAGTTTGCTCACCTGCCTGATACCTGACATCAGATATGACTTCAGCTATGGGACAGGTAAAGATGGAGCTGGGTCAAAAGGGGGGATTGCAGTGGGTTTTCACTAATTGAAAGTGCTTTCCCCATGTGGATTGTTTTCAAAACACATGGGCCAAGAAGTGGATCACCTGATATCATTGTGGCATCAGGTGATCAACAGGTGGGCAACCCTGTGCACCCGGCAAACTTGGGCCATGGGAGACATATGGATGCAGCTCCCTGGCCAGATACAGATCTCTAACCTTGCTTTAAAAAATTACTAACAAATACATCACTTCCTTAAAAAAAAAAAAGGAAAATATATTGGAAACTAATAATTAATGTATTGATCATCTATGACAGCTTCCGCACTCAAGAAGAAAAAACACCATCCAAATCATTGCAATTTAATTAGTATCCTGAAATATACACATTGAAGGGATGGGAGAGAAATTCAATTCAGTTCACATTTACAGCTGAACCTATCAAATTTGCAGTTTCCAAAATAATATGAGAACTGAAACTCAGACATCTTCAAAAATTGCACTTATCTGAACTTTGCTCTTCAGTTCTCCAACAGTTTACAAAGTGCATTATATTAAGGGAAAATATATATTAATGAAAAAAACATACAAAAATGCACTATATTGGGGGAAATTGCTTGCAAGGATATGCAAGGAAACGGAGAGGTGTAGTGCACTAAGTGTGGGTCGCAGGCCAGAGGTTCCACACTCCTGATAAACATGTTCAGCTGCAAACCTCCAAGTAAGAGTCAGAATGTGTCTGCTAACGCATCCCAAAGAGGTTTGCCACTGGCTTCCAGATGCAGACATCTGGAGGGAGAGGTAGTTCAAATATTCCCCCAAGAACCATCTTCACCACTTGTTCTTTTCCTCTCCCTCCCACTGGGGAGCCTTCCCCTTGGGATTACCCTTAATACTTCAGCATGAAAGGGAATGCCCTGGCTGTTCTATGACCGAAATAAATTTTATTCATTCATTCATTCAAAGGGAACGCCAAACTTTCTGCAAGCGTATCGACTCTAGCGGGACTCACACTTCAGGAGCAACCTGGGAGGAAACCCCCGTTCACCTCTCTCCAGCCTGCCAACCTTGTTTCTCTGCACAACAGATTATCTTTCTACTGTACAAGAGCAGGTTCAGGCTTGTACACATCAGTTGTGCTGATGAAGGGAGCAGCCAGCAGGGACTTTGGCAAAACCATTCAATTCACCTCGCATGCAAGAGCAAGCAAAGCCAAACGCCGCATCTCCCCCTTGCTACGAAAGAGAGGAAATACAACAACCCCACAGCCTCTTGTGAGCTGCTCCATTAACACCGTTGCTTTCGAATGCGTCGTCGCAAGCAAAATATTTCCCGCACAGGCAACACTTGGTGGAGTTTGAAAGGAGAATGCAGCGGCTGGTGGAATGGGGGAATATGTCAACTGTGAGTCACTCTGTTTCTCATTTTTACTGTCTTCAGTTCTCCACACTTCTACAGCGGTTTGTGATCTTTTTTTAAAGTCCTCATGAAAATTAGCCAGCGTTTTAGTGTGAATTTCTCCTGCTATACATATTTTTGCAAAGCGTTTTCCTGAAGGTAGTCCATCTTATATCTTATTTTTACTATGCATTTATAAGCACGCTTTACTATAGTATACACAGTTTTGTACACTTACTTGGCTAGGGAACTACATTGCAGAATTCGGATAAATGCACATTTCATGTATTGTTAGTGGCATAGTGGTTAGAGTGTTGGACTATGACCTGGGAGACCAGGGTTTGAATCCCCACACAGCCATGAAGCTCCCTGGGTGACCTTGGCCCAGTCACTGCCTCTCAGCCTCAGAGGGAGGCAATGGGAAACCCCCTCTGAATACCACTTACCACGAAAACCCTATTCATAGGGTCGCCATAAGTCGGGAGCGACTTGGAGGCGGTCCATTTCTATTTGAGCCAGTGTGGCATAGTGGTTAAAGTGTTGGACTATGACCTGGGAGACCAGGATTCGAATCCCCACACAGCCACGAAGCTCACTGGGTGACCTTAGCCCAGTCACTGCCTCTCAGCCTCAGAGGAAGGCAATGGGAAACCCCCTCTGAATACCACTTACCACGAAAACCCTATTCGTAGGGTCGCCATAAGTCGGGAGCGACTTGGAGGCGGTCCATTTCTATTTGAGCCAGTGTGGCGTAGTGGTTAAAGTGTTGGACTGCGACCTGGGAGACCAGGGTTCAAATCCCCACACAGCCATGAAGCTCCCTGCGTGACCTTAGCCCAGTCACTGCCTCTCAGCCTCAGAGGGAGGCAATGGGAAACCCCCTCTGAATATGATTAAGAGAGCCAGTGTGGTGTAGTGGTTAAGGTGTTGGACTATGACCTGGGAGACCAGGGTTCGAATCCCCACACAGCCACGAAGCTCCCTGGGTGACCTTGGCCCAGTCACTGCCTCTCAACCTCAGAAAAAGGCAATGGTAAACCCCCTCTGAATACCACTTACCACGAAAACCCTATTCATAAGGTTGGGATCGACTTGAAGGCAGTCCAGTTCCATTTCATTGTTTCAGAAAATGTGAATTTGGTATATTCACCTTTAAATACGAACTGAATCCATTGCCTCTCCTGTTCCTATGAAGCACTATGGAAAACAGACACAACTCTCTTTCATTTTAGGGTTGTCAACAGGTTTTTCTAGCAGCTCCCCTGTAACTTGCATACCGACTTCGTATGCAGAGACTAAGCAGATGAAACTTTGCCATCACTGCATCTCTAAAATGCTTCCCCACTAAATTTCTGCTTGCCAAACATGGTGCAGGACAGGAACGGCTCTGGACATCCCTGTCATGTGAGGAGGAATGATCCCAGCTAGGGGACCCCTGTTGCAGAGACCCAACACAACTTTGCAGCATCTAATTTCATTCAAGAGGAGCTTGGTATGAGGAGTGCCACTGCATTTATTAAAGTGATTAATAATAATGTTTAGGGACTGTTCAGCTTTCCATAGCCGTCTGCAGGAGTAGTTCAGAAATCTTAATTCTGCTAAAAATCCATACATTAAGCAAATGAGCACGCCAACTTGGCACCCCTGCATCTCTGCCGTTGCAGTTATCTGGTACACCAAAGTCTTGACGAGGTCACCTCCATAAATGCAAGTTTCGCAAAAAAGAAAAGAAAAAGATATCACAACAAGGATTTAACCCACATACCTTTTCACAGCAAAGATGAAAACAATGATCTGCCAAAACAAAGCAGCCCCTCTTTGCTCCTCTACCCACAAGAACCAGATTCACAGCAAAGAACCATTTCTGAACTACAGAACAACTTCCAAGTCACTAATCTTAGAGCAGGGCTGGGGAAACTTTTTCAGGCTGAGAGCCACATGCCCATCTGGGCAACCACATGCCAGGGATGGACAGAGCAACGAATGCAAATTGTACCTTTGGCTAGTCGACCAGCTTCTACACACACTTCTCCATCCATGCAATCTAGAGGCATTATCAGGGTTCAAGGACACAGTCCAACCAGTCAAAAATACTCAAGGAGGGCTTATGAGAGGTGTAGACTAGAGAAAGTTCCAAGGGCCAGATAGAGACATCTGGGGGCCACATTTGGCCCCTGGGGTCTGAGCTTCCCCATCCCTGTTTCAGAGGCCTTTGCACACCAGACTAGCCATGTGATTTGCTGTATTCCTGTTAATATTTACATTTCACGTTTGCGTGCAAGGGACCTGCAGTCACTATCAGGAGCTGTCCAGAAGCAATAATCTTTGAGGGGTCACAGAACATTCCATAGAACATTCCACAAAGGTGCGCCTGTATGCTGTGCTTCCTTAGAGGCCTCCAGAATGCTGCCCTACCAGACTCGGCGGTGATGATTGGATGGTCCCAGAAACCAAGGCAATCCTTTGGGCAAGCCAGACAAAGCATAAGCGAAGCTACATCTGCATTACACATTTAAAGCACTATGATATTGCTTTAAACAGTCATGGCTTCCCCCAGAAGAATCCTGGGAAGTGTAGTTTGTTAAGGGTGCAGAGAGTGGTTAGATGACCCCTATTCCTCGCACAGAGCTGCAATCGACTTTGAAATCTTCCCAGGGAATAGGGGTCTCCTAATGATTCTCAGCACTCTTCACAAATGACCGCTCCCAGGATTGTTTGGGGAAAGCCATGATGGCTTAAAATGGTATCATAACGCTTTAAATGTGCAGATGTAGCCTAGGATATGCCACAGAGGAAATGCTATATAAATGCACCACCCTTCACCACTGCCTAAAGTGAAATTAGACAAATAGGGTTGCGTTCAACTAAGTCCTACTCAGAGAGGGCCCACTGAAAACAATGAACCTAAGTTAGTCATGTCTGTTAACTTCAATGGGTCTACTCTGAGTAGGACTAGCATGGAATACGACCCATATGTTTGCAGTTCCTGCTTAGGCAAAGTGTTTGAGGCATCCTAAAGCCCCCTCCCCCCAAAAAGCAGAGGGGGGAACCTTTTCAGCCCAATGGCCACAGTCGTTCGTCTGGAACATTCCGGGGGCTAATGGTGGGTGTGGCCAGAGGCAAAAATAGAAAGGACATTGGCTGTGCCTCTCAATCTTCATAAAGTAAGCTTCACACACATATCTCGCTGTCCCCTACTCAGGCAAGCAAGGAAACATTATCACATTTTAAGGGCACATTCCAGCAAGGGAAAAACACTTGAGGGTCGGTGTGGAGTAGGGTCAGTGAGGGGTGTGGTCTGGGGAGAGTCCCAAGGGCCAGATGGAGAGGTCTGGAGGGCCACATTTGGCCCCCGGGGCCCAAGGTTCCCCACCCCTGCTATAAAAAGAGTTTGAATAATATTAGCAACATTTCTGAGAGGGTGGATTTCCCACATCAGGCTCACGCAGGCTCTTGCGAAGATCAGGACAAAATTGATTAGCTCCAAGACAACAATTGCCCTCCTGATGACTGCCGGAGCCTTGCGGATGTTCTAGCACCTGTCCTGTCAGCAACCCAAAAGATAAATGTATTTATATCATCCAGCAGAGTAAATAACAAAAAAGGAAAAGTGTTGATATAGTTGTCTCTCTGACAACCCCTTGACATGTTGCTGCTGGCAGTTTTAATCAACTCCCAGCTGAGCCAGAGAAATTGGAGGGAGCAAGAGTGACCTTTTGGATACATTTCCAGTTACAGCAAACAGAAACTTGACATAGCAGGGTCCCCTCTGCCCCCCAATGCATGTTGGGTGTTCATAGGAAGAGCCCCGGGGGGGGGAGGATTTTGGTCCTTTGTATTCACGCAACACCTCTTCAGAGTTCTGGGCACTTCTTGAAAATCCCAACAATATTCTCAGTATTGTCATCCTTATCCTTTATCTTGCAGGCTGAGGAAATTGCAGCTAGCCTAATTTATTATTTATTTCAACCAATTTATTTACTTATTTATTTAAAGCATTTACAAACTGCTTAATTTTAAAAAAAACTCTAGCAATGTGCAGTATGAAAACAATCAACAAGCTCATTAAAACAAGAATGCAAACAAGTAGCTCCTGGGCTAGGTTCAAGGTGCTGGTGTTGGCGTCTAAAGCCCTACATAGCTCAAGACCAGGATATTTTAAAAGATCACCTCGTCCCCCCACACACCCAACTGATCGCTGCATTTTTCCTGTAATAAGGCACTGACCAGCAAAAGCAAAGCGAGGGAGGGAGACAAGACCCTGCCCCAGAGAGCTTACAAGCTATACATTTATTCAGTAGTGAGCCACTTGTTATGCTAGGAGAGAAAAACTGAACAGAGCAATCTTTAAAGCCAACATGTACATTCTAATGGTAGTTGGATTTATATTCAAATGTAAAAATCCAGAGTATTACTTGGGAAAGCAGCCTCAAGGCTTGCTTAGTCAAAGGCAATGGTTGTGTGAACACTGCACCGCCCCAGACCTCCTCAGAGATGGGCTTTTCCATACCAAAAACCCATTGCAAGAAAGATGCAACCTTCACATTATGTGTTTATGAAAAGCTCAGGAATACATAAACAGCTAACATCAGTTTCGAGACAAAAGCATCTGTCTAAGACTAGGATACATCCAATATGCCCTAAAGTTTCATGGCAATGAATTCATTTTTATTTACAACAGCTGCTCCTCCAAATCCCTCTCATGCTGCACAAGCATAAACAAGGAGTCAATGACACCCGCCCCAAATTTGCTCACATGCTAGCAGCAAATAGGCAGTGATCAGTGGGCAATTATCAATCAAGATAGCAATCGATAGCTCCTTAGAGTCAGAAATAAGTTATCCTAGTCAATACCAGCGTAGAGTCAGACGGAACGTTTTAGAAGAATTCACCCAGAAACTACCTCCTGCACCCCTTCCCCACACCAGCTTCCTCAAAATGACTCTTTCTCCCTACATGGAGACAGAGCCCCACACTCTTAGGGGCTGTTTGTAGTTACTCAATGATGAACGCCCATCAGGAACAGCCATGTTGCAGAAAAGAGCCCGCCACAAATGAAACGTCAACCTTATTTGCTGAATAAAATACTGCTCCACACTCTGGCTCCAATACATCTCCTAAGCTGGAGTTGGGGAGGGAGGAGTTTGAGCATCTCTTAAGCAACTGGTCCTGCCTCCCAAGGGAACCCACCTTGTTGGTACTCTAGAGATCTATTCTGTCTCTCTCTCTCTTTCTTTCTGCAGCAGCCACAGAAGACACAATCCCCATTTGTCCCGCTGGCAATATTTATGAATGTGGAATGCCAACTACAAGGACATTTTAGGGACAGCCCTTTTTTTCCCCATGGAAATTTCATTTACCCTCACTGTCTGGAATGAAACCCATTATTACCAATTAACCTGCCGTGAACCCACATCACTGCCTGAATTGAACATAATTATTCATCCATAGTAATAGCTAAAGCAAATCCCAGCCATCTTGGCTTACTTCGACTTCTCCTTAAGGAAAGCTTTCAAAAGAGGCCACGTCCTTGGTTAGGATTTTAATGCTTGGGGAAAAAAAGAAAATCCACACATATCTCCCCTGACCCCCACCCCCAGGTACAACTTTCCTATCCAGAGGTGGGTTGTGGGCAAGACAGGAAGAAAACATCTGAAAATATATCAGCAAATGCAAAATCAGCCAAGCTCCCGTGTGCCTAAAAAGGGCTCCCCTCTCCAAAACTGGAAGCTTTGCCTTGCAGGTTGGTTTGGGCAACTGACTTTCAATTCTGCACAACACAAAGCTGGCCTGTAAAAAAAAATTGGGATATATTTGCATGTATCTCGTCAGCCTTTTTAAAAATTAACTTATACCCCTCATTTTTGGCCATCGAGGTAGCTCAGGAAAAAAAGCAACAAAGACAAGAACGTAAGAAGCCGCCTTGTACTGAGTCAGACGAACTGGTTCATCTAGCTCAGTATTGCCTACACTGACTGGCAGCAGTCCTCTAGGGTTTTCAGATGAGATTATCTCCCAGCCCTGCCTGGAGATGCCAGGGACTGAACTTGGGACCTTCTGCGTGCAAGGCAGATGCTCTCCCACTGAGCTACGGCCCTTCCGTACAAAATACAACACAAACCAGAAAATACCATTGTAAAACCTCATAAAAAGAGCCAAAAAATACACAAAAGACAACAGCGTCACAAAAACAGAACAGTGCCAACATGCAAAAGCACGGTTAAGGCCAGTTTTTCGTTGCCCACCAAAAAGCAAACCGTGGCTGAGCAGGCCTCCATTGGAAGGGGAGCTGCCTAGGCAGGGGGCCATGAATTAAAAGGGCCCATTTTCCATGTCTTCCTGCCTCACTTCTGAAGGGGTAGGAGATGCTGTGTACTTGGACTTTGAAAAACCTTTTGACCAAGACTCTCAACAAGGCTCCTGAGTAAGGTTAGCAGTCATGGGCTAAGGAGATGAGAGGATGATTCCTCTGATGGAGCAGCAGCTGGTTAAAAACAGGAAGCAGAGAACAGGAATAAATGGAGAGTTCTCATAATGCATGAAGTGGGGTCCTTCAAGGATCTCTGTTGGGACCTGTGCTTTTTACACTTGTTCGCAAATGATCTGGACTTAAGGATGAACAGCAAGACAGCCATGCTTGTGGATGATACCAACTCTATGATGAGTTTTCGCCGGGCTTTGAAGACCTGGTTGTTTAAACAGGCTTATGAGGTGGGTTAGGTTCTGTAGGTTCCGTAGCTATTGGTTGTGATTTTAATGTGTTAATGTTTGTATGCCTTTTGGCTAATGGAATTTTATATTTTTGGTTGTACGTCGCTCAGAGTGGTTGGACAACCTCCCAGGCGGGTGACTAATAAA
Organism: Rhineura floridana; assembly: GCF_030035675.1. Lineage (NCBI taxonomy): Eukaryota > Metazoa > Chordata > Lepidosauria > Squamata > Rhineuridae > Rhineura > Rhineura floridana. The sequence continues at coordinate 3,179,474 of NC_084493.1, read as the reverse complement.
TCCAAAAAATAAAATAAAATAAAATAAAATAAATTATTTAGGGTGGCAAGTACAAAATGGGATTGCAAGGAGTTCCCAAAGGATCTCTTCAGACTAGGTGAATGAGCATTAAAATGGCAGATGCAGCCCAATTGAAGCAAGCATAAAGAGCTGCACGTTGGGGAGGGGGAGATCCTAAAGTCACCTTTCACAGTGATGGGGTCCGAGCTGATGGTGACCATCTAGGAACAGGCTCATGGGCTCATCATGGACAGCCCAATGGAAACATCAACCCAATGTGCAGCAGCTGTGGAAAAAGGCAAATTCCACACTAGAACTCAGTCAAATGATCAGTATCACAAAGCCAGTATCACAAAGCCTGCAACGGAATCCATTTTATGTACTCTACGTTGAAAGGATTTCTCCCCCAACCCTAGTTTGAAGTTCTTATATGGCACATGTATGCTTAGCATTATTTCTGCTGACCACCAGCACCACCAAAAAAAGTCTCTACATATGCCAAGCAAGTTGCATCAATCTGTGTTTGTTTTAAAAAAAGGATTACTTGTCTTTCTATTGCCGTTCAATCAGATGAGCCAAAGCTTTGCAGGAAAAAGAGACATAAATCATGGTTAGAATTCATTTCAAGTTGTCAGATATAAATATACTCAGATTACAGTGACTAAAAACATATAAAAAATATCCAGAAGGAAGCTTACATTCCGTTCTGTTAAGATTCCAAAACTCCACAATTGCTGCAAAGTGTTGAGCGAAAGACAGCCCCAGCCCAGCCCTCCTCCATAGCTAGCAGAGCAGAAAAGAGGGACAGCAGCATGAAGACAGAGGGAACATATGTTGAAGCTGATTAAAAGGAACACTTTCCTCTTCCTTCTCTCAGAAACAGATGACTTTCATATGACAATTAAATGCAAAAAAAAGTGGAGAATAAATAACACTCAGAATGGAAGTTAGGTGGATAGTGTCGTATGTAGTTTAACTAGGGGCTTATCTATACAGTGGTTTACTGTGTGTTTGGTGCTACTCACATCTTCTTTAAATTTGCATGGTTCACATGATGTTACAGGCAAACAGAAGCTACCATGCAGTTTCCCCCTGTAAATCTATACTAACACAATCTGCTGACAATACGAAAAGGGGAGAAAAAACATCTCCACTCCGTTTCTCTAATGATTGTAGATGCTTTGCTCTGATGCTTTTAGGTGGGTGTGCCAATTGTTCCCCTCTCAGCCCACTGTCTCCTGCTCCTTTCTTTCATTTTGCTCCCTATAAACTGACAAGCAACTTCTGGTTACTCTCCTCCATTTCGGTTGGCCTTTTTTATGTTGCTGCAAACAGTGCCTTTATATTCTTTTTCCCCTAACTTGTGCCAAAAGCGTAACACTGCTCAAACAAAGATTTGTATTTCAGCTGCATCCTACCAGCCATCGGCAGGGAAAACTCAGACATTTGCACTTCCAGGTTTTTTTAAAGGAACCTACTGAAGCTAGTAGAACAAAGTGAACATGCTCGGTCACCTAGCAACCAGAGGGAGTGGAAATGTATAATTAGAGGGCGGGGTCACAAGGAAACAGCGAGACTAATTCTTTCCAGACAAATGCCTGCTTACGTGAATGGGAAAAAGCAATTGGCAGCTACCATTGAGCAGGAACTGCAGATGGTGAAAATGAATAGCAAAGGTAAAAGCAGTGTATTTGCTACGACGAAGAAATGTTCCCATGTAGGTGAGCCCTGGGTGGTATTAGTTGTACCTGGGTAGAGTCAGGAGTTGCCCATTGCTGTTCTGTTCTTGTTGAAGACAATAAAGTTCTTGTCCAGCTGCCTGGCTGGTGAGTCCTCTAAGACCTTTTCAGATGTTCTCATTCCCCATTTTCAAACACTTTTCAATGCGATTATGCGGTGTGCTTTTAGGGACCTGGAGGCCAGCACGCTTAATTGGTGCTTAATCGGCAGACTTCTGACTTGTCAGGTCCATTTAGTTTGTTACTAGAACCCCACGATCTACCAACCAGAATCAAGTGCCAAAGACATAAAGCACAGGCGTCCCCCTGAGCACAAGTCACCCGGAGTCTGACCAGTAGATTCCATCCTACCTTCTGTCCATCCCCACTCCAAGCCTTCCATCAGGGGATGTAAAAGGGCCAGGCCAGCTCATTGGCTCCTGCTGGTCTGGGATGGCTAACAAAAGACCAACTGAGCAAAATCAGGCAAGCCCAGAAGAACAGCATGCTGTGTAGGCGGCACAAACTGCCGTGCTTGTTAGCAACCTCTGCCTACTTCATTTTATAGACATTGCACGGAGGCGGACAAGATGAATGAGAAGCTCCACTGAAGAGGCAGAGACTGCAATGAAGCCTGGTCAAAGGGCTCTTTGAAGAGCTTTTAAAGCATCTTAGAAGAGGGTGAATGGGAAAAAATGTGTGTGTTTACCTGGCTGTGGAGTGGCTGCAGCTCAGGGAAAGCCAGGCCCTGCTTTGCAGTTCCCACCTTCTCCAGTTCAAAATAATGCCCAGGAGGAAAGCCAAGGAACTCTAGAGATCCACTGGCAGCAACTATGATCTATATGCAACAAGCCCAAATCAACACACTTATATAACAAGTAAATTAGACAGGCTTAAGTTCCCCATCCACGTTACCGTTTGCCAGGGATGCAAAGCCCTGTGGCCTTCCAGATGTACCTGGACTACAACTCCCATCATCCCTGACCACTGGCCATGCTAGCTGGGGCTGATGGGAGTTGAACAACACTTGGAGGGTCACAGGGAGGGATGGGGGACAAACTCACGACTGGACCGCCAATCCAAAGGTGGCAAGTACCGCTGTTAACAGAGGCATGAAGAATTTTAAAAATCCAGTTACTTACACCTGCAATCAACCTTCCCCCACCCCACCCCAGTGCACATCATCAGGTAGCCAGGAGCTTTGATGTTCCCATTTATTACGACTTGGGAGGATTACAGGAGCCTGTCCTAGGGTAGCCTTGGAGTCTCTGCATAGATTAGAAAGGACAATATTCTACACAGCCAATTAAGATCTTATCATATTAATTGAACTGCCATTAACACATTGCCACAAGTGATTCCGAGTAATCCCTGTGGGCAGGCACACACACAAAAAGGCCACTCACCAGCAAGGAGCCAAACTCTGTATCTAGCAGAGCTCATGGAAATACGGGTACTGAAGGGAAGGACTGTCTCCAAGTAGGCAGCATGGGCTCAAAACAGAGTGGATGGAGCGAGTTAAGCAGCATGCTCGGAGCTGCAAGACACTGGCAGTCGTGATAGTCTCTTCAGCTAGCAAAGAGGAGGCTGCTGTTCACCAGCCATATGGTTGACCATAAAAGTTAGTTCTGACAATCACAGCATAGGACGCCTCTGGCATGCAACACCACAAGAAGAATGTTCCTCCAGCAACCCAGGGAGATCTCTTTCCAACTGGCACCAGGCTGCGTCTTGTTAGGGCACACCACTGTGCCAACACGGTGCCCTCCGGATATTTTGGACTGCAACTCCCATTTCAAAATGGTGACAAGCTGCGTTTTGTTACGATACACCAGCCTTTGCCAATCCTCCAGCCATGGTGGCTGGGGCTGATGGGAACTGCGGTCCAAAATACCTGGAGGGCACCAGACTGCAGAAGGCCGGGACGCACCATCAGTGTCACGGCTTTGTTGAGGAGGAAGGGTTGCTGCAACACACACCTAGTCCTTTCCCCCTATAAAACCAGCTCAACAGGCAGCAAGTACAAAACGGGTATGCCTGGGGAGGACCCAGAGCTGCATGGCACAGAGTCTGCTTTGCATGCACAAGACCCCAGGTTCAATCCCGAACGGCATCTCCAGGTAGGGCTGGGAGAGACCTTTGTCTGCCAGTCAGTGTGGAAAATACTGAGCTATATGGATCATTGATCTGACTCGGTGTAAGTCAGCTTCCTAGGTTCCTATCGCTTTGTGGAGAAGAAAGAGGACTGGTGAGGACTCGAGAGAGGGCCTTCTCAATAGTGGCCCCCGCCCTTTGGAACTCTCTCCCTAGTGACCTATGCCATGCCCCATCTATAATGAGCTTCCGCAGGACCCTGAAGACTTGGCTTTTTAGGCGGGCGTTCGAGATGGGCTAGTTTTCTACTGTTTTTAAATTTTAATTGTTTTATGTACTGTTTTATCTTGTACGTCGCCCAGAGTGGCTGGACAACCAGCCAGATGGGCGACTAACAAATTTAAAAATAAATAAATAAATAAATAAAGAGGGAAAAACATTGGTTCATTGGCTATTAGAAACAAGTATTGTGGGCTTCCTGTGGGCATCCGGTTGGCCACTGTGAGAACAAGATGCCAGTCGGCAATAATGCAGTAACTCTGGGGAAGCGTCACAGAACAACCAATAAAGCAGAATGAGGGTCCAGGACAAATCCACCACTAATTATTTTGTCAATGACATGTGGCAGATACACCCCCACATGCCCACACAAAAAAACCCATGAGCCTGGAGGACCCTCAAGCTGGACTCGCTGCCGCCTGATACATTTGCTGAATGCTCTTTGAACTTTGTGTTGTTATGTGCCTCCAAGCTGACTGCAACTTATGGCGACCCTATGAATCAGCGACCTCCAAGAGCATCTGTCGTGAGCCACCCTGTTCAGATCTTGGAAGTTCAGGTCTGTGGCTTCCTTTATGGAATCAATCCATCTCTTGTCTGGCCTTCCTCTTTTTTTACTCCCTTCAGAAGAGGTTGAGTTGGCTGGAAGAGGGGGAGAAACCTCTTTATGCCAATTGTTTGGGGTAGCAGATGTAAAGACTTCTGCTAGCTCTCTCAAATGCACATTATATTTTCATTAGAGCACAGCCTAACAGATGACAAGAACATTAATAAGATTTACTGGGGACAAGTTTGGATGGTCCCCCTCACCCACCCCCAGACAGTCAAAGTATGGAAAGCCAAGAAATCTGGAACTGTAATGAATTTTGCCGCCGTAATGAAAACAATTAAGGTAAGCACTGAGATAACAGAGAGGGAAGGCCCAGAGATCTGCAGGATACAGGAGGAGGCCCATCTGGCCATAATCGCCAGTGTAGATGGAGATGGATCAAAGGCCCTCCTCCGGGTGCCTACTCCAAGGGAAGCTCGGAGAATGGCCAAGAGAGGGCCTTCTCAGTGGTGGCCCCCAAATTATGGAATGATCTTTGTGACGAGGTGCGCCTGGCACCAACACTGTTATCTTTTCGGCACCAGGTCAAGACTTTCCTCTTCTCCCAGGCATTTTAGCATGTGTTTTATATTGTTTTAAATTTTTAAATTGTGTTTTAAATTGTGTTTAAAAGATGTATTTTAAATTGTATTTGTTTTTAGTTACTGTAAACCGCCAGAGAGCTTCGGCTATAGGGCGGTATACAAGTATAATAAATAAATAAATAAATAAATCACCCCCCAAAGTCCGTCTCGATCTTGAGCTGGTACAGTCTGGGCCTAAGAGTGATACTCCAATTGCAGCCCAGGGCAAGCCACTCTCTGAAATGTTGAGATAACAATACCAGTCTACCTTCCTAGATTGTTGTAATAATTATTAAACTTTCGTTGTGCTTTGAACATAGGGGAAGCGCCATAGCTCAGTGGCAGAGCATCTACTTGGCATGCAAATGGTCCCCGGTTCAATCCCCAGCACTTTCGGGTAGGGCTGAAAGAGACCCCTGCCTGAAATCCTGAACAGCCACTGCCAGTCCGTGTAGACAGTACTATGTTCTGATAGACCAACGGTATGACTCGATATAAGGCAACTTCCCATGTTCCTCACGCCTCTAATCGCCTTTAAGCGGGCAGTGTGCTGTTTCCCAGCCAATTCCCGAGTGAGTAACCTCCTAGATCTCAAACTGCTCCTGGTAACAGATGCAGCTCCAGAAAAGTTGATTGATAACTCCTTTCCATGCAGCCACAGGATGGCTTCTAAGTGTTGGAATACATGGTTCAGCTCCAACTTGTGGGTTGAGGCTGCATGTGGGTAGCTAGAGAGGAGACCTCCTGATTGCTAAGCTATACCTCTCTCCTTTGATCTCCTGCTGACTCTCCCTTCCTGCTAGACTGATATGCATAGGATGTTGACCACATCTCCTTCCTCCTTCTTTCTCTTGAGAGGGAGAGCAGACATCTTCTCTTTGTCTCTCCCTCTCCTCCAAGTATGAGGGCAAACACTAGGCTTAGTGTTTGCATCTCCAACTTAGCTAGTTAGCTAGATGTAGAACTCTTTCCTATCAAGCATGTACTTCCAGAATAAAGTAGTTATTTCTTATTTTGAAGCTTAAAGTCTCTGTCTGACTAATTCGCAGAGAAGGTGTAAACTGTAGCAAAGATTCAAACACATAAAGGCTCACTCAGCCTCTCCGTTCCCTATTTCGCCACTCTGCGACACTAAGGCCCATCACTGGTCGCAGGCGTATCAGAAAAGCCCCGCCAAAAAAAATATACATTTCTCCCCTTGCTTTCAAGATGCAAGTCTGGCACACAGACGCTTCAGAAAAAGGGGTAAGCACAAAACCTGGACCTCTGCAACAGGGACAGAAAGCTGGTGGCTCTCCAGGTGTTGCAGCCCAAACACCCGGAGTGATGGGAGTCCAAAAACAACTGGTGGGCCACAGGATCCCCAGCCCTGCTCTCCAGCAGCCTTTGCCAACCTGCTGTCCTCTAGATGTTTTGGAGCGCAACTCCCACGTCTGTGCTGGCTGGGGGTGATGGGGAGGGCACCAGGTTGGGGAAGGCTACTCTAGGCCTTCTTTAGGGAGGAAGAGCAGGCTAGAAATATAAACTTAATTAATTAATATTAATGGGCACCCCTCCGGAAAAAGGGGTTAGGCACACAATCCCTGAGGCTCCGCCTGCAGAGACGCACAACACCTGCCTTCCGGAAAGCACTTTCAGAGAGGTGCCCTTCACTGGCACTTGTAAATTTCGGCCCCGGGACTGCACCAAAAGCCCATCAGGCAATAGTCAGATGTTGTTTAATTTACAGTCCATGGCCTCCAGCATTGATTACGGGTCAAGCGCTCTTGCTGAATAAGCTACCCTATTAACGGCATGACACATCGGTGGCTTCACCAATAACAGATGGGCAACATTAAGATCCATAAGGTCACAAAGTAATAGTGACAAGCTGAGATGCAGATTTCCAGGTTCACTGATGTGACAAAGTCAGTTCTAATAACCCATCGCTCTCCCTCTCCTCCCTCCACGAGCCCTTACTTTTGTTCTGTTGAAGCAGCTTCCCTCAAATATATCTCAGCTCCCATCAAGACTTTATCCAGGCAGGCTGGAAATCTACATAGTTTTTGATCACATTGTAAATCTTCATGCAAAAACGTTTCCGGCACCAATGAGATGCACAAAGGGCTATCCTCAGTTGGAAAGTATGTAGTGCCTACAGACACACCCACTGATACCAAGGAAAATAAAACTTCAAAACCAGTGGGGCCAAAATGCCAAAAAATACAAGACATTGTAATAAGTCACAACAACCATAATAGGTATGTTATCTTAACATCTCTAATGGGAAAGAAATCCACAGTCCCAACTAAGTCCATATTGAACATAATCAAATTTGCTGATGTGTTTAATGCTGGAGTCTCCCTTTGAAATTTTCTTAGTTGAAGCCTGACAACTTTCTGGTCAGCAGTAGAGCATCCTGGGAGATGGAAACAAGCTTCTCCTGGTTTCTAAACACTGCCATTTTCCTCCCTCTCATTGAGAAAGGGCCTTAGCCAATGGCAGCTGGTGGCTCCATGTCAGTGGGGCAGTGGAATCCGCTCCAGGTTTTAGTCAGAACTTTCAGTGCTTGGACAATTCCTTGAAAGTTCAGACTAAAACCCGGGGCGGATTCCACTGCCCCACTGACATGGAGTCGCCAGCCACCACGGCCCCGGCATGCAAACGGACCCGGGTTCAATCCCTGGCATCTCCAGGTAGGGCTGGGAAAGATCCCTGCCCGAAACACTGAAATGATGCTACCAGTCAGTGTAGACAATAGTAGCCTAGATCAGTGCTTCCCAAACTTTCTTCTGACGGACCACTTGAAAAATTGTTGAGGATCTTGGTGGACCCCTTAATGACTTTTCCACCTCTTGTAGAAGTTGTATTGTGCTGTGTTAGATGCTGTATGGTTTTTAAGTGTATGACTACTGACACGCTGTGGTCCACCTGAATGAGGCTCATGGACAAGTGATGTTCCATGGGCCACAATTTTGGGAACCCCTGAGCTAGATAATCAATGGTCTGACTCAAATCAAATGGAAGAAGCTGCCTTATAGCATGTCAGAATTCCGTTCGTTCCAGCGATCATCAACTTTTGGGAGCCAATGGACACATCTGGAATTCTGAGTGCATATCATGAGCTTGTGGCTGCTTCTCTCCCCAGGACAGTCTCCCCACCCCAAACAGACAGAAAACACGTGTCCATGCATAAACACAAAATACATTTTGCTTTTCCATGGCATTTGGGTATGGGTCTGATCCATTAGAATTAAAATGGAGCCTCTTACATTTCCATGATTTTACACACACACACAACCATCAAATTCAAGCTTATGCTTGAAGGCTGCACAATGGAAGTCACAGTTCCGGTGTTTCAAGGCACAAATCCTCAGGGATCTTCATTATTTATTTATTTACAAAGGATGACAACAACAAATCAGAGTATACATCTGTGGGGACAGGTACCCTAAGATTTGATGGGGCTTTGGAGAGGATCCCTCAAATAAATGCAAGGATCCATAAGGGTCCACGGCTTGGATCCATGTTCTTGTGTTATGGCAGGGCTGGTCAGCACTGAATCTGTGTGTTGTTGTTTTTTACAAATTAGTCAATCAAGATGCCCATGCTGGCAAGGGCTGATGGGAGTTGTAGTTCAAACCATCTGGAGGGCACCAGATTGGCAAAGGCTACCTTGAAGAAACCACCCCCTCAGCGCTAAGTTCCAGCCTCTGAAACTAATCCTCGAGGTGCACCATGTGGTAGCAACAAGTTCAACAAACCCTGAAGTCTGTTAATTCAATGCAGACTTTCCCCCTAATATCTTCACATTGTAAATCCAGCAACACGGAACCGAATGCAACTGTAATTCATGCAGGCAGCCGGTTGATGTCATAAACCATGACAGCCAAGAGGTTTATGAAGAGGAAGAAAAACCTTGAGAAATAAGGGAGGGAGGGGGGAAAAGGGAGTTCGTGCAAGATTCTCCCCTTTCTCAAGAGAATCTTAATGATGGGGGGGAGGGGAAGGGAGACTAGTTCCCAGTCCTTGCATTGGCTAAAGGAGATATTTGACAACGCAGCAAGAGATCTCCACTTTTGAGTAGGTTCAGAGCCGGCAAGAGACTCATCCAAACATCTCTGTCAGAAGTTCAAAGGATATCAAATTCTGTCACCCAGGACTCGCTGGTCAACCCTGCAATCTCCTCTTACAGGTAACTGTTACTTTCCAGCGAAAAATCTGCATTGGCTTTTCAACCCCCCCCCCCCAAACAGTTATGCCTTTTCTCACACATTTCGGAGGTACAGGCGGGCATATATGCCATTGACGGGGAAGGCAGGAGTTGGGGGCTTGGGGGGTAGTTATGCTCTTTTTTTTCTGAGTTGGAGACCCACATGCGACTTTTAATATGGGAATAATTCGATCTTTTAGGTATTTTGGATAAAATGATATGGTGGCTCTCTGTTCCAACAGACAATGCCTGTTCCTTGCCTGCATGGAGGTTGGAGAGATGTGGGCACGTGGAAGCCTCAGACCTTTCCACTGCTGCAATGTAACCTACTGTGCAAAGGTAATGCTCTCATCTTTGCTCCACCCACTTTTGACTCTGGTCCAACCCACCAATGGCAGGCAGCCCACCCGCCACAAGAAATCAATGGTAGTCCCAAAACCCAGCGGATTGTTGGATTATGTCAAAATCCGGCTATAAACCCAATTTAGCGGATATTCTTCCTCATCCCTAATTTATACTGCCTCCTACCATGGCGGTACAGCATAGCCATCATGGCTAGCAGCCACTGGGTAGCCTTATCCTCCATGCACTTGTCAAATTGTCTTTTAAAGCCATCCAATAAAATGCCTGGGTAACAAGGAACATTTTGAAATTCAAATTCCTCCTGAAAGTCCATAGTAACAGAGACAGATGCACTTCACTGGGGAGGTCATTCCACAAATGGGAGCCACCACTGAAAGGCCCTGTCATCATGGGTCAGCGCAAACTGAGCAATCCTCAATGGCGTTAGGCAGTCACCTTGGACAGCAGTACAGGGTTGTGGTGCACAGTGTTGGAGAACAGAACTCTCTGTGTGCCCTGCCCCACTGCAGAGAGCCTGATGCCCATATGTATGGCTAGGATTGAAGTAAGATTCAGGAGGCAGTCTAATTGGCTTCAATATGTTGAACAGAAGGGGGACCCATCCTGTCCTTCACCACAGGCCACAACTTGTCTTGGGCCAGCCACAGAGAGGCTGGTTTGACCGATTCCTCTCCCACATTCTCTGGGTATTTAGGAAGCCAGTCAGCCAATGCAAAGATGTGATGCATAAAAACTTTGAACGGTTTATGTCAAGACTGTGGGAGGCATCAGGAAAAGAAAGCCTAGCGCTTGCCAAAAATGAATAATGGGCATAATGCTGTCTTAGCTATTTTATACCTATTAGCAAACAGTCAGTGCCCAGGAATAGCTTCTGCTTTTTTAAATAAAATAACCTATTTTAAGTAACTAAAATGTGGTTTCAAAGAAACTTCATGGAAATTAATTAGGTTCCTTTGGATTTTAATTACATCTCCACGATACGGACAGTCTAATTATCCAATAATCCTATTTCCTACAAGCGAAGACGATGACTGAAGAATACTGTGTGACAGAACACCAAAGAATCTATCGCCCACCATCGCTCTCTATAGGACAATCAGTGTTCGTTATTTATTGAAAAAGTTCCTACCTACATTTCTGCCATAAAAGGGCTGATGGCCCAAGACATTTTGTTGCCTGGGACAAAGAACAAGATATCCCCCACCAATTCTATATAAACCTGGCAGGTGAATCTTACGTCAGCCCAGGTGATGAGATAGGCCCCTCCACTGCCCCCGAGGCAACAGGTTAGTTTAGGGGGAACAGAACAGGCCACAAAGCAGGCTCCACCCTCCAACTGCATTTTTAAGTAAGCTGACCTAATCTGCATCTCCCAAACTAATACATGGATCAAGACATAACAACCCTTTGGTTTTCATGACACAGTTCAAAAAGCATAACAAAATGCAACCCAACAGAATATAATTTAGGATAAAATATGTTTAGAAATAACGCAGATTTAAATAATTAGGTATTGTATCCCAAAATATGTACGTAAATATGAATTTACATATGGATTTGTCAAAAAAAAAAGACCCCATCACATTTGCAGATTAATGCAGAAACTGGATGGAATTGATTTAGGAATAAACATATGTGAAAATGATATAGAATGGAAATAGATTGATCTACCCATTAAGCATTTACTCATGAGTGGCCACCGCTCAGTTTCTCATCACTTGACTGGGCAAGTGAGTGTGTGATCCAACTCCCTTGAAAAGCAGGCTAAGAAGATTTGCTGAAATTTCACTGAAACCACTGTGAAAAATCAGTTATGACGTGAAGCGCCATTGACTTCAAAGGGGAACCTGCCTGGATCTATCCCATTACGAATACCCTTTGACTGTAGTGCTTGCTCCCCGGTGTTTCATTTGCCCACTTGACAAAAGGAGCATCCAGTTATTTCACTCTTCTGCCCTCTGGCTAACCACTGTTCTAATGGCAATCCAGGTATGCAACTAGCTCCACTTCCTGTTCATTTTTGCAGGAGACAAAAAAGATTGGCATAGTTCCTTGCACACAGAGGCAATCCTTCCCATGAAAGGACTCTGGTACATATAAAATAAGACAGCTTTGATCAGCACTGGCAGACCTAAGTGGGTGCATCAGCAATATATGACAAAAGGAGCTCAGCTCCCCAGAGTAGAGATGTCATTAAGGTACAGAAAATGGAGGGGGGAATCATTACCAGATCCATAAATGATTACAGAGTGGCAGGATCTTGTCACTCCCCTTCAATGCCATTGGCAGAATTTGGTTTTCAAAACAGACCCAGGGAAGAACAAAAATCCATTTGTACTTGGATGCATAGGATAAAACATCCCTTGAGAGGATGGTAAACAGAATGTTGGCTGGCTCATCTAACGCCCACCCATCTCTCTATACTGGTAACGGAATGGAAGTGGAGGAGCCTGTCCGGTTTACACACAGGTCCTTGCATCTTCCAGCTTGTCTGGGGACCTAGAGGTTAAAGGTTGCTGATCGTCTCAGCCTTTTAAATAAGTTTGTAGTCCTTAAGATGGAGGGAAGTAAGGAAGGGCCTTAGCTCAAAAGGTACAGCGCGTCCTTTGCATAAAGAAGATTCCAGGTTTGATCCTTGGTATCTCCTGGTAGGACTGGCAAAAAATCCCCATCTGAAACCCTGGCAAGCGGCTGCCAGTCAGTGCAGCCCATGGGAGAGGAACTTTTTTAAAAAATAAAGGAAAAGGCCTGCCATTCCTCGAAGGAAATGCATCAGGGCCATGTATACGTGGTGGCCAGGGCCATAACCCAACGTGTGGGGGGACAATTCTTTCCTCCGCTACTCTCCCCCATTCACACACACCAGTCCACCCCACCCCCACGCACATCATAACAATGTTCCAAGAGCCTGGCTGCTGGATCAGGCCCATGGCCCGTCTAGCCAGGCTTCCTGTTATCACAGGGGCCAAACAGATGTCTCTCCCCCTATTTATGCAGAGAAACACAGGGCCCTGCCGCATCCCAAAGCAGCACACTGGCCCATCTAGCTCAGCACTGCCTAGTACGCCGACTGGCTGCCACTCTGCAGGATTTCAGACGGAGAGTTTTTCCCAGTCTGCCTGAAAGTGCCAGGGATTGGATGTGCAAAGGAGATGCTCTAACCACTGAGCCGTGGCCCTTCCCTGCTTTGATATTTGATATCCAGCTGCACAGGTAGGTACATTTTCCTCCCATCCCTAAACATCGAGAGAGGAGAAAGCACACACACCACAAACAGATCTCTGCTGACCCATAAACAGAGAGGGCAAAATTACAATCCTTGCAACACATGAATCACTCTCTCCAAAACAGGCCGGGCATTTTTTTTGTACTTTTCCCAAGAGGTGGTGAGAAAAAAAGAAAATGATTCAGAGTTGCAGGGAAAGCCCTGAATGCCGGTTTAACAAGGCACACTTCTGCTGTCTCAGACTAAAAAAAAATGCAAGGTAAAAACCAAATCCCTCGCTCGCTTTCTGATCTCTTTTCACCTGAGGTTTATGCCAAGGTGTGAGCTTGTTTGAGCGAGTGAGCAAGAGCCAAGTTCATCAGCATTGTCTCAACAGAGGGTAATTCTGCAACGTTGCAGGTCAGGTGTATAGCTCTGCAAACTGAGACAATGGAGGCATTAGAGGCCCTTCCATCATTGGGCTGACAGAAAAGTTTCAGGAATGGGATAAAAGCTTCATGGCTGTGTGGGGATTCGAACCCTGGTCTCCCAGGTCGTAGTCCAACATATGGATTTGAGGGTGGACACTCAACTTTCCTGAGAACAAGCCACCTTGAAACAAAAAGCAGACTAATGCCACATGTACTAACGATGATCTCAATTCTCCGGGTGTCAGTCCTTCTGTAGACACCACCACCCATACGCAAGAGGAAGGACTCAGGAACTTTAAGGCAGGAGAGTGGAAATAGGAGTATGGGGGGGGGGGCACACACTAATCTTTAGGAGTGGAAAACCCAGCAAAAGCCAACGAAGGCTGAGCATGCTCTGTGGGCACAGAATTCTGTTGACTATGCGGTGGGAGAATACAAAACCAAGGGGAATGGAACAGAGCAGATGGAACCCAGAAAGACTCCACACTGCAACATTTGGTTGCAGGTGCCACTTGTCAGTTTTTTTAAAAAAATTACAAAGACTTTTAATGAAGCTACTATTTTTCTTAAACAGCACTTCAGAGACTACGCCCACTCTCAAATCTAAGCAGGCTTCCCTTTTATCACAGTCAAGTTCATTTCTTTTCCAAATCCCCCTTCCACAGGCCCTTTTCATTCATACCATCTTATGTCGACTTCCTCTCTGGAAAAAGGATTTGGAGGCCACCGACACCTCAAGCTCAGCAATATCTAGATTAATTCACAACAGCAGGAGCCCCAAATCTTTTCATTTTTAAATTTTTTGTACCCTCCCTCGACAGCCGAAGTTTCTCCAGCACCATTTCCCTGGGTCAGCAGAATTTACTGCCAGCCAACGGCTTACAATCCCCCCCCTTTTTTTTAGCAAGTCTGGCCCACTGCCACGGAAGCCGAGTCAGCCTTCTACACGCACAGAGAATATGGCAGGCCGGCCAAAGGCCACTTTGCACATTACGCATCAGCAAAACTGAGCTTGTATGTTGCATGTATGTTTCCAATGGGGAAGGGTGATGACAGGGGAAATGCAGCTAATCACAGCTCCTTGACAAGCAGATTTGTGTGATTCAGGTGTGCTGGGAAACCTCCAAAATGCCATGCATAATTCTGTCAAAGCAGCATTTCGATTTGAGCCTTGGGGGCAGGGAAGGAAGGAAGCTCATCAGCATCACTCACAGAGGAGAAACCAAATATCCCCATCTGCACTTGAAAAATGATTTCTCCACACCCGTAGGCAGACTGGAAAAAGAAATGCTTCTGGCACGAGAGGAACTCTTTCCCAAGCAATCAGCACGTCCACTTCTAAGATTAAAAGCTGCCAAGGCTTCCGTGCAGGGTCAACCCCAGGAAAGTCTTAACATTTTTTTAAAAGCACTGTAAACCTCAGCCACTGAATAATGTCTGTTCAACTTACACACAGCTTTCTATCATTATTGGCCAAGCCAAGCAAAAAAAAAAAAAAAGGCATTGCTATTAGCTATTCAAAAGCTAGAGAGAAGGCAAAAGTGTTCTCCATTTTAGCCCATCAGCAGGAGTAGCTGGTCCCCGTTGATAGTGGCTGGGCGGAAAGCAGAGCATTGCCAGTCGAGTCTAGTTTTGCCCCTGCTGAGTTCTGTTATGGCAATGTTTTATTTATTCATTTATGAGATATATATCCTGCCCTTCCTCCCAGTAGAAGCCCAGAGCGGCAACGTTGAGACTGAGGAGGAAGATGACAGCCAGGGCCACCCCTTGGACCGGATAGAAATAAGGAAGGTGGCAGACAGGTGGGGGGCTGCCTGTTGGTATTCTGAAGTTGGTGGGGCAGTGCCCCATTTTCCCTAACAGACCAACTTCCAGTGCCCATCAGAGCTAATTAAGGAACACCAGCAAATTTCAAAAGCCATCTATCTGCAAACCAGGCCGGCCCTTTCAATAGGTAGAGTGAAGCAGCTACCTCAGACTGCAGATGTGAAGGGGCGACCCTGAGGTGTTGGATGGCAGAGCTGTCCATACAACTACCCAGGCTGCCCATGCCATCTAAGTTAGTTTACTGTCATTATATATAGTGAAGGATGCTCTTCCATCACCAGCATTAAAGACAAGACTCAGTTGCCACTCTGGTTGGTTTCTGTATGTGGATTGGGGGGGGGGGCTTTCATTCTTTGCCTCAAGCAGCAAAATATCTTGGACAGCCCTGTCTGTAAGCAATCAGTTCAGGCCTCTGGGAAGCATCACCTGTCCATCCCCCAGCAGCCTGCTATGTGGGAAGGAAGAGAGAAAAGGGGGTGTCAGAAAAAGTAGCCCCATCCACTTATGGCTTTAACCTCACCCACCACCAGCATGCGTCACCTGATAGATGCCCCTGACATCACACCTGCACTTAAAAGATGCTTGCTTTAAAATAGAACATTGATGGCTGGTGGGTGTTAGCTATGAGACACTGTGGGGACTGGAGAGAAATAGTTTCGTAGCTGGAAATCACAGTTTGCAGCTGGTTGGTAACAATCCTATAAAATAACATTCCAGATTAGGCTAAGAATGTGCATTTTGCCTATCTCCACCCAGGATGTTCATGGAAGAAAAGAGACCAAGTTGCCTCCCAGCTGACAGTTGCGGACAAGGAAGGGGCTGGCTTGTGCAGCTGTGGCAAGCTGAGCAGGCCCTAACCAGCTGGGGTGGACTAGCCTCAGAGGGAGGCAATGGTAAACCCCCTCTGAATACCAGTTATCATGAAATCCCTATTCATAGGGCAGCCATAAGTCGGGATCGACTTGAAGGCAGTCCATTTCCATTTTTCATTTATTATTTGATTTATATCCCGCCCTTCCTCCCAGTAGGAGCCCAGGGTGGCAAATGAAGACATCATAAAAAGCATGGAAACTGTTTCAGAAATGTGGAGAACTGAACTTAAGATGGACACATAAACTAAAGTTGGCAGATTTGCCCATCCGTTCCATGGCGCCAATTTGCCCAAAGGAAAACAAACAAACCTACAGGAGCTATCCTCATGCCCCCCCTGCCTCCTTTCCTTTAAGGAAAGATGAGCTAAGACATTTTGTGGGTTTGTTTGCAAAACCATCAGAAAGGATTAACTCTTTATTTAAAAATATTTCTAGACTGTTGTACCTATCATAGCATCTTTACAAGGGTAAAACCCGGGGCCAAATCAAAACAGAAGCGTATGAATAATCTCCAAGCAAACTCCTAGGAAAGAAGCCACAGGCCGGCGGGGGGGGGGAGAGAAGCTACTTAAGATTCACTGTTCTCATCACTAAACAGTGAACCCCACCACAATAATTACATCAAAATTGATTGGTTTAAAAACGTCTACTTTAATTAATGTATTATAAAAACTTATAGAACAGTTTCAGACAAGGTCTATTGCACCAAAGATTAAATGCCATTTACTTATAATCCTTAAAAAAAAAAGCAACTCCACTGAGAAACCCTGCCAGCTTGCAATCCATTTGAGGAAGGGTCCGCACTCTGCTCCAGAGTCGGATTCCACAGGTACTTAAATCACTTCCTAAAAATTTTTTTTCCTTAAATGATAACAGACAGCAGCATAGAGAGTTATTTCCAGATGTGCAGATGAGCACACTTAGTGCATTATCTTCCAAGCATATAATGTGCTTGGTGCACAATTGGGGAGGGAGAGAGGAGGAAGAGGAGGAAGAGGAGGAGAAGCTGCCACAGAGGGGAGCCCATGAAAGGAAGTCAGTGGCCTTTGAAGGCACTAAAAGTGCCCGACATTCGTTTAGGCAGGATGCAGAGGTGGAAAGTCACAAAGAGCACCCTTTGGCCACATTTTCACACCTGGGCTGACCGAGAGAGGGTTCACTCCGCCAGAAAGAGACTTCCTTTCTGTCCAGTCAGCATTGCCAATTCAGTAAAGAATAGTGGTGGGGCAGACATGTCCTCCCCCATTTCGGCAGCTAAAGGACCATGTAAAGAGGCAGGTGGTCAAGTCAGTTGGCAGAATGGGAAGCTAGACATGCTGGGTCAGTTCATTAGGGACTGACCTATGTACTTGACCCAGGACAGGGCCTCCTTTGTAGTAGCACCTCACATATAGTGATGGGACCACACGGGCTTTTCTAAGAGGACACTCCAGTGCAGAGTCGGGGAACCTGTGGCCTTCTAGATGTTGCTGGATTCCAATTCCCATCAGCCCCCTCCAGCTGGTCCATGCTTAGGGATTATGGGAGCTGTAGTCCAGTAACACACCGAAGAGGCCCTGTTTCCTGTGACTACCTACTGAGTCTCAGACATCTTATTCAAGGGAAGCTTGCTATAAATGAAGTCCAAGAATAGCTGCTCTAATGTCCTACTCTGCAGTGGGACAAGGACAGTGAAGTTCAGGCTGGATACCAGGCAAGGTGGGACCAGGTTCAGGCAGGATGCAGAGCTAGGTTCTGGGAAGCATAGAGCCTTAGAGTTGCTCCGTCAAGGAGCAAACTGAAACCAAGCCTTTTTCTAGCAGGAGCCACAGGTGGAACCCCATTGTTAGCACCACCTGTGCTGCAAGAGGCTGTTCCACTGAAAGGGACCCAGCCTTCTCCAGTAGCCTCCTACTGCAACAGGAGAGGCTCAGTCCCCCTGGGTCTTCTCCAGTCAAGCCCTCGGAGACAGGGGATAGGAGTGCCACATCCTTGGGCTGTGAAAGCATTGGACCCACACGTTCATCTGGTGGCAACACCTCTGAGGCTGGCCTTGCAAGCCCTTCCCCTTCAGGTCTGAAGTTCTGATCTCCATCACCTGATGAAGAGGAATCCCTCCTGGCCCCTGGCAACCAGTGTGCATTTCTCACACCCTGACACCTTTGACTATCTTACACTCGCAGAGCTCCACATAAGTACCAAGGAGCCCTACACTTGAGGTCCTGCAGTCATTTCAACAGAGAATAGCCTCATGTACCCAAGAGCTGCATGCAGAAAAAAAGGGGGAGGTCCTCGCTGGGATGACTCAGACTTGGTGTGTGTGTGTGTGTGTGTGTGTGTGTGTGATTCTCCTTAGACCTGTGACAGAAGAACTCACTCAGGTCTAGGGATGGAAAGATCGCTCAATTTCAGTTCTCTGTTTCCCATTTTTCCATTATTAAATTTAATTCCCCACATTTCTGCAGCAATTTGCTTTTTTTAAAAAAAAATCCTCATGAAAATTCTCCAGCATTTTAGTGTGAATTTCACCTAATAAACACATTTTTGTAGGCCGTTTTCACTAATGTACACATTTTTGCAAGCCATTTCTTATCATATAATAGATTTTTGTATGTAATTTTCACATATATTCATTTTATGCACATTTCCCCTGATATATGCATTTTTGTAGACATTGTTTAGTTGGTGAACTGCACTGCAAAATCCTGAAAAGTGTCCATTTCGAAGGATGGCCGTGTTTTTGTTCTGACATTCTTTAGGAAAGTGCAAATTTGATAGGTTCGGCTTGAAAGGCAAACTGAACTGAAATTCTCACCCACCCCTACTCAGGTCACATCCACACCATACATTTAATGCACACTGAAAGCACATGGCTTCCTGCCAAAGAACCTTGGGAAATGCAGTTTGCTAAGGTAAACTGCAGCTCCAGATTTCTTTGTGTGTAGAATGTGCTGTATGTGTATGGGGTGGATATGACCTTCATCTAAGCAAGTACTCCTGGAAAAGGCAAGATATCAAGATGCATGGTTTTTAACTTGGTCAGTACTCCCAATTCCTCTCCTTAGAGATGCATCAGGAGAAGAAAAACAGGCCATTTGAGTTTATTCATGTGCTTGAATGCTGCCCAGCAATCCGCTCTCAATTAGGAAGGTTTGACTGCACATGACCCACCAAGGGTGCTGCAGCTCCCTATTGAAAAGCAAAGGGTGGAGGAACAGTCCAAGTCTCATCATGCGAATGCTAGTTTATTCCTTTTCTTGTTTATATGCAGGAAACCGTGGTGAGCTAAAAAAGCCCTCTGTTGGGTGCACAAAAGAACTGCCGTGCCGCTGAGTCAAAAAGCTTAGCCCAACACAGAGCCCGTTAATAGCGGTCTCTGCCAGGAGGAGACATTCCTTGCATTTGTGTTTGGTTTTGTTCTCCAGTTCCCACTCCACACTCAAAAGAGAGGCAGAGGCTAAATGGTGGTGCTACTAGTAAAGATTAAACAGCATGCAATTCACGCCATGGCTTTATGCACACTGCTAAGAGAGAGACAGAAAGAGGAAGAGAGTGCCAAGCTGAAAAGAATGAAAGCAAAGTGGGGGTCTTTGGAAGATAATGTTCCTTGAGAAATGGAGAGCTTGCTCTTTGGAGCTGCACATTGCTGGCCAGCAGTCTGGCTGTGGACAGGACCCACCAGGGTATCCCTGGGACTCCTGTGCAATGCAATATTATGGCTGTCTAACTCTCTAACTTCTTCATCCAGGTTCAAACCACACATTGATTTCTTCCATGACCTCTTTCACGTTGTCACTTGCGCCACGTTGGAGCTGGTGGCATAACCGAAAGCCTTAGCGTTAAAACACAGGGGTATTGCACGTTTTCAGACTAAGGGCCACTTTACAATCCAGGCAGCCTTCCGGGGGCCACATACCAATGGTGGGCAGGGCCAGAGGCAAAAGAGGGTGATGCAGCAAGTGCAGACTGTTGTCTTTACACCATAGGCTGGTTTCTACACACACTCCTTGCTATCTTCAGAGTATGATCAGAGGTCAAGGGCACATCCCTCAAGGAGGGTGTGATGCAGGGCTGAGGAGGGGGTGTGGCCTGGGAAGAGTCCCAGGGGACATCCAAGAGGCCTGTAGGGCAGATATGGGGTCCAGGCCTGAGGTTCCCCACCCATGCATTACAGGTTTGAGGTGGGTTGGTGCAACTGAGGCTGCAGTGAGACTGCAAAAGCCACCAGGGAACAATGGTCTGCAAAAGGGGCCACCACCAAGGTGGCAATGGTAGCAAGCTGACCACAGGGATATGTTCAGATTATGTATGTCAGCCTTCCCCAACCTGGTGCCCTCTAGGTGTTTTCTACTATCATTCCCATCAGTCCCAACCAGCACAGCTATTGAATCCAAAATATAAGGAGGGCACCGTTGAGGAAGGCAGGTGTGCACACGATTAAGCCATGTTCCATGGCACTTATGGCATGCTGCTTTACTGAAGTAGCAGTATTTGCACATAGTATGCTCCGTGACAGTAAGGCAAGGATCCCAACCTTTCAGGACCAGTCAAGGGCACATTTGGAAACCTGTTTTTAAAATAATTTAAAAAAAAAAACACTGCTGTGGGTACCACAACAAAATGCCTGCAGCCACAGAGGGCCTGCCTAATCACAAACTGGCTGCCAAGAGCACACACCTTGTCACAGATGACAGCCCAAGAAGCTGAGATAATACAAGACAGAGGTTGTGTTTCAGCCCCAGATACCAAACCCACACATTTTGCCCTGACAAAATCACAACAAAACAACCCATTTCACAGAAGGAACACCGGTAATGCTCAAAGAAACACATCCATCACCACGCAAAGCCACACACAAACCAGGCCACCCCTAAAGCCACCCCTCCAAAAAAAATGAACCCAGCCAGCTCAACCACCCCCCAAGGTTAGAAAAAACCAAACTATAGGAAGCTGCCTTATACTGAGTCAGACCGTTGGCCCTTCCAACTCAGTACTGTCTGTCTGACGGGCAGAAGCTCTCCAGGGTCTCCCCCAGCCCTACCTTGGAGATGCGGTCGATTGAATCTGGGACCTGCAGCATGCAAAGCAGATGCACTGCCACTCACCTGCGGCCCCATCAGCACCAGATATTTAAAGCACTCTTCTATCACTAAATACTAGTCATGGCTTCCCAAGAGCATCCTGGGCCCTTAACAGTATGGAGAGCCATTAGGTGACCCCCTTTCCCTCACAGAGCTACCATTCCCAGAATTCCCTGGGAAGAGGACTTGACTGTTAAGCCACTCTGGGAATGGTAGCTCTGTGAGGGAAAGAGGAGTCTCCTAACAAGTCTCCTCACCCGTAACAAACTACAGTTCCCAGGATTCTTTGGGAGAAGCCATAGCTGTTACTGCTTTAAATGTATGGTGTGGGTGTGACCTAAAAATTAGGGGGTGAGGAGGATCCTCCACGGGTATCAAGGGGGTCTGGCGGTACCACGGTGCCTACCGGTACCATGTTGAAGACCCCAGCAGTAAGGGAACAAGGCGGCAGATTTCTGGACACATTAGAGTTCTCATAGGGATGACCAGCAAGTCCCCACATACATGCTCAAAAATTGCTGGCCACAGTGCAACCCTTGATGTTGACATCCACACTTAGGTAGCTGTATTTAAATAATGTGTGATATAGAAAGGAGAATGCAAGGAGAATTAAAGTTGGGAGAATATACAGGAGACCTAGTTAACCTGAAGAGCAACTGACAGCTGACTCAGGAGGAACAAAATGATAAAGCAAGCGAGGCTGATGACTTCAGGCGTTCCAGGGCCATAGACCACTTTCACATGAAATTCAGCCTTGGAACCTGAAAACTACTGTCAGTATGCACCGTTAGGGGCTAGGGTTGTGCCAAAAATTCTTCCTGCTTTTTTAACCATTCTCCATGAATGAATGAGAAAAGGAAATTGCATTAGAAAATTATCAAAGGGTTGAGAACATTTTGGTGAAATTGTCATGGGTGGGGTGGAGGGTTTTTGATGTGCTTACCTTACCGTTGAGGTGACCAAAGGGCATTTTGTGAGGGTATTTTATCTCATTCTGCAGCTGATCTCATCGATGGACAGCACTCTGCAGCTTCCCCAGGTGCCAACACTTCAATTAAAGCCCAGGGGAAGATATCATGTGGTAACGCCTGCTATGGGCCTTTTTCAGATCAGGAAGTGCAGGTAACCAGGGAGGCTGCAGAGAGGCCTGAGAAATGTTTACTGGAAAGGAAGACGTAAGGTATGCTTAAAGTCTCACATCCAAGTACCCTGACGATGAGGCAGAAAAATGGAATCCTCTTTTGCAGGGGAAGAAAACTACTGAGACATTGGGAGATAGATTCCAGCACAGCCCTAAGAACACAGGAAGCTGCTATACACTGAATCAGACCAGTAGTCCATCTAGCTCAGTACTGTCAACACTGACTGGCAGCAGCTCTCCCGGGTTTCAAGCAGTGGTTTCTCCCAGCCCTATCTGAAGATGCCATTGGAGGCTGAACCTCGGACCTTCTGCATGCAGAAGCTCTGCAGCTAACCTATGACCCTCCCCATCAAAAGCAATTAGAAGCCTTACTTATATTCTTCCCCATGTTGAAAAGATGCAGAACTAATGGGTTTCAAAATATAGATTCAGAACAGGCAGATCATGTATTTCTATTCCTAGAGGTAAAAACTCTTGCCCAGAAGTGGCAGGGCATCCAAAGCCTACAGCTGGAGTTGCCACCTAACCCTAGCAGGTCCGCAATGGACCCGCAAAGGATACCTGTCCCATCCACGTACTGCAACCATACACCATACCTGCCAATTTCTCAACAGTCCCACAAAGCAACAACCCCCTGGGCTCCTCGCATCAAAGCCATTAAAGTGGCTTCAGTCTCAAGCCGGTTTAGATTCATGCAGCAGGCACCGATCCCGTAGCAAAGTGACAGAGCACCTGATCTGAATGCAAAAGGTCCCAGGTGGTTGTCATTATTATTCATTGGATTTGTTGGTCGCTTGCTACCTGAAGGTCTCCAAGCGATTTACCGAGCTGTTAAAACCAAAAACAATAAAACAGCAACAACAGCCACCCCCCAAAACAGCCACAGAAAGCTTCAGCAGCACACAAATAACAAACAAGGTCATCTCAGTCTATCAAAAGCCTGGGGCAAAAAGGCAGATCTTAACCTGAGGTCAAAAAGATGTCCATGAAGGTTTCAGGCAGACCTGAAGTGCATTCCATAGACAGGGAGCCACCCCTGAAAAGGCCCTCTCCCTTGACGCCACTCTCCAAGCCTCCCTCAGAGAGGGGGCCAGGAGAGGGGCCTCAGGAGAAGGTCTAAGGGTCTAGTTAGGTTCCTATCAGGAGAGGCCTTCCAGGAGATATTGAGGTCCTGAAACGTAGAGAGCTTAACAGTCAAAACCAGCACTTTGCATTGGCCTTGGAAACATACAATGAGCAGCATCTCCTGCCTGAAACCCTGAAGAACTGCTACCAGTGAGTGCAGTCCACAGAGCTAAATGGACCAATGATCATCATCTGACACAGTATAAGGCAGGATCATAGAATCATAGAGTTGGAAGGGGCCTGTAAGGCCATCAAGTCCAACCCCCTGCGCAATGCAGGAATCCAAATCAAAGCATTCCCGACAGATGGCTGTCCAGCTGCCTCTTGAAGGCCTCCAGTGTCGGAGAGCCCACTACCTCTCTAGGTAATTGATTCCATTGTCGTGTGGCTCTAACAGGAAGTTTTTCCTGACGTCCAGTCAAAATCTGGCTTCCTGCAACTTGATCCAATACATCCCTATACAACCCCAGCACCAGGGAATGACTTTGTTGAACAGGAGAGATGTTATAAGATTGGGAACGAAAGATATTCCCCATTTTTCCTCCAGTGTTTTCCGGCCACTCTTTCTGGGAGGGGTTATATCTAAACTCCAAGCTGCAAGCAGAGCAGAAAATAAAGTCTAAATTGGCTTTGCAGTGAGGACTACTGGCACCTCCCTGCCAACGGCCTGACCACTTGTGACCCTAATGGCTACAGTCAACAATCAGCACTTGCTCATTCATCACTGCTAATTAACTTCAATGATTCTCAAGGCCAGGAATACCAGCACATGTGGTCCACAAGCAGCAATTTCATTACATAAAATAATGCTGCTTCGAAATAGCTTTAGGGAATAGGTGCTTTGTTGGTCCCACTGAAGGATGCAAAACGTGTTAATTTTGTTTTGGGTTTAAAACTTTCAAAAAGAAGTTGATCTTTTGTTGGTTGAAAGCTGGCATTCTTCAAAGCAAGAAAGGGCTGCAGCTCAGTACTAGGGCACCTGGTTTGCATTACTGTTATATTTTTATAGTCTGTTTTATTTGTTTTGTTTTTGTTATGGAAATATGCAGAGAGACTCAGCATCTGTGCTGTGTGAGTGCCAGAATGTGTATTTACCTAAGTAGCATGCTTTTACCCTGCATTTAGATCACTGAGAAGACTTTAGTAAAATAAGAAAAGCTACTTTATTTATAGAAATACAAAGCAGATAGGAAACGCATACCTAGTTTGAACTAAGTTAGAGGCGCAGTGCCCAGACTTGGGTATTGCCCTCATGGCTCAGGAGAGAGAGCAAAGACAAAGGTGTCTCCTCTCTCCTGAGACAGTCGAAGAAGACAAAGGAAGGAGGGGCAGGTCAGCTTCCCTGAGCATAGCAGTTTACAACAGAAGGAAGTTAGGTAGAGAATAGCACAGGTAAAGATAGGCAAGCCTAGCCAGCTGGAGGAGCCTCACTCTACCTTCCTTCAGGAATACACACAAAAGAACCCAAACAGGAGTTGCTCGTGCCCCACTTCCAACAGTTTTAACATTGTTTAAGTTGCTTGGAGACCTTCGGGTATCAAGCGACTAATAAATGAGGAAGAGGAGGAGGTGGTTGAATCCCCAATGGCATCTCCAGGTAGGGCTGGGAGAGACTCCCTGTGCAAAACCTGGACAGCTGCTGCCAGTCAGTGTAGACCAGTCTTCCCTAACTTGGTGCCCTCCAGATGTTTTGAACTGCAACTCCCATCATCCCTGGCCATTGGCCATGATGGCTGGGGCTGATGGGAGTTTTAGTTCAGCAACTTCTGGAGGGCACTACCTTGGTGAGTAGGCAACATTAAGCAGCAGATTCCTGGACTGACTCAGAATACGGCTGTTTTCGACTAAATCCTACTCAAAATTGACCCATTCTCAAGGTAAGAAGAGCCAGTGGAGTGAGGCAGTTAGACTGTTGAACGATGACCTGGGAGACCAGGGTTCAAATCCCTTGTCAGCCATGAAATCTGCTGCCTCTCAGCCTAACCTGCCTCACAGGGGTGTTGTGAGGATACAGTGGAGAGGGACAGAGCCAGGTTTGTATGCCACCTTGAGCTCCTTGGAGGAAAGGTGGGATATAAATGCAATAATAAATGAATACTATAATGGCCCTAAGTTAGTGGTATCTGTTAACTTCAGTGGGTCTACTCTGAGAAGGACTAACACTGAATACCACTCTGTGCTCCTACTTTGCAGCATCTCTGTCCCATCTCAGTGGGGTTGTGGTTGCAGACAGCTAAGTACTACAGCCAACCAGCTATCGGACTCTTTCCCACAGTCTAAATGGATTCTGGCCACAAAATGAGAGACTGTAAAGAAAGGGGAAACCCCCAAAACATGTAAAACTGGTGTCTCTGGGACCCCACAGCAGCCCCTTGGCCAGTCCCCAGCTCCTATTACCAGTTTCAAGAGGCATGAACTCTGCCCTAGATGCATTCCCGAAGCTATTCCATGACTGCCCAAGGCCGGCCTCCCTGTTCCTCTGTGAACAAGGGGATCATTCATGGAGGGCCCGGCCCGCACAAAAAAGGCTCAGAAGTGACACTGCCGTTGGGGGAGGCCACAAACGCAGCTGAGGAAAAGCCCGATCTGCAAAGGCTTCAGAGATCAGAAGCGGCCCCTTTGGGATGGCAACACTGATTCCTCTGTCCTGCCACTTCCTGTCTCACATCTTCAGGGCGCACAATGGACAAGCCTGCCTTTTTTCAGTGCGGCCGCTCCGGCGCATCAACGTGCAGCCACTGAGCATCGCCCGCTCTGGGCTCATGAGCATGGCTGGGAGAAGCACGCTGGCTATGAAGCATGGGCATCTCTTCATGCCCAAAGCAAGGCCAGTGGATTGCCCCACGGCCACCTAGAGGAGGAAACTCTGAACTGTAAAACTGAACAGCGGCGAAAGGCTCCATGGAGTGCAGAGAAGCCAGCTGATGTCAAACCCTCATTTCCATTTGCCTTTTGGTTATCAGCATGCATCTGTCCTTGGAGGGCAGAGGTGGGAGCCTTTTCCAACCCCATCATTTCATTTCATTTTCATTTTATTAAATTTATATACCGCCCACAGCTGAAGCTCCCTGGGTGGTTCACAACAATCAGCATAAAATACAATAAAACACATATTTAAAACAGTTTTTACTTCCAACAGCTTCTCTGCTCATGGTGCCACAGCCCTCAGCTTGCTGTGTCGGCCCAGTCCTCATCACTTAGAAAAAGGAGCTGTCCATGGTTGCAACTGACTGACCGAGGTGTCTTGGGAAAACAGAGGCCAAAGTATGAATCATGTAGGGTTAGGGTTGCAGGAACATCTTCCACCGAGCTCTGCTTGAGAGGTCCAGTTCCCCACACCCACACAAAGCAATGGAAGGAGCCAATCACTGGCAGTTCAACCACCTGGAATCCATTACATGGAAACTCATTGCCACCATCAGAGACAAGTTGCAGCTGGTGCGACTCCTCCATGCTAATGAAAACAGCACTCTGTCCATGCACAAAGGGGCTCTTCTTAGGGCTTACTTCACACATCAGAGCCCAAAGCATTGATACATCAGAATTGTGCTCTGCTCTCAATTTAATCTCTGTGACAGAGGAAGCGCTCAGGGAATGAAAGCAACGTTTGCTATATCTGAAGTCAGTTTTACAAGGGCTTTAATATTCCCATTTAAAAATAATTTATTTTCCAACAGAGACAGCTCCAAGGCCACCTGCAACTCTTAGGCAGTTGATACCCTCTCATCTGTAATAGATGCTTGTTCAAGGTCAGGATTTGGGGCGATGCCGAAAAGGGTTAAATGAGAGCTAAAGTACCGCAGGTGAGAGAGATTAATAAGCAAGCATGAAAAGTGTGAAAACAGGCAGAAGTGGAACAGACTGAACGAGATTTATTCCATTTTAACCCGGCCCTTCATCCAAATTGCTCAGAAATATATATATAGCTATTAAGATATAAAATCCTATACAGTGGGTCCATGGCAGTGAGGCAGTGGGATCCGCCAAGGTGCTTCACATGCACATAGGGAACAAAACCAAATGGTCTGCAAATTATGCGAAGCAACAACCATCAGTTTCTTCAGACATCCTGTAAAAATGTATCTTTTTGCCCTGGTTTTCCCTGGCCTGATTTATGTGTAGGAATCCCCTGAATCGGTCTTACTTGCTTTTGCATGTTTTCATATTGTTTTATTGGTTTTCAGTTGTGTTATTCTTCTTGTGGATATTTTTATATTGCACGTAGTGTACAGCGGTAGAGCTTTTTAAAATATTTAGAAATGCTCTTGAATCAAAATGAGATTGAGAGTCACCCTTGTGCCTTGCCATCCCTACAGCCAGTGTTGAGGGTTCAGGTGAATTTGGCTCGCCTTTCCCACATTTAATCAAGGGTTGCTGTATTAGTTCAAAATTTGACTACATGATTTCCCCAACACAGTTCTGCTTAGGATAAATTGCCAGAAGATGGCAAAGGTTGTTCCCAAATACAAAGTGATGCTGTCTGGCTTGGCAGCCATGGAAATCCTCAGTGACTCAGTCAGAATTATGTCGAACAAGCCCTGTGCTCCACCATTCTTGGCATGCTATGCTGGAGAAGAAATCCAGGATTCTGTGCCACCCGCTGGAGACTGGTGGCCAATAGTGCAGAGGCAAATTCAGAAGTGCAGGGTCCCTTCATGATAGCCACACGCCTTCCTCTTTTTTTGTTGCTGGGTTGAGAATGAAATCCTTGTTAATGCCTTCCCCCAGAACAACAGATGTCCCTAGGAGCTAATAAGCATGAAAGAGGAGGGTGTTAACTACTGAGAAGAGTCTTGTCACCTCCGTTCACTCTGATTGGCTCCAATCAGCAGGAAAGGACAATGCAGCATGTTAGAAGTCTCCTCTCAGTGGCTAACACACTCCCTCTTCATGCTGATTGGCTCATAGGATGCTGGAGACAAAGGGGTCTATGCCCCCCTGAGACCCTGGATGACTACACCACTGCTGGCGGCTCCAATGGCTGTGAATCTGCTCTGGGTTTTAGTCCGAAGTCTCAAGGGGCTGTCCAGCTGCCAGTCTCAACTGGTGTCACCCAGAAGGAAAGCCAGTATCTTTAATGCAAGAGCAGGGCAGTCCGGAAAGAAGATAGTCACATCAACGTCAAGGAAGAAAGCACACGTTCATGTGCCGGAACTGAGGGGCTCATTTCAGCTGGATAGTGCCCTCTTGCTATGAGGTTGCCTCTCATTCCCAAACACAACCTGCTCTTAATGTCCTACACACAAGATGCCTTCGTTTAAAGACACAGGACTAGGGATGCCTCCCACTGAGTCAGAACATGGGCCCATCTAGCTCAGTATTGCCAGCACTGACTGGCAGCGGCTCTCCGGGGTTTTCAGGCAGGGGACATTCCCAGCCCTACCTGGAGATGCTGTTGAGGACTGAATCTGGCACCTTCTGCATGCAAAGCCAACACTCTACCCCTGAGCAACGGTGTTTATTGTTAGATGGGTGCTCCGCATGCATGAAAGTTTTTTGCAACAGCCACACGATGTCATCTGCATCAAAATGCCATCCTGTATATTTTCCCAATCTAATCCAGATTTACTCCACCCAGGGAAAATCCGCTAAGAAAAGAAAAACCCTGCCAATTATCCATTTGTGATAGAATCATAGAATCATAGTATAGTAGAGTTGGAAGGGGCCTCTAAGGCCATCAAGTCCAACCCCCTCAGTGCCCCCTTTGGTGCTTATGCCCCTGTCTGGAAGCACTCTAGGACTATCCTCCCCGTATCTGTCTCCCCATGGCTAGTCACCATGACAGATACACGGAAGCTCAGAAGGCAGAGGGCGGATGCCAAGGACAAGCCACAGGGCACACTCATCACATTTATGTCAGCAAGTGAGCTTCGGAGATGCATTTGACTGGCCCGGATGGGCTCTCCATCTGACCCAGTGAGGCGCTTCCGAGTTTTAAAAAGCAGCTTCCTACCTTTCCAAGTCATTAACGCTACACCACAGAAGCCCTTTTTCATCCATTGCTCCCTAAATATGTATTTTTATTGCTCTCAACTACTTTATTATGACCAACAATTGTTTATCTGCATAACTACAGAGAGGGGAGGGAATGCTGAACATCTTCTATCAGAAGCATTGATCTTGCAAAGCCCCAGAGAGAAATACAATTAACCATAACGAAAGGAACAAACTCTGGCGGTTGAATGATGAGCTGCTGTATTAAGACACCCGGTTCAATTAAGCTAAGAGCTTTCTTTCTTTGTTACAGTGAAGATTCCTTTAAAAACAAAATCCCTCTGCGTTACAATGAAACCAATGTTTAAAAAGTGTACCAAAATGTTCCAAAGTACCAGAAGTATTTCAGTGTGGGTTTCTCCTAAGCCACTCCGTTTCTGCTAAGGCAACCTTGCTGCAGAATATGACAGCCTGTCACCATACAGATTTAATTTAGCATTGTTGCCTTGGTGCTGTAACTAAACAACAAGGCATATAAAACTCTGGCAAGTAAACAGTGGGCCAGAACATCTCAAAGAAAAAACAGCTCATTAAACACAATCTATAGAACTGAAGTGGTGGTGTCAAACATCATGAAATTCCAGTCTGGAAAGCAGGTTGGCACAGAAAGCAGCCGGGGAGCTGGATTGTCACAGTGCATGTCTTTCACAGACCCCCAGAATATGCCCGTGCAGAAAGACATGTGTGGAATCTAGCCCTCGTAGGATTCCAAAATGCATGGCAATTCTTGTTAAAGTCTTCAGTGGGAACGCAGGAAGCTACCTTATATTAGAGTCAGACCATTGGACCATCTAGCTCAGAATTACCTGTACTGACTGGGAGCAGCTCTCCAAGATTTCAGGCAGATTTGTCTCCTGGTTCTACCCGGAGAGGCTGAGGATTGCATGCATGGCAGATGCTGCACCACTGACCTACAGCCTTTCCCCTGAAGTCTCAAAAGTCAAAGGAAGGGAAGAATTTCTGGGGGTTCTACTGTCTGGGGGATCTACATAGCCGTGCTTAGAGCAAGTCACGAACAGAAGCGAAATGATACACACACACACACAAACCCACACCAAACACCCAGACCTAAAGAACTTTGGATGATTCATTCCAATTGCATGATTAGCCTTCTCTTGTAGCGTCAGCAAGAGGCCCACGTCTTCATCTGGAAGCCTGCCCCAACCACATCTAAAGCAGGGGCGTTGCAACGTCATAAGAAGAGCCTTGCTGGTGGATCAGGCCAAAGGCCCTTCATAGTACAGCATCCCACTCTCAGAGTGGCCAAGCAGTTGCCCATAGAAAGTCCACAAGCAGGAACCAGCATGGTGTAGTGGTTAGATTTCTGGACTAGGACCTAGGAGACCAGGGTTCAAATCCTCACTCCTGGGTAAAGCCTGCTGTGATTATCTCAACTTCTAAGCCTGAAATATTGATGTTTCCTGCACAACCACTGGTTTAAGGGCAGGAAGGGGAGAAAGAAGATATGCCCACATGGACAGAGACCTCCCTGCACACACACCCCAGAAAAATACTCAAAAGCCCTCTGCTTATATCGTAAGTGCAAAGCCCAAGATCAGGGATTCATTTTTTAAAAGAAGCCAGCCGCCTTAACAAGACCAAATAATGCATTTTTCATCACTAGGAATACTCAAGAACTTAAACTTCCTGTGTACAAATTAGCTTTTAAATAGCAGGTTCATTCCTCTGGTGATCTCATTTGGATCCTGGACACAGAGTCTGGATTTCAAAGAGCATGAAAGGCCTCCTATGGTAAATTAGCCTCCCTGATGCTTTTCAAGCTGGTCGCTAATAAACTACTCCTAATTGGCATCGTTAAAAATGGATTCATGAATGGCAATTAGGTTACTTTGATTTCTTCCACTGATGATCTTGGGGATCAGGGGGGGGGGGAAGAGAGAAACCAGAGGTGGGCAGAGGCCTGGAAAGACCAGGAGTGGAGGGCAATAATAATTAAGACAGAGCACTAGAGATGTACTTTGACTGCCTAGAAATCTCCCTTAACCGGGACAAGGACCATAGCTCAGTGGTTGTGCAAATGCTTGGTGTATATAAAAGCTCTGGCTTCATTCCCCGGCCTCTCCAGTTAAAAAGAGCTGGGGAATTGCTCCGGAGAGAGGCGTAGCCTGTCAGGAGCAAACTGCAGGGCACTGAAACAAAACAGTTCTGGTCGCCTCACCTCAGAAAGGATATTGCAGCGTTGGAAAAGGTTCAGAAACGGGCAACCAAAATGATCAAGGGGATGGAGCAACTCCCTTATGGGGGAAAGTTGCAGCATTCGGGCATTCCGAGTTTCAAGAAAAGGCAAATCAGGAGCAACACGGTAGAAGTGTATAAAATGATGCATGGCCTGGAGGAAGCGGATAGAGAAAAGCTTTTCTCCCTCATAACACTAGAACTCGTGGACATCCAATGAAGCTGAATGTTGGAAGATTCAGGACTGACAAAAGAAAGTCCTTCTTCACGCAGTACAGAGTTAAACTATGGAACTCGCTCCCACAGGAGACAGTGATGGCCACCAACTTAGACAGCTTTAAAAGTGGATTAGACAAATTCGCGGCGGGTAAGGCTATCAACGGCTACCAGCCATAATGGCTCTGCTCGATAGCGGGAGGAGGCAGTATGCTTCTGAATACCAGTTGCTGGAAACTGGCACTCCCTGCTTGTACTACCGTGGACATCTGATTGGCTGCTGTGTGAACAGGATACTGGCCTGATCCAGCAGCCAGGCTCTTCTTAAGTTCTTAACCAGCCTGACTATAAGATATCTTCTGTGTCTGGTGCTCCTTATCAGCGAGAGTCATGCTGTCTACATATGCTATGCCACCGCAGTGCCCTCCCAATGCTTTTGACGACAACAGCCAGACTTCTCACAGCAGCCGACTACTAACAACATGTTTCTCTGCTGTTCTGAGAGCTGCCCTGGTTTCCAATTTGCTCCCAGGCCAGGTTCAAGGTTCTTGTATTCATTCACAAAAACCTAAACAGCTTGGCTGAAAGTGCCCTGAGGGCCTCCTGATTCCTTACGCCCTGCCTTGATCTCTGAGGTCTTCTAACGTGGCACTTTCTGGTGGTCCCACATGACTCTGAGGTTCAGCTGGGTTTTTACCAGGGACTGAGCTTTAGTGTGGCTAGCTCTGCAGAACTCCTTGCCGATAGAGGTTTGGCAGGAGTCACCCCTGCTTGTTTTTTGAGGTTTTCTAAAAACTGCATTATTCAGACGTGTCTTTCCCATCTGAGATTCTTTGCCAACCAACTTTTACTTATGTGTTTGACTGTTTTTTATTGCATACTGTGTTTTTTAGGTTGTATAGCACCTTGTGATATTTTGTGTAAATGTATAAATATTTAAATAAATAAATACACTCACATCTGCCGTGCTGGCTAGGATGGATGGGACTTGTAGTCCAGACAAGACTGAGATGCTGCAAGTGGGTGGTTCTTCTGACTGGATGGTGGATGTCCAACATGTCCTGGATGGGATTGCACTCCCCCTGAAGGAGCAGGTTCATAGCTTGGGGGTTCTCCTAGAACCATCCCTGTCACTTGAGGCTCAGGAAGCCTTGGTGGCATGGAGTGCCTTCTACCAACTTTGGTTGGTGGCCCAGCTATGCCCCTTTCTGGACAGGGATAACCTGGCTTCAGTTGTCCATGCTCTGGTAACCTCCAAGTTAGATTACTGCAATGCGCTCTACATGGGGCTGCCTTTGAAGATGGTTTGGAAGCTGCAGCTTGTGCAAAATGCAGCAGTCAGATTGGTAATGGACCAGACGGTTCTAACATATAAAACCGATTCTGTCCCACTTGCATTGGCTGCCTGTACGTTTCTGAGCTCGATTCAAGGTGCTGGTTTTAACCTATAAAGCCTTACATGGCTTAGGACAACAATACCTGATGGAACACCTCTCCCAACATGAATCCACCTGTATGTTACGCTCAACATCAAAGGCCCTCCTCTGGGTGCCTACTCCGAGGGAAGCTCGGAGGATGGCAACAAGGGAGAGGGCTTTCTCAGTGGTGGCCCCCAAATTATGGAATGATCTCATTGATGAGGTGCGCCTGGCACCAACACTGTTATCTTTTCGGTGCCAGGTCAAGACTTTCCTCTTCTCCCAGGCATTTTAGCATGTGTTTTTAAATTTGTATATCTGTTTTTAATGTTTTTAATTGTTGTAAACTGCCCAGAGAGCTTCGGCTATGGGGCGGTAGGCAAATGCAATAAACAAACAAACAAACAAACAAACATGAGGAGGGCACCAGGTTGGCAAAGGCTGCACTGCACCCAGGCAGTTTTCTGCCAAAATTCATGCCACACACAGAACGGCATTGCTTCCCTCAGCACCAGGTACCATGGGGCTCAGAATGAAGGTCAGCACCTGATCTGTACTCCCTGTGCCACTGAAGGCAGCTCAAGAATGTTTCTGTACACAGTAGACCCTAAAATACTCTTTTTCATCTGAGCAATGAACTATATCACAAACTTCAGAGAAGCATGAGAAGGATAACTACATTTTGAATGTGTATTCATCCAAGAAGCACAAATCCAGTTGGTTCACTTAAAAATGAAGACTGAACAAAATCCTTGAGCATCCAAACTTTGAACAGGATCCTGCAGCAGAGACCCACAGGTGCTTACTGGGCAGATGCCAGCATCCCCTCCTCCCCCCAGTGTTGTGATTCCATCTGGGAATAAACGGGACAGAAAAAGATCTTGCAGTGCCCCAGAATCTCTCATTAAAGCCAGATACGTCTCAGAAATGAGTAATTCCTTCCTTGGTGGCAACCCTCCTCATCAACACTCTGCAAAAATGTACTGCTGTAGTATTTGGAAATAGTACAACACTTTTGCAGGCATCTTTTTGAGGTCTGATCAGATTTGTCAGCATTGATGACATTAGCAAGGGCTTACTTCTTATAATGGAGTCAACAAAGCTCCCCTGCCTGTTGCATCTTGCCACAACCATACCTTTTAATCCCACTGCAGATACATTGTTAATTAACTGTATTTCTTTGCATTCCCATGTTTTGCTTTTAATTGAATAAAAGCATAAATAAAGTTCAAAAAGAGTATTTTTGCAGGATGAGGAGGATTCCCTACCCCCCTGCCACCCCAAGGAAGGAGTTCCTTGTTTCCAAAACGCATCAGGCAATAATAAAAAAAATTCTGGGCACTCCGGGAATTTTTTCTCTCCTGTTTATTCCTTCGTTCAGTGCTTCTCTCCTCTTGTTGATATCATTCCATTTGGGCAATTAAAACGAGCATCCCAGAACATAAGCAAATTGATTCAACTTAATGCTTTAGGATGGCTGTGTTTCAGAAAGTGCAAATTTGATAGATTCAGCTTTACATGCAAACTGGATCAAATTTCTCCCCCGTCCCTAATTAGAAAGCAGGAGCAAGTTGATATCTGAATGAGCAATTGAGCTGAATCCTCTCTGCGTGGATTTCCTTATCTTCCCACAGGTAAAAAGAGTCCAGACTTTGTTTGCTGGTTTAAAATGCAGGGAATGGACCAGGAATCATCCTGAGGAGGTAAGACCACCACAGGCAGTCCTGCATAAAAGCAAACCAGGTGCCAGTAATTCCCACAGAAGACAATCAGTCAAATCAAGAAAGGATGGCAATTACCCAGAAATGAAGCAAGGCAGACATGATGCAGGATGAGGAGGGTTTGAGAGGACAGCAATAGCAAAATACAAGAAAGTGGGCTCTAATTTACACGTGAGGATGGAGAAGGAATTCAGTTCAGTTCACAGCTTAATGCAAATCTATCTAATTCATGCTTCTCTGAATTTGCAATGCAGTTCTCAAGTGCAAAATAGATATGTGCAAAAATGAATATGGTTTATTAAATTTCTGTCCCACAATTCCTCCAAAAGGAGCCCAGAGCAGAAAACATCAAAGTGGTTAAAATATACAATTAACAATAAAATAAAAGCATATTTAAAACTATTTTAAAAACTTCTAAAAACATTCAGAACTAAACACATAATTAAGAGAAAGGGTGCATAAAATGTATGTAGTGGTGAAAACAGACAAGGATACAATATAATTAGGGGAAAGTTTGCAAGATATGTATGCCAAGCAGAACTGCATACAAAAAATGTGTATTACTACGAGAAAGGTGTATTAAATTACTGACAAATTTCATGAAGACTTTAAAAAAAATCACAACCCAACACTGAAATATGGCAAACTAAACATAAGACTGGAAAGATGAGAAACCAACATTGACAAGATTCATCCAACCCTATTTACAAGTTTGGTTTCATGAAGTTTGACAAATGGTTGGTTATCTGACACACCTGATGACAGGACCTGTAATGGTTGTGTAAGAAAGAGATGGACAGACTTCAAGGTTATTGGATCTACTTTGTTTCTTTACTTGAACCCCAAGATCTACCAACCAGAGCCAGGTGCAAAAGGCATGCAGTTAGAATTAAAGAACAGGGTGCACCTCTGAGCACATTCTGAGCTTAGGAATTTGATGCCAGTACCAGGACTGAACATTTCAATACCAGCTCAGTCCTTTCATACAAAAGTCCACTCGTTAGCTTCATTTCAGCAGCCTCATTTAGGTGGCACAAGTCCTTTTGTTGCTAGGACTGCTAAACAATTGGGAGTCGGGAATCCTTGTCGATCTGTTGCAACCCGTTGAGAGATCTAACAGCAGATCCTCACCTACCTTCTTCCCAACCCTGGTGTAAGAGAAGAAATCATGGCAGGGGAAGCATTTCTCAGACCTTGACAATACAAGGACAACAGCTGCAGCCATTACCAGATACAGGATCCTGACCTCTGTCTGTGCAGAAATCCTGAAAGAAGATCTAAAGGAGACTTCTGTGTGTAAAGTTTGTTGAGTGTGAAATAAGTTCTCATTAATTGCTTTAAAATATCTTATGCCCTGCTTTTCTGGTTAGAATGTCGGACTACAACCTGGGAGACCAGGGCTCGAATCCCCACACAGCCATGAAGCTCATTGGGTGACCGTGGGCCAGTCACTGCCTCTCAACCTCAGAAAAAGGCAATGGTAAACCCCCTCTGAATACCGCTTACCATGAAAACCCTATTCATAAGGTCGCCATAAGTCGGAATTGACTTGAAGGCAATACATTTCCATTTTTTTGTTCTATTAAAAATATCCAAACAACTTTTTCCCTAAGAGCAACCCAGAGGTCACTGGATGGAAGAATGTTTTTAAACTGTGACCGCGTTTTGGAATGTTTTTAACCTTGTTTTTTAGAATTTTTTTTTTCTGTTGCTGTTAAATTGTTTTGTGATGCTGGCCGCCCTGGGCTCCTTCGGGATGAAGGGTGGGATATAAATTTAATAAATCATTGTCATCCAATAGGTGGATTGTACAGGAAGTAACTTTCTTCTTTCTCATTAACTCTTGAGGCTTAGGAAGCTGCCTTATACCAAGTCAGACCAGTATAATTCAGAGACTGTCTACACTGATTGAGAGCATCTATCCTTATTTGGCAATGCCAGAGACTGAACTTGGGATCTTCTGCTTGGAAAGCAGATGTTGTACCACTGCGCCACACCCCTTCAAAACAAACGCTATCACAAACCACACACAGGTATGCCAAATACATCTTTCCCCCTCCTAGGGGAAAAGGTGCATTAACCAGGGGGAATGTGGGTGGGTGGCCCAGGGACTCCTTGCTTATAGCCTTTGGACAGACTCCTTCACAGCCTTTGGACGCAGCTCTCACCAATCCACACCATTTTTGCAGTGTGCATCAGAGCACCTTTAGCTCTGGGAAATGGAATGGAATGAACCACCCTACCACAAAAGCTGTGGCTTTAAAAAGAATTGTAACATACCAGGCTCTCGGCACATCGCCACACCGCCCTGTTTTGAGGAAGGATCAATGCTTCTGATTCGGTGTTAGAATATGATTTGAACTAAACAGGCATTTGAGAGCGAGGCTCACTCCTTGCCCTGCAGCCCATGAACGTTTTGACAGAACAGATGCGGTGAATCTCCAGTAGCTCATTTCTCAACAATTGCCTTTGCAACTTTGCAATGCTTCCCACCGAATATCCATGGAGAAATTATGACTGTCCACATGCACACAGTTTCTGGGATGCTCCCCTCAAGATAAAATTAACATCCTGTACCTAGGAAATCGAAGATCTGCAACTATAAAAGTTCAATCTGCTAGCATATATAAATTATGCAAATTTTCACAATTTCTGATTTTGCAGAATTTGAATTTTCAAGGGGGGGGATAAAGAGATCTGCAAGTGGACTGACACTCTGATCTTCAGCCGCTAGAAGCCTTATTCAGTAGCACATCACAGGCTTTCGATGCTTGAGAAGGGATCGTCTACATCAGCCTTGTCCAACCTTTGGGCCACAGATGTTGCTGGACTGCAACTCCCATCAGCCCCAGCCAGCATGGCCAATGGTCAGGAATTATGGGAACTGTAGTCCAGCAACATCTGTGGCCCAAAGGTTGGACAAGGCTGGTCTACATGCATACAAGCATATTTTCAGCGCATTAGAAAGAAATTCCACATTCTGGAAAGAAATTATGCAAACGTTTGCATAATTTATACAGGTTGCAGAATTCAGATTACCCTGGTGCAGATATTTTTTTTAATACCACACAGAATATGTACAGAACATTTATGTATCTTGGAACCTCTTTTTCTGCTGCAGCATACAAGAACATGACCCATTATTTACAAAATGTGTTTGGCCTGGTAAGTATAATACATTTCTTCTGCAAATTCTTTTGCATCTTATTTCCCTTCTGCCTCACACTGTATAGAAATTGCACCTTATCAATCTAAACCAATTGCTATGCAAACCCATCCTAGGGACTTGTAAAGTGGGGCTTTCTTTTCCCACATAACACCTTGTACAGAACTAAAGTGGGCTCGAACAGGATCAAAGAGACAAGCCACTCTAAGAACTACTTCTTCCAATTCCCATTTTTAAACCTGAAAGAGATGGGCTTGGCAACATCAATTAAGCATCTTGCAAATTCCTGCCAGCATTTCTGCACTACATTTCCTGACTTAGGGAGAACAAAGCAAGGAAACTGAGATTTTTTTAAAGCAGGGGTGACGAACTTCTGGCCCCCAGGCAATGAGGCCTGCTAGGCCTCCCCATTTGGCCCTCAAGTCCATTTCGGGCAAGTGTCCTGGCCAACCCTGTTCAATTCAGACTCATTGGTATGCTCTTCTTCATTGTGTTTAATGCAAAATCTAAGCTTAGAGTGTTTCATAGAACAGCTTACACAACACACAGGTCTCTGCAATCCTACACAGCATCACTAGGTGTGGCTTCTCAACCTAAGACATTGTTGCAGCATCTTGATATGCCCCCTGTGACCACTTAAGTAGGCTCGGGGCTGGCTCTTTACTTATGCAGGAACTGTCTCCCGGATCAGGACTAGACAAGCCAATGGGCCCTCCTTTGCAGGCGCTGGGGAGATAACACCATCTGTTTGCCCCTGCACATCCGTCAATGCATCCTTGGCAATTGGGGTGGAGACAGCTCTGCCAAATCTTTCCCCGTCTCCTCCCTGGGACACTCTTCTAACTCCCCCTCCCATGACAGAGGCAGCTTAGAAGGAAAGGTGGGGTCAGGAGACATGGCAGAGGAGAATCCTCAGCCAGCCCAGGTTCGTTGACAGCAACAGGCAACTCAGGGGCAGGGCCATCACTAGCCAGGCTACTGAAGTCCTCCCCAGGCTCAGCTACTTCCCCCCACAGACCACTGGGACCCTCCCCAGGATGCCCATCTGCATCGTCCTCTTGATTGCTTTGCCAGGAGTTCTCAATGGGCACCACAGCAGCAAGCCACATCCATACATGCCATCAGGTGTGGGGCAGATGAAGGCGCGGACAAAAGAGGCTTTACAGGCACTGATCTGCAGGGTGGTGGTGCCTGCAAAGCCCCACACATAGGGCTTTGTAAGCAAGCACTGACATTCATGCTTTACAGATTTTGCAAACTGGTTACCTGCCATCATTGTGCTGCCCAGTGACTGAGAGCATGTGGCACCACCTACCTTTCAAACCTCACCCATACACAAGCTGGCGTGTGTGGCAATTAGAATCTGGCCCAACGGCCAAATCCAGTTCCCCACCTCTGCTTAAAGAGTCACTAGCTAGACAGAAACAGATCGTTAGAAGGTAAAACTGGAGCAAGCAGTTCAGTCTGTTCCCACACAGGAGACAAACAGAAATACCAGCGAAAAAGCGAGACGGTGCCAAGTCCTTGGCAGGGTCTTAGGCGCTGCCTCTCATTCACTCCCTTGAAATCCTGCCCAGAGAGAAGATAAGAATCAGGGTGCACAAATAGCAGTCAAACATTGTAAGCTGGAGTTCATTTATGCTTTCTGTCTCATCCATTTAACTTGGCTCAAGAGAGCAGCCTTGCATAGCTTCAGAGGGAAGGCACACGCTTCCCAACAGGGGCCAGCCACAGGAACATCTGAGGGTGTGGGGTTGGGGGAGTGCCTGTCTGGGTTTGTTGTAGTTATGTGCCTCCAAGTCGACTGCGACTTATGGCGACCCAATGAATCAGCGACCTCCAAGAGCATCTGTCATGAACCACCCTGTTCAGATCTTGTAAGTTCAGGTCTGTGGCTTCCTTTATGGAATCAATCCACCTCTTGTTTGGCCTTCCTCTTTGTAGACACAGGAATACTGGCAAGAGGGAAGTGGTAGCCCCAGCACAACTTTAGTTGCAGGCAGCTACAGATACCTGAAGGACTATCTCACCTCTTATATATCCAGCCAATCACTGCGCTCTGCAGGTCAGGGCCTCCTGCAGACACCATCTTTTCAGGAGGTCTGTTCTGCACAACATAGGAAACAGACCTTTAGTGTGGCAGCACCTGCCCTGTGGAAGTCCCTCCCCTTCAATATTGCTGTCTCTGTTG
This sequence comes from Rhineura floridana, assembly GCF_030035675.1. Taxonomy (NCBI): domain Eukaryota; kingdom Metazoa; phylum Chordata; class Lepidosauria; order Squamata; family Rhineuridae; genus Rhineura; species Rhineura floridana. The sequence goes on along the minus strand of NC_084493.1, from coordinate 3,139,092 downwards.
CCTTTTTGGAACCTACTGAAGACCTTCTCCTTCCAGTCGATTTCTTGTCTAGTCTGCATCTGTATTGGAATTTTTTTTAGAGATTTTAATTGTTTTTAGCGCTTGTGTGTTTGCTGCCCTGGCCTCCTATGGGAGGAAGGGCAGGAAATAAATGTCAACAATAGACCTTGCTAAGACAATCTTTACCTTACAGCTTAACAATGCCCCCTTCATGCACCATATTTACTGAAACAATTTTTTAACCAGCAGAATATACATTCCTAAATAAATTTGCCCAGACCATCCACCCCCCACATCCTTCTCTGAAAAACAGGATTTCACATCACATTAAGTTTTAGCAAGAGCTGAGCAAATAAACCCCATCTTGGTGCTGGGTTGCAATGTTTTCCACTCCCTGCTTTCACAATAGCAAATACACACACACTTTTTTTTTTTTTTTGCATCTTTAGAAGCTGCCAACTATAGACATTTGGAAAAATTTGAAATAAAAAGTTCCTTCTTTTCAACACAGATGAACCCAAGCTCTGTAGGCCACGGCAGGACAATGCCATTTTCAAAACTCATTTCCAATTAAGAAGAGTCACAGTAGATGGTCAGTTTCTGGGTTAAGTGAATGAGCATTTTACAAGCCAGCATTTTAACTGCCTCTTGCAGCAAAGTCAGGCTTGATGGATAGGCACTCTGCAAGAATTGCTCCAAAAAGCATCTACCAAAAAGGGGGGGAGGGGAAGAAAAGCCTTCATAACATTCTTTATACAGGCAACATTGGTTTAAAAATACCTTTATCTCCAGAACGCCTGGGATGACTCTACAAATGGCAGAAAGCCATTAAAAAATCCAAGTCAGCCTTTGACAACCTGGTGTCCTCCAGATGTTTCAGACTACAATTCCACCAGCCCCAGATGTAGTCCAAACTATCTAGAGGGCACCAGCTTGGTAAAGGCTGATCTCAGTAGCAGTAAATTTTACACTCTTGATATCTTGTGACCAACATACCACCAGAATGTGCAACTTACCTAGCATAAATGTATTGTCATGTGTGTCATTTAAATCCCTTTTGAGGATTGTCATAATTCTTTCCTGGACAATTTAATAATTATTAGGCCTGTTATTTGCACCATACCATCAACATAGGGCATCTTACAGAGGTTTACAAAAAGAGTCAATGCCCTGCCCTCAAGAAAGCTTACAATCAGAATGACACGTCAGGCAAGGAGAAGGTGTATGTACATTTCTGCTTTTAGAAGACAGATAATACATTTAGTAATTAGATAACTTTTTTAGGTTAATTATTAGCAAACAGTGGTTTAGAAAAATGTAGAGTTGATATTTCTCTATTAGACCTCCAGCCATTTTCGTGAAGCATGTAGAAGCCTCTGATGTATCCAGGAGGTCTTCCCTGATTTGTTCTCCCTAGCTAGGTTGAATAGGTGGGCTCCTTTAGAGACACATTTTACCTCAGGAGCTGAAGGTATCTTGCTTTGCCTCAGGGAACATGGCAACCCCGTAAAAGGTTGAAGGCAGTCTGGAACACAAACTAATATTTCACATGATTTAAAACAAACAGCACAAATACAGGGAATAACGCCCTTATGGGAGGTGTGATTATCCTTAAAAAAAGCGCAGAAGCAGAAACATCAACATCCACTGAAGTACTGGTGTGAGTTGGCAACTTTGTTATTGCTGAGTTTAAGGCAGGGAAATTGAAATTTTATTGGCGAAAATGGGTTGTGTAAATTTGTCATGAAAACAAAATTTGCCATGAAAATTTGTTGGATGCTCGTTAATATTAAATCCTCTTCTTAAAAAGGGGGGACTTCTGTGACATTCGTCTTCCCTGCAAATGACGGTAAATGTTGGGTCAAAGAGAAGCAAATCACTAGGGTGTTGCCACAGCCAAGTTTGAATTCCCGTGGGCATTACGATTTCCCACATGGACTTGATGCCGACCTGCAACTCGTGGATGTGAATGCATAGTAAAGTGTCGCATGCGCAAGGTCTTGTGTTGGAGGCAATTATATGTGGGTGTTTGTCCATGAATTGTTACATGTTATGTTAGTCATAAGTAATTTGTCAGAAACCCTTTCCCCCCCCCCAGTTTCCAATAAACACTTGTCCGTGAAACATTAGCTGTTTACATATATTGCTATAGTTGAATTTTTTATTATTATGATTCATACTTTGAGAGAATACAATTATCCATGGTACAGGTTATGTTATGTTGGTCACATATTCCTACTTGGAGGAAGGGCAGGATATGAATATAATAATAATAATAATAATAATAATAATAATAATAATAATAATAATAATAATAATAATAATAATAATAATAATAATATTTTTAAGACACAGTAAAAAGAAAGCATTTAAACTACTTGGGGCATACTTCCTGATTATTTTTGTAGGGCAGATCAACCCAGAACAGCTGGAGTTCAAATCATATTAGCTCAAACACAAAATATTACGTAAAGAGGCTTATAAATGTTATGTTGGTTGCTATGGAATTACCTGGTGCTTGAGGAGATTCTGTGTTATGACGACTGAACCCATGACACCCACCAGAAAAAAAGGGACCTCTACGCTGGCTCCCATCCACACTTCGTCAGCTGTTTATGCTCCAAGACTAGAGCTTGGAAGGGGTCAAAAGGGATCCAGAGGCCAAGATTCTGCCAGGCTTGGACACTTTTCTCTTGACCTCATCCTGAAAGAGCAGATCCCACCCTCACCCCATTGGAGGCTTAGGTAGGAATGGCTCTCACACCTCTTCCTACGTGTGTCTCTCGTGGCACCTGCCACACACAATGCTCTCCCCATTGAGATCAGGCGAGTCCCAAGCATGGTGTGTTTCCACTGCCAATTCAAAACAGATCACCTCTTCACCCAGGCTGTTCCCAACCCTTTTATTAATTGTACTATCAACAACAAGATTGTGTTGCATTCAGCTAAGTTCTGCTCAGGGTAGACTTATTTCAATGAATGGGGCTATGCTAGCTATGTCTCAGTGGGTGTATTCCAAGTAGGACTGGCATTGGATACAACCCACTACAATTAATAACATTAATTAATATTATATTAATTAATAATAATAGTATTATACATAACATTATTCATACAAGTTCCTGATGTCCTTGGGTGTGGTGAAGATTTCACTGGTTTTATAGCTGATTGGTTTTATGGGATATTTATTATTCAGATGTTCTGGGAGATGTGAAGTTGTGAGGATGAGGAGGAGGTGGTGGCAAAGATAAACGCCTGGTCCAGAAAGACAGAAAAAGGCAGGAGACCTTTAAAGGGATATTATTCTGTTTCATTATAGCCCAGGTATGGGGTTTCTGTGGATCTCCAAGTGTTGCTGGATTCCATCTCCCAGCAGCCCACATGGCCAATAGAAAGGGATGATGGGAGTGGTAGACCAGCCACACGTGGATGGCCACAGGTTCTCCATCCCTATTACAGTCTGTCTGGTATTTCTTTTTTGTAAAATGGAAAGCAGTATGGAAATCTTTTAAATAAATCAAATAAAAATGCTAATCCATTTTGTGTCCAGCTTTTCAGAAGGGAAAAGGGCTGGGAGTGGAGCACCCTTCTGTCAGATGCCCAGCAGAAACAGGCTATTTCTTCTCTCCCCCACCCACCTCCAAAGATCTGTCTTACTTTGAAGGGGGAAAGAAAGAAGATGCAGAAGAAACAGAGAGGAGAAAGAATGAATACTTTGGTTAGGTTTTTTCACCCCACCTAGGGGGCAGAGAGAAACTGTAGATATAATCACAGTCTTTTTATCATCCTTATCTTCCATGTGGAGAGTACATACAATTTTAAGTTAATTGCACACACTTTTTTTAAGTGAGATGTTTTACATCTCTTGCATTTAAGATAGACAATCAAAAGACAAATTAATGGTCCATTTACTGCTACAATGCTGCAGCATTGTCTTAATTTGACTACAAGGTAAGCTAGCTGAAAAAACAAATAAAAAACTGCTTTTGTGCTGGAGAAGCAAACATATCCTGTTTTGACAGGCCATCTTTGTTTGAAAGCATTTATAAGTTTGCCATTACTTGACACCAATATCAAGGAGTCTATTCACCTCTTAATGCATGGGGACAGCTCCTTTAATGCGATTGGAAATTATACCCAGGCCTCAACAGAGAGTTTTTAGGAGCAACTGATTAAACATATTGCCCTCCACTCAATACAACAGGAGAGTCTCTTGGGAACTGCAGACATTCCACAAGACCCCAAGAGTACATCACAGACTTTGGCATTCTATATACAACCACCAAGTCCAATTGTCTAAAAAGGGATCTTCATGTAGCCAAAATGGCAACCACCACACAAAAGAAGGAGGTATTGTCAGGGTTAGGGGAACCTCAAGGTTTGCAATTTAAAAAAAAACCTAGGGCAAATCCTAAGCCAGGAGAGAACTCAAAAGCAGCCTAATGATGACTGAGCATGCTCAGTGGGCATGGGATGTTAATCGACTGCTGGAGAGGGAACAGAAAAGTGTGGAGGTGGTGGAATGGAATGTCATGAAGGAGGGCATGGCTGGCTGGGTACCTGGCCAGAGGTCTGAACTGAAGCCCACCACATTGCCACATTTTGCTTGAGTCCCATTGGTATGCACCAAATCCCAAATTCTTCAGAGCAAACCTCCAAATATTTCTGTTTCAGCAAACAAAGTTTGGGCCAATCTATTTAAGTCTGCCTGTGAATAGTGCAATGAAAATTAAAAATCCAGCTTGCAAACCATTTTTCACCCTTTCCATTTAGGATGGTTACTGAGACTCTTCCCAGCCAGCCAACCCCACAAACATAGGAAGCTGCCTTATACAAAATCAGACTGTGGGTCCACATAGCTCCTTGTCTACACTGATTGGCAGTGGCTCTCCAAGGTGTCAGAGAGGGGACATCCTCAGCCCTAGCTGGAAGACACCAGGGAACAAACCCAGGACCTTCTGCATGCCAAAGTGTGTGCTGTGCGACTGAGCTATGACCCTTTCCACAACAGCAAAGAGACACAACTTCTCAAGACCAAGAAGCAGAGATTGCCTTACACCAGCGCAGCCGCAGCAGAGGCCCCATCGCCTGCCAAACCAGATCATTTCACACCATGCAAACCCAGAGCTTGGAAAAATTACTTTTTTGAACTACAACTCCCATCAGCCCAATCCAGTGGCCATGCTGGCTGGGGCTGATGGGAGTTGTAGTTCAAAAAAGTAACTTTTCCAAGCTCTGTGCAGACCATTGTGTATCATACACAGAAGCAAACTCAAGTCTCCCACACAATCTACACGCAGCAGAGTTTCTGTCAATCGCAGCTCCCTAATCAGTGCATCTGTGCTGGACAAGATTTGCTAACATGTGTTTGTCTCATTCACACTTCTAGCTGCACACTTAAAATGCCTCACACAAAGTGGCCCGGAGACATGATTGTTCAAACTACGGATGGCCCTACCATTAGGCAAAGTGAGGACACCGACCCAGCACATCAGTGTAGAAGAAAGCTTCAATTGCCACTCCAGTCAGCTTTAGAATCATAGAATCATAGAATAGTAGAGTTGGAAGGGGCCTATAAGGCCATCGAGTCCAACCCCCTGCTCAATGCAGGAATCCAAATCAAAGCATTCCCAACAGATGGCTGTCCAGCTGCCTCTTGAATGCCTCCAGTGTCAGAGCGCCCACTACCGCTCTAGGTAATTGGTTCCATTGTCGTATGGCTCTAACAGTTAGGAAGTTTTTCCTGATGTCCAGTCGAAATCTGGCTTCCTGCAACTTGAGCCCATTATTTAGTATACAAATTTTTATTTTTATTTTTGGAGGGGAAAGCATTTTGGCCTTTGCCTCAGGAAGCAACATGTCTTGGGCCAGTCCTGGTTATGTCAGAATGCAGAAAATTCTAAAGCATGCCAGAATCTGCACAGCTTGCCCTACCCTCCTCCCACTGGAGAAGCCAGGAGCTGGAAATGCAAAGCCCTCTTCTGATGGGACTCACAGCAAGCAAAAGTTAACCCAATCTCCTCTACCACCCCTGTGAAACAGAGAGAGAGCGGAAGAAGGGCCACCTTGAACAAAGTGAGGCTGCCAAATCAAGGCACATGCGATTTTTGTGTAGAGGGTTTTCATACTGGCTGCTGGCATAATCTAAGGAGGTCTGTCAGTATCCAATATTTCATTCCCCCTCCACCTGCACTTCTTACCCCCAAATGGTGAGCGCCTTCCAAAGTATAAAGAATCCACTCTGACCACAAAGAATAATCCAGGAAGACCACATTATTAATTATTTAATCAGTCACTCAATCAATCAATCAATCTCCCACCTTTCCATCCCAATGATTTAATTTAATAAAAAGAGAGACACTCCCCCCCGAAGTTATTCAGTCGTACAGACTCCTCCTGCCTTGCATGTTGTGAAATCTGTGTTTCTCCTCACAGGACCCCCCAACAGGCTGCAGCGGGGTGGAGACAGCTGAAATCTGTGCTGCAAGTTTGATTTTCTGGCAAATTTCTGCTATTGATGTGTAGCAGAAGCAATACTGTTGAGAGAGAGTTATTTGCAAACTATCACTATGCTTGTGGATTCCTATTTTTCAGACTCCCACTATCGGTGGCACATTTTCCAGAATTATAACATATGAAGTCATATGCAGAGTACACCAACTGAAATCAATAGATTCCAATTACATAAGCTCATTAATTACAACGGGTCCATTCTGAATTTGACTAACATTGAATATCACTCTAGATTTCCTTCCATTGTTTTAGCTAGATTTTTAAACTTGTTAAAAAGCCAGCTAAAGCACCTCTATCAAAGCATAAATTACATTCAAACAGCAGTTATCTAAGTACTCTGGAGTAGTCAAATGCAGAGAAATGCATTTCAGCTTTTATACATTTCTTTAATTATTTGTTAATGTTATAACAATCAACGATAGGCTTTTGTTGTGCATGATCTTACTTATTTAAACAAATATTAAAACACACACACACACAACAATCCAGGCTCAACAGGAGACCACCAATCCTAACAATATTTGAAATACAAAACAAATCTGGCGTGCATATACAACTGTGGTTGTATCTCTGTATACTGTACTCGCACTCCTCCAGCAATATTTCCCCTTGCTTCCAGGAATTTCACACACACAGGGTGCTGCTACACAGGTATTGAGTGCAGAAAAAAAGGTCAGATTTTATTTATTTATTTCTTATAGCATTTATATCTTATCTTTCCTCCAAGGTGGTGTACATGTTTCTCCCTCTCTCTGTTTTATCCTCATAACAACCCTGTGAGGTAGGTTAGGCTGAGAGGCCGTGCCTGACCCAAGGTCACTCAGTGAGCTTCATAACAGAGTAGGGATTTAAACCCGGGTCATCTCCCAGGCCCTAGTCTGACACTCTCACCACTGTGCCACAATGGCTTTCACTTCTGCTCACTCACTTTTTTACAGGACCATCAACTCCTCCTCTTCCTGTTATTTCCCCCCTAGTTCTTCCTTTTCAAACTTCCTTTTTCTCGCTAGGGAAGAGAAGCACAATCTCTGCAGGTGCAAATCTTAGCCTAATTCTTCCATCTCTTTTCAAAAGACAGGATTTGACATATACATGCAAAGATGAACTGAGCCTCCCTAGCACAGCATCACAATTTGGGGAAGGGAGGTAGCTCAGCGGTAAAGCATCTTGTCTTGGGTGCAGAAGGTCCTAGGTTCAATCCCTGGCATCTCCAGGTAGGGTTAGAAGAGAACCCTGCCTGAAATCCTGGAGAGCTGCTGCCACTCAGTGCAGACAGTACTGAGCTAGATGAACCAATGGTCTGACTTGGTGTAAGGCGGCTTCCTCGCTTCCTATTACCTTCCATTTGGTAGCATCGTATGTATCCATCTTTTAATTAAAGCTAAAATGCTTTTGGGGACTGTAAATATTTGTACAACAGCCCCAAAAGTGCCAATTTTAAAAATAATTTAACCCCTCCCCTTTCTGGTTGCAGCCATTAATGTGCATTTCCTTTTTCTGATCTGCAGATCTTCCTTGAAACATGGCACTTCTTCAGGCGTATATCATTCTGGATTGAACTCAGCCACTTCCAAGCTGCCACTGTTTTACGGGTGAGATTCAACCATATAGCACTACATATAGGTTGTACAATTAAAGTGGATTGGGTGCTCACCCGTTTCCACACATGAGAAGAAAACCCACCATCCTTGTTGATGCCTTCTCCCACAACAACAGACATCCCTAGGAGCCAATAATTATGAGAGAGGAGACTGTTAGCTACTGAGAAGAGTCTTCTCAGTGGCTGACTCACTTCTTTTCACTCTGATTGGCTCCAATCAGCAGGAAAAGACAAGGAAGCCTGTTAGAAGACTCTTCCTTTCATGCTGATTGGCTCGCAGGAAGCTGGAGACAAAGGGACCCTGCTCCGAAGGGTCTAAGTTCCCCCCCCCAAGACCCTGGACAACTACATCCCTGTCTGGAGGACTAGAGACTGACTTTTTTAAAAAAGAAAAGAAGAAGCAGCTGAACATTCAGGGAAGGGGTCAACAATAATCCTGAAGCAACCTGGTCCCTGAAGACCACCCTGTAGCCGTGGCTCCACCTGGCCTCTTGCTCTGCATATGGGAATGCAACATCCTGCAGATTTCATGTGGATTTGATGGGAGAACTGCCTACAGGGACAGACTCCAAAGTAATAATAATAATATAATAATTAAATTTTTGTGTCGCCTATCTGGCCAAAGCCACTCTAGGCAACGTACACAATTAAATTCCAGTAAAATACAATTTAAAATACAATTTAAAATACATAGCAATACAATACAGTCGACAATAAAGGATTAAATTACAGCATAAAACAATATGTAAACAACGGGCATTCAGTAATAGTGATAAGAAGCTTAGCCCACCCTGGAGGTCCCGAAGGCCTGTCCAAAGAGCCAGGTTTTTAATGCTTGGCGAAATGCATCCAGGGAAGGGGCATGTCGAAGATTGAACGGGAGGGAGTTCCAGAGAGTGGGGGCCGCCACTGAAAATGCCCTCTCCCTAGTTCCCACCAACCTAGCTGTTTTCGTTGGTGGTACTGAGAGAAGGCCCTGCGTGGCTGATCTAGTCAGGCGGCTAAATTGGTGGTACTGGAGGTGCTCCTTCAGGTAAACTGGGCCGAGACCGTATAGGGCTTTAAAGGTTAATACCAACACCTTGAATTGGGCCCAGAAAGCAACTGGAAGCCAGTGTAGATGAACTAACAGCGGCGTAATGTGATCACAGCGGCGGCTATTTGTAAGCAGACGGGCTGCCGCATTTTGTACCAGCTGTAGTTTCCGGGTCGTTTTCAAGGGTAGCCCCACATAGAGCGCATTGCAGTAGTCCAGTCGAGAGGTGACCAGGGCATGCACTACCAGTGGGAGCTGATGAGCAGGGAGGTAGGGTTGCAGCCTCCGTATCAGGTGTAGCTGATACCAAGCTGCCCGGCTCACTGCTGAAATCTGAGCCTCAATGGACAGCTTGGAATCAAGAATAACCCCGAGGCTGCGGACCTGATCCTTCAGGGGCAATCTTACCTTTTGCAGAAGGGTCTGCAGGACGGCTGGGGTCGGGTCCATCACACACTCCCCCACACATGTAGGGCAGACCTCAGGCTTGTATGATATACTTCCTTTTCCTTTGTTTACCAGAACCTTGAGGTCCATCAGCCTACGCCAGGTGCAAAACAGCAGCTCAGGAAGGGCAGATGCACCCTAAGAATTCAGGGAAAGGGTGCCTCCAAAAGTATGTTCCCATACTCAGCCCAGGAATACACAATCCATACCAGAACAAAGGCCACAAATTCTTCCATACAAAAATGTACTCTAATTAGGACAGGGAGTTCTTTGCTGCTGCTTGGGAGGCAGAAACTCTTCCCCAATTGCTGCAAATCACCCAGAAATCTACGAGTAGGTCCCCATGTACTTTCGGATGTAGGGCACCAGGCACCACCACATGCACCGCTTCCAAGGATGGGTACTAAATTGACCTAGCCTTACTCACCACAGTCCATGCTTGCCAGGATGCAAAGTAACTACTTGCCACTTCTGGTGTGCCCATAAACAGAGAGATACCTGCTCATTTCATAATTTCACATTATTTAAAGCGCCGGTATTCTGGACAAACAGCGAAAGGGAGAGTGCACCCAACTCACAGATTTCATCCTATGAACCAGTTTAGCCATAGGAAGCGCCTGACCTATACAGGGCTGCTACCCTTTGAGCAGCAGACCCAAGGATTTCAATAGCTCTGAAGCAAAAAGCAACAATTACACAGGAATATTTAGTGTTTAGGGTTCCTCTCCTCCTCCCCCCCTCCCTGCTTGCCTCATTTTGACTTTTTTTTTAAAGCAACCAAGGATCATGCTAAATATTATATTTAAAAACAGCAGCTCAAGCCACCGCCAGGCCTACGTTTTGCAGCAGCAAAGGCACAGGAACAATTTCACACATTGAGATGAGGGGTTAGGAGGAACGGCGCTCCGAACAGAGAAAGGCAGTTTGTGCGAACGGCTTTTAAAAGCTCTATTCACAGTTCCATTAGGAACTGCCTAGTTTCAAGGAATCATAATTTTGCTGAGTAGTGCATTTGCTTTAAGACATAGAACGATAATGGTAGCCTAAAGCGTTAATGAAGACAAATTTGTACAACAAAACCATTTGGGCTCTGTGGGTTGGTTTTGTTTGGTTTTTTCAAGTAGCTGAAAATGTCCTTAAACTAAGCATGTGGGAGGGCTGAAAGCAGAAAGACTGCTTGCTTTCAATCTTTGTATCTACAGTCTCTTAAATTTCTAAAATAGCACCCAGCGACCTGATTTTCCCTGGGGCGGTCAAGACCACCACATTTTATTCCGTTCTGGAACACAGAAGGCAAAAATTGCTTCCTCCAACCCATTTGCAAAGTGAATCTCCGAATGAGCAAAGCAAGTTTCGCAAACCATCTCAGCGGCAAAGTTAGTAGGGTTTTGGGGGGCACGGGGGAGGGGAGGGAGAGTGAAACGATCCTATTTTGAAGTCCAGCCGCTTCTTGCAGCCAGGAGAGTTGCAAGCAGCAAGGGAAGCCTCGGAGGGAACTAACCCCCATCTACCATAAGGATCGTCTGAAAGGTCGCGCGCGCTCCGCGAATTACTTCTCCCCGCTCATATCCACTCCACAGCTGGCGAATAGCGCTCAGCATGCGACGCCTCCCTTGTAGCGCACAGACGGAGAGGCTCTCTCCGGCGCTTCCGCTTCGCGGATTTCTCCGCGAATACCTGCTCTGATGGACACGCGGTGGCATGGGAAGCCCTGCGGATGCCACCTGCACAAGCTCGCCAAGTTCACCCTCCACCGCGTCGCACAAGTTCCTCTAGCCAGCAGCACCATCGTGTCGCCCAAAGTACATCCCGAGCCCGCCGTCTCCTCTGCGCTCCCGTCTCCAGAGGTGGGGAAAACGAGCCTGGCTATGGGACGCAGCCCAGAAGCGGGGAGTGCAAAGGCTGGCAGCAATCCTGAGGAGGCACCCTGGCCTCCAAATGCTCAGATAACCCCCTTCTCTTTCTTGTTGAAGAAACCCCTCCAGAGCCTGGCACCTCCGTGGAGCCAAGCGGTTTCTACGCCGGTTGCCTTGGTTCACAAGGCAGAAACGAAGCGGCACGCCAGGTCGTGCTCTTACTGGGACATCCAGAGGAGGCCGCCGGAGGGAAGCCTGCCTTTAGGGCCATACTCGTCCTTAACACCACCAAGAGGCTCGACCCGCAGGCGCGAGCGAGCTGGCCATCTCCCCGCCCTCGTTGCCCTCCAGGTGCGGCCCTGCCCAGTCTACCTCCCGCCGGGGGTCCCCTCCGAGAGTGCAGCACGCAAGCAGCCGCCGGCAGGGGTCGAAAGCGAAGGGGGCAGCGGGGGGGGGGCGAAGGGGGAAAGTCCAGGCGAGAGTTCCCTTACGTCGGTTCGCGGCGCTGGGCAATCCTCTCAGTCACAGCTCCGCGGAGGGCTTCAGCAAAACCCTCCTGCAAGGGGACCCCTTCCGAACCGATCCCCCCCGAAGACCCCTCCTCGCCCCAAACCAGCTCCACTGGCTCAGCTGCCACCTCACAAGGACCCCTTGAAAAGCTTCTTGCCATCAACTGCTGCGAAAAAGAAAGGAAAAAATGCACCCCCAGGCGATGCTGTCCTTCCCCCCCCTAATCTGCGCACCCCTCTGCAGGCCGCGGGAGGTAAGAAGGCTGAGTTGGGCAGCCTCCAGCGAGCACCGCGGTTCCCATTTGCCGAGACCCCCCCTTCCTTACTCCTCCTCCCCTTTTCCATCAGCATGGCCACCCAGTCCCCCCCCCCACAGGCCGGCCTGGCCCGCATTGCCCCTCCCATTCTGTCACCCCCAGGGAAATCCCATTCATCAAGCGCTGGGGCTGCGTGGAGGGAATGAGGAGCAGGGCGACTGCGGGGACTGAGAGCCCGGGGGACGGGGACCGGGGGAGAAGAGACCCGAAGTTCCTCTTTCGCAGCCAGCAGCAGGAAAATCGGGGAGGGGGCTCTACAGAACTGCTCCCCCCTGCAGACAGGCGATTTTCTGAAAAGCTAGACACACACACCCCAACACGCACACACAAGTCTCCCGAAGGGGGGGATGGTTGAGGAGCAAGGTGATGCAGAGAAAGGGGGCTTTGCCTTGGGGCTTGTTTAGGGTTTTGGGGGGTAGAAATAGCCATCTCCCCCGCGAATGCCTGGGGAAGCGGCTGAGCGCTCTCCCTCCTTCACACACACCCAACGGGGGCCGCGAATGCCCCACTCGAGGCCGAAGAAGAGTGGCTCGCCTTGCGCCATCGTTCTCGGCCAGAGACTGGAGGGGGTCCAAAGGGTTGCCGGGGTGGCATCTCTGCTTTGAAGGATGGAAGGAAGGAGACGATCTTGGCTTTCTCCTAGGGAGCAGACGCACAAATCAGGGGGAGCGGCGGACCCTCCTGCAAGGAAAGGGAAGCAGCCCTCATAGGGGCTAGGAACTTGGGGTGCGGAGTTGGGGAAGGCGGCGGCGGCGGCGGCATTGACGAGCCCGAGTTAGTGGAAAGTCTTGCTCACCGGCGTGCACACAGCCCCGGACCAGCTTTTGGGGTGCGGGCGTAACCAAGGACTCCAAGACGACTGCCGCTGGGCTAGCGACGTGCAAGCCAACAACAAGCGGCGGCCCTGGAGGCGCCGGGAATTCTGCACGTTCTCAGGAGCACTCTGGTCACGCGCACCCCCCCCACCTTCCTCTGCAGCGATGCCAAGCCCGGCACCTACCTGGGAGGAGCGTCCGCCTGGCGCCCGCGAGAGGAGAGGCAGCGGCGAGCGGAGCCAGAGCGCCGGCTGGTTGGCCGCCTTTGGCTCCGCGTTCCTCCCGGCGGCTCTTTAGCTCTGTTGGGAAAGTTGCGGCGGCCACGCGAGCGCCTTAAACCCGCCTCTCAGCAGGACGGGGCGGCCCAGGGGGCGGAGACGCCGGTGCGGACCTCCGCCTCCGTCCCGCCTCCGCCTCCGCCCTCGGGGAAGCGAAGCTCCACCGGGGCCTCTGGACGCGTGCAGAGCGCCTCTTTGCCCCTCCCGGGTAAATCAGGCCCCGTGGGATCCCCTGGCCGCGGCTCGTAGGTTAGAGTCGGTGCCGGGGTTCAAGGCAGCAGGGAAGAGAGGCCAGAGTGCCTTTGAACACGTGCAGAGCGCCTTTCCCCTCCCCACTGGCGGCAGCCACCCTGCCGCAAAAGCTATCAGTAGGAGGAATAGATGTTTATTATTAGCAGTCTCCTCAATTCGACTTTGGGTCTCCGCCTGTCGGTTACTTCTCCGTCGGAGGCGCTTCCAGGGCTTGAGGCAGGGGAAGAGAAACCGAAGCGCCTCCGAGCATGTGCAGAATGCCTTTCCCTTCCCACTGAGTAAAGGGTAGTCAGCCCGCAGGAAAACTGAGAGGATGATTCGACTTCGGGCCTGGCTGGCTCCCTCTCCCCTGAGAGCGCCGACATAAAGGGGGGGGGGCAGAGCATCTCAGCATTTTGTGCACCTGTCCCTCACACGAAGGGATTCACGGTGTACCCCGAAAGGGCTGAAACACATCCACATGACAGAGGGGTGGAGGAAATGGACATAGGATAGGCGGGTAGTCCCAGACAGCTTGGATCAGAAGGACAGGGAGCCCCCATGGAAAGTAGCAGTATGCCCCTGAAAATCAGATGTTGCTTGGAACAAAAGGCAGACGAGGGCCTGCCCTTGCTCCTTCTAGGGGCACCTGGCTGGCTGCAGTTGGAAACCAGGGTACCTTCCGGGCAGGATTTTGGCAGCAGAAGCCCAGGACCCCAGCGACCAGATGAAGCGGAAGTGAACAGAGGTCACCATCCAGAAAGACTGTTGGGTTGTATCCAACTTCAGCCCCCCTCAGAGGAGAAGACCCATTGAAATGGATGGGCGTGACCATGCTTAGTCAGAGAAGGAAATCCCGTTTAATTCACTGGAGCTAACTCCCAGGGCAGCAGGCAGTGGACCCTGAGCAGTGGATCTGCTCGGAAGCACCTTGGACAGCTCCTGGATTGCCCTTAAGTCCCTTCGCTTCACTGGGCCTGCTCCGAGTAGGACTAAGGTCAGATGCAACCCATGAAGGCCAGAGCCAAACATTACCTAACTGCGTTATTGGTTGGAAACACACTGGCTCTTGGCCTGATCCAGCAAAGCAGCCTCTGATGCAAGCCCACACCAAACACTTAAAGCACATGACTTTCCCCTAAGAATCATGGGAGTTGTAGGTAAAAGGGTGCTCAGAATTCGTAGCTCTGTGAGGGGGAAAAACCACAGTTCCCAGGACTCTTTGGGGAAAGTCATGGGCTTTAAATGTGTATTGGATGTGCTTTAAAATATGTGGTGTGGATCTTTGATCAGGCACTTATTAACCGTGGGGCGGCACACTTAACCATTGCACAGCACTGGAGGGATTTTGCTGGGGCAACAATTATTGGTATCTGACACTATAGCTATCAGAAAGTGTGTTATTTGGCCTTAATTGAAAAATTAACACACGGGGTGCAGTCATCTGGGTTCTCAGGAGATCTTAGACCCTTTCTTTTTTGAGAGCAGGGTTCCAGCAGGGTGCATACGTCTCCAGCATCCTAAAAGCCAATCAGCATGAAAGGGGAGTGTGTTAGCCATGAAGAAGAGTCTTCTAGCATGCTTCCTTGTCCTTTCCTGCTGATTGAAGCCAATCAGAGTGAAAGGAGGTCAGTCAGCCACTGAGAAGACTCTTTTCAGTAGCTAACACTCTCTTCTTTCCTGCTTCTTGGCTCCTAAGGATGTCTGTTGTTGTGGGGGAAGGCATTAAAGACAATCTCATTCTCAATCCCATAGCAAAAAAGGGGGACGTGTCGGTGATTAACATGAAGGGACACTGCACTTGTGAATTTGCCACTACACTACTGTTAACACATCCTGTAGCCTGGTCTGAGTGCACATGATGTCGTTCCCCACCCCCACCCCCACCCCACTTGCTGAAGCTAGCCAGCACCTGGAGGTGGGGGAACTGCCTGACAGAAAGCACTGTATATGCCAACTTTTATTTCCATGACTGAAGAAACGGCAGGATATCAATCTACTAAATAAATAGGATACAAATTCAGCAGTCAGCATTATTTGAATTTGCTATCAACCACTTGCGTCAAGACAAGAGGAGGGGATTATATGCACCTTTGCAGTTTGCTTTTGGCTTCTGGTCCACTTTTCTATAAAAACCCATTTCCCTAATCCCTTTGTCGCTTGCAGAAAACAATTTCCCCCTTTTCCTCATCGGCCAAGGTTGCAGGCGTCTCCATCACAATCTATCTGGCACTGCTGTGGCTATTGCCCCATTTATTTCAGTGGGGTTTGGGGGGCGCTGCTCATATCATTTCTGTCCTCAGCATTCCGATCTGTTTTTAATTATTTTCTCCTTTAAAAAATGAACTTATTAACTCACAACATCAATAATAAATTAAGAATTGTTGATTAAATTAGAGGGAGGATTGAAGGGCATTGAATATTGATTGAAATTTAGCAATGGCTTTATTAAATAAATAAGAATCAAATTAATCGCTTCTTTTTATTATTTGCTTAAGAATATTAAAAACAAATGGAGACCTACTACAAAAATATTGTGGTTTGTGTATTTTCATCTTACTTTTTTTTTGTAAGATACTTATATCCCACCCCAAGCAAAAAGGCTGATTTTTGTTTGTTAATTTTTAATTATTTAAAATATTTATATTCTGCTTTTCCATTAAGAAAAGTGAGTCAATGATTTTGTTGTGCAAGATCAGTTCCAAACAATAAAAACACTTGAAATCATTTTTTTAAAACCCACTAAACAATCAAATGATGCATTAAACATTTGAAAAGCATCAAACACATACACACACACACAAAGGCATATGGAGGAGCCCAGCTACATGTGATTCTCAAAGATCCATGACTGCTTTACATGCAGAAGGTCTCGGGTGCAGACCCAGGCATCTCCAGGTAGGGCTGGGAATGTTCCGACACCCTGGAGAGCTGCTGCCAAACCGTGTAGACAATACTGGCTAGATGGACCAATGGCCTGCCTCAGTAATAGGCAGCTTCCAGGAAAGGCCGTTCCTCAGAGTGGAGCACCTGTTTTGCATGCAGAAGGTGCCAGGCTCAGCCCAGGTAAGGCAAGGAAAGACCCTTCTCTGTCTGAAACCCTGCAGAGCTGCTGTCAGTCAGTGTAGACCAGCCTTTCTCAACCTGGTGCCTTCCAGATGCTTTGGATTGCAACTCCCATTATCCCTGTCCAGTGGCCACTCTGGCTAGGGCTAAAGGGAGCTGTCGTCTGAAACAGCTAGTGGGAAGCAGCTTGAGGGAGCACTGGCATAGACATCACTGAGCTAGATGGGCCGTTGGTCTGACCAGCAGCTTCCAACTTCTCCGACTTTGGGTGAGGTAGGCTGGGAGGGAAATACAGACTTGTGGAGGTGCTGTAAGACTGTGAATTTGATTACAGCGGTTATTTTATGTTACGATTCATGTTCCACTCTTGACCACATGGTCACAGGATGGGTTGCAACACATCAAAATACACGATACAGCCAAAGTATAAAATAACTTCATTTAAAAATGCAGCACCCCAAACTCAGCATCTGTAAGTCCTGTATCTGGGAACAGGATGAATCATCTTGCAGTCATTCATCACCAGTTCAAAGCAGAAAGCGAGGGCCTCCTCCGGCAGAATTATATTACTATAATGCACCCTGTCCCTTATGCTGACAATTGGGGTGCCCCCCCTCCTCAGAGCTAGTGAGACATGTACTAACCAACAGAATGATAGAATGCTTGTTAATAGCAGAATTAAGACAGGCAATCATAAAAAAATACTTAAAATCAATTTCCTATTTAAAGGCCTGTGGTACCAGCAGCATGAAAGCTGATAACCCAAATTTAAACTACCAAAGAGCAAAACTGCAGCAACATGCCTTGCAGTTATTTGCTATCCCCAACCACATCCTGCTTCCAGGAAGAGATCTCACCTGGGCGGAATCAATTCTTTCAGGCCCAATAAATCATGCCCCAAATTGTAACCAGCTCTCACCTGAAATACAAACCTGAATCCTGCTCTTCCTGGGGCACCTGTATTTGAAAGGGGATGGGTGTGTGTGTGCTTTATTTATTTATTTCCTCCAGCTGCTGGTGGTGGTGGCAGCAGCCCCGGGCAACAGCTAGTGTGAGGAAAGTGTTCTTTCGAGCAGAGAGGGAGAACTAAGCTTTTTGCAGATGCTCCATCTCTGGGAAGTGGATGGAGTCTGGCTGGTTTCCCCACCACTACTACCACAAAGCCACATTGTCCTTACCTGGAGGCCCACAGCTCAAGCTTACAGGGCATTGATTTGTTTGCTTTGTTTAATGAGATTTCTCACCCCCACTCTTTACCATAAAGGTCCCAGGCCAAGTTACAACAGTACAATTTACAATGATAAAAACCGTTATAATTATAACACAAGTACAAACAATCCAAATTGGAACAGAACAGTTTCCATTCAACAAAACAGGTGTGTCCCATGAAACAAAATACCTTAACTGCCAAAGGTCAAGGGGAAAAGGCGCACCTTCAGAATATGGCGACAGAAATACAACAAAGATGCTAGATGTACCTGCGCGGGCAAGGAGCTCCACCATTTCAGGGCTGCCATAGAGAAAGCCCCCTCCTGGGCCGCCATTCCCCTGAGGGTGGGGGAAACAACCCAAAAAGTTCCCTCTGCAGATCTTAATGCATGAACCAAAAGGGTTCATACCTTTGACATACATAGCTGGTGCATAGGCCCGTTCCATTGTTTACATTCATCCAGGGTGCAAACCGCCAAGACTGCCAATGATGGCACTACCCCAGAAATAAGCACAAGTGGTCTCTGAAACACAAGGATGGGCCCCCTGCCCTCCCAAAAGGGTTCCTCCTCCTCCCTCAGCTGCTGCAATTCTGCCACTGGAGTTTCTCTACTTCCCTGTATTCCACCAAGAATAACTGAATGGCAATCTCGTGGGGCAGGAAGGGAAGGGAAACAACTCCGCCTCAAGCACACTAAACTTCAAAGAGCTTAGGCTTGTAAAGACAAAGATTTCACAGACCTATGACTGTTTTCCTCCACGAGTAGAAAATCAGATCTTTAGAGAAAAATATGCTGTCAGAGTGCTGTTCAGAAATGCACCAGTTCCTCCCTTAATAAATTTATCCTATCTCTGATCTCAAAGTGCAAGCGATTAAGCACGCACCGTTTGTTTCTTGAAAGAGTAAATAAGTTGACAATAATGGTAGGAGAGGAAACCAAGGAGCTCTGACTGTTGCCTCCCTTTCTCCGTCTTTGTTTCATCTGTAATAGAACTCTCTTTATGAATCACTTTATTCTTTTCAATAAGATACTGTCTGTGCAATCAGGGATGATAAATGACAAATAATTGTAAACCTGATATTGGTTTTCAATACTGAATTTATCATGCTGTCCTCTTAACACATATTAAATACTTTAAAGAATTTATATATTTGTTAGATCATTTTGAGATTCCCCCTCCCCCTAAAATTTATTAGCTTTCTAGTTTGGGGAAATCTGAGAGTCGACAACATCATTAATAATACTGAATGATGATACTGGCCTCCTTTACAGCTAATCCCCTTTTACTCAGCCAAAGGACCCATATCAAATAACATATATTAGATTTAGGTGCAGAGACCTAAGGAAAAATAAAATAAAATGCAATCCTCATTTTGCATACTCTGTGGCTGACCTCACTCAAAAGTTTTTGCCCAAGACAAAGCACGATCTTGATCTGTGAATTTCAGACCAAACAACCGCAGAGAGCATTGTGGCATGGAGATTAAGCACGTAATGAGCGGAGGAAAGTGCAGTAGGGGCTAGTTCGTTAGGGCGAATGGGACACTACCCCACCAACCTCAGTCTGACCTCAGCGAGGCCCCACCTGCCTGCCTTCTTACTGACAACCAGCTCTGGCTCCACCTATTGTTGGTCTTCCTGCCTTCTGCCCTACCAGACTCAGTGGGCACCAACCAACACTGAGAAAATGTGAGGTCCATTAGTAATTCTGCCTCCCTGCTTTTCCATAGGCTGTTCATGTTCTCTATTCAGCATGAGCATCAGTGAGACTTTCTTCCCTCTGAAGCACTCAGAACAGGTAAAATAGATTAGTGGTTGCAAAGAGTGAGAGCTGGAACTATGGAGAATCAGAGAGAATATGTTCTACCTTTCAAATAATGGCTGCTGGAAACCACAGGAGGGGAGCATGGTGTCGCTGCTTCGGTCCTACTTGCGGGCTTCCCATAAGCATCTGGTTGGCCATTGCAAGAAAAAGATTCTGGACTAGGTGGGCCACTGGCCTGATCCAGCACGCTCTTCTTACATTCTCTTGTTGGGGTCTAAAGCTCAACCCAGGAGTAAGAGGCCCGGGATGGAGACGCCCTTGAAGGAAGTCCCTGTAGCAAAGTTGTTAACCAAAGCATAGGCTTAGGAATAACATTTCTTTGCTTCAACATCTCATGTCTCCCCAGAAGTTAACCTGAAACATAGTTTGGATATTAGGAGAAAAGATAGCAGGAACCCAGCTGAGGTGGCCATCTGTCCCACTATACACAGAATAGTCCTCTATTTTGAAGGACTGCCCATAGTTAGAGTTGACAGGCCAGAAGCATCCCAAACCCTGAGATTTCAGGAGCAGGCCCTACATAATGTATTATGATACATTAAGCATCATCCACAGCTGCTTGGAGTATACCATTTAAACAAACAAATTATCCGACTGGAAATTGGGATAGAAATCTTAGCAAAATGAGTGTGTTCCCAGGTTCAGCTGAATTGATGGGATCATTTCTTCTCACCAGCTTAGGGAGCCTGCATAGGGAACATTTAATCTACCCTGCTTGCTTCTAGCAAGAAGAGTTTAAGTGCCCTCAAGACAGGACAGTCACCACAAGGCCGTTGTAGGAAGAGGGGAGCCTAGTGTTGTTGAGATATTAAATGGGAGCAATCAGGAATAAAGGTGGATGCCCCTGAAGGCTGCAATTCTAAACACACTTACTAAGCCCCATAGAACTCAATAAGACTTACTTCTGGGTAGATATGGTGAGGATTGTGCTGTTGGTAAGACTTGACTAAAGATCTTCTGCAAAGATATCCATATCAAAGCAGGGCTGGCAACCCCCTGCCTGGAATGCCCTGCCCCTACCTTTTAACATGGCTGCTCTGAACTTTTTTAGACTTGATCCTTCACTGCAGAGAGAGGTTTAAGAGATGAGTAAGAAGATTCTCTGCTCTTTCCTGTCTACCACGTGGGCTGTTATAAACTCACTTTGTCAGCCAACCCAATTCCAATGAGTAGTAATTGACAGAGAGAAAACACACGTGGTTTGGTCTACCTCCACAGGTCGTAGCAACAGCAATTGCAGCCACACTTCCCAGTGTGGGAATTCTCTTTTACCACTATCAGGCAAGAAACAAACCATTATGCAACCAACAAAGTGCATCATCAGTAGGTTTAAGGGGGTTGCTGAGTGCATGGAACCACTGTTGTTGCTTCTATGGATGTAAGGGAGTGAGATCAGAGGTAAATGAAATGCAAACAGAAAAACAAGAACAAAAGACAGTAATGATTTCCGAAATGCAATACCGTACCAACCACAACAAGATCCCTATGAGTAAGGCAGAAAACTCAGCATCCCACAACCAGTCAGGATTCCTAACCAAAAACAAAAACTAAAAAAATCCTGGCAGCCAGTCAGCCAAGGTCACAGAAATCCCCATGCAGCACAACCTGACTCAGGGGCTGCAGTTAGTACAGAATGCTGCGGCACAATTGCTGACATGAGTGAGACCCTGCCAGCACATAATACCTCTGCTCTGAAATCTGCACTGGTTGCTGATTTGCTACCAGGCCAAGTTCAAGGTGTGTTTTCCATGTTACAGGTACCACATAGTACTGGTTCTGCTCTTATAAGAAATCGATTCTTTAGTGTGGCAGCACCTACACTTTGGAACTCCCTGCTTATTGACATTAGGCAGGGGCCTTCACTGAACTCTTTTTGGCACCTGCTAAAAACATTTTTGTTTAGGCAAGCCTACCCAGCCATGTAGAAACTATTATGTTTTTTATCCGTTTCAAACTCTATTATTTTGAATGTTTTTAAATACTTGTCTTTAACTGTTTTTGCCAATAATTTTATTGTTTTAATTCCCTCTGTAAACAGCTTTGAAGTTTTCTACAATAAAACGGTATATAAACATTATAAATAAATCTGCTCCCACAGTGGTCAACCAGATGCCTATGGGAAGCCCACAAGCAGAACATGAGCGCAGCAGTGCTCTCTTCTTCGTTTCCTTTTTGGTGATGCATTTTATCTTGGTTTTTTTTAAAGGAGGTGCATAAGTGGCCACTCTTATTTCCTACAAAACATCCCAACCTTTTGAGTCTAACCCCAGTGCTGAAGCCAACACCCCTGAAAATCAGCCTGCCTCCAATAAAGCCCCTGCCACTACTCCCAGAGAGAAGCCATGACAGTTGAAGAGGTTGATTCTGTAGGGTAGTCATGCCCTGAAAATGCTAGTTTTCTTTATTGGCTGGCATGAAGATTCGTTCCTGGAACTTGAGGAACTGCTCAGGCTTCAGAGCCAGCTTTAGACACAGAATGGAATATAGGGATGTGCAGGTGGCAGGCAGCGTGCAGGTTCCAGAGCTTGGATTGCCCAGACCTGATGCAAAAGCTAAGAGCTTCCTGACTGGTCATCTGAGCAGAAATACTCCATTTCAGGAAGCTCCGTCTTCTTGACACTTTGCCCACCCCGCATCTGCCTCCATCTCCTCCTTCCAGGCTTAGATTTTCAAACAGCCTGCAGATGGCCTCAGGCCTGGCCAGGCCCTTACAAACACAAACAAAAGTGGCAAATAGATTTGCACAGCGAAAGAGTTCTACAAAAGGCCAGTTAAGCATGAGGCTAAATGGGAAATAGAGGAAAAGGCTGAGACGGAAAGTTTCACATTTTTGTGGTAGCTTTTGTGGTCTACTGGGCCTTCTTGGGGTTCATTTCCCTCCCAGGATAACTCCACTTGTCACCACTTTTCTTTCTGTCTTTTAAGTTTTATATAAATGGCAGCTGCATTTAGATGATTTTGAAGTGTGCTTCCTCCTCCTACAGAGAGAGAGCGAGTGCAGATTGCCAGCTCTCGAAAGCAGACAGGTTGCTTGAAAACAAGGAGCATGTAAGAACAGTCTGAGGCTGCCTGTGTCAGAACAATGGTTCATGGTCACCTTTATTTTTGGCAAGGGCTTCTTCTTTTCATCCTTGTTTGGCTCCTCTGAACAGGGTGGTTTATAACAGATGCTCTTGGAGGTCACTGATTCATAGGGTCGCCATAAGTTGTAATCTACTTGAAGGCACATAACAACAACAACCAGGGCCCCATCCTCTATGGATCTTCAATCCTACTGTGGGTCCAAGTGACACCCCCCCTTGGTTCTGCTCCCTCTCCTTCCTTTTGATCTGCTTGCCCTGAGACAGAAGGCACGAAGGAGAGCTGCCAGGTAAACCATCTGTCTTCATTATGAACTGCGATAGATTCCAGTGTGATGTTTTTCTTCTATGGAAGCACATGCAAGAGGAAAAAGAAGTGGGGTGGAAAAACAGTTCCCTCTGAACGCAAAATTCTCATGGGGGGTTGCAGTGATGGAGGTGAGGAGCATGTCGAATGATCTGGAAGTGGGGGGGGAGTGGGGGAATACATGGGAAGAGCCATAGCTTAAGGTGAAGGGCTGCAGCTCACTGGTGGAGTGTCCTCCATGCAGGAGGTCCCAGGCTCAATCGCCAGCATCTCCAGGAGGGGTCAGACACTCCCTCCCCGACACCCTGAAGAGTTGCTGATACTGAGCTAGATGGAGCAACGGTCTGATGCCGTATAAGGCAGCTTTCTATCGATGGCCTGACAATTGTTTATTTTTATTTATTGATAAGATTTCTTACATAACCTTCACCACAAGATCCAAGGGTGGGTTACAACTGTATAATCATGTAATTAAAGACACGCAAGACAGGTTAAATCAATTATAAAAAGAAGTATAACCATTCCAAGCAAACACACCACAGTATAAATTAAGCAGAAGAGGAGGTTCCCCCCAAAATCTTTTAGCTGCCAAAGGTCAGGGTAAAGAGCAAATGGCAGAAGCTGAATAATGATGGTGCTAGACACATCTCTGTGGGGTGGGAGTGCAACAATTTAGGGGCTGCCAGAGAGAAAGCCCTCTCCTTCTCACAGGCCCTTCTGCATTTGCCGTTTTTCTGATCCTACAGTCTAATTTTGCCCAAACCATTTTGTTCCAATTAGTCTAAATTATCTGAAAACCTAGAGCTTGGAAAAAATGCAAGAGAATAAAATCAGCCTCAGATAAATTTGACTTCATTCTAGGTCAGTGTTGCAGACTCCCTGCAGCTGTTTAAATGAAAACAGCTGTGCCCAATGCAAGATCAATGCATATGTTGGGTAGGGAGCTGTTTAAATGTACCCAGCTTCTACAGAGCAAGTCCAAAGAGTGGGACAGAAACCAGGAATGGGAATTCACTAATTGCTCAGCAGGGACACCTCGGTGCAGGGGGTAGTCTGGCCATGAGAGATGCAGCTCATTACCTGGATTTAGGCAAATCAACACCTCTTAGCCTAACCTCCTTCCCACAGTCCTTGTGAAGATACAAAGAGAGAATGATAGACTCTTGAGATAACATTCAAAATAAATGTAAATATAGTCAGGTAAGAGTACCTATGGTAGCAGGTAATGAAGATTAGGGCCACCAGAGAATAAATTCCATTGCTTCTAGTTTGCATTATTGAGAAAAGGAGAATACCTCAGGGCTGCAGGCCAACAGACACCTTTGTACCTAGAGAAAACAGCAATCTCTTTACCGCAAAGCTCTTCCTGTTTTGCATTTGCATTGCTTGACATCAGCACTGAACAATAATAAAAGCTGACTCACAAAAATAAAGACCACAAGAAAATTCTGCAAGAACATAATGGAAATGTTGTTATGGACTTTTGTGAGCATAAACAGTTTTCAAAATGAAATTGTCAAGGGCGGAATCCGCAATGCACTCAAAAATAAAGTCATTTTAATATTCAAGAGGACCTCAACGAGTATGAATTTCTGCTGCCTTCTCCAGCCTGGTGTTTTGTAATTTCCATTTTTTAAATTATCTGATACACGGGGAGCCCCTCATTGGAGGACCGGGAGAATGGGAAGGAGAGAGAGACAACTCAGAGGGTGAAGGGAAACCAAAGATGGAGGAAGGCTCTTAAAATTCATATGGAGAAAACTCAGAGGGTGAAAAGGGCAAACAAAATATATCTAGAAAGTTCTGCTCTTGCACAGCTCCTCTTTTTCAGTAGAGCATCCAGACCAACTGTGCCCAGAGAGTAAAGAATTTCATACTTCTATTTGTTGGTTGTTTAAAAGAATTTATGTTCTATCCAGAATTAAATCACTCATCAGTGAATTGAGTCAGTTAATGTTTCATCTTGATATCATCACTCCAGAATTAATATCACCCTTTGAGTTTGCTCTTGACCACCGACAGGGTATTATCACAATCAATGTTAGCAACCAGCACAGTTAAATTGTGATGAAAAGATGGGTGTTCTTCCCTCTGTTTCCAACATGTTTATGGAAGCCGAGAGAACAAAGGAGACACATATAATAGTATGATGCAACTGCCATAGTGAAAGCAAGAAACAATTTTCAAAGAGAACAAGAACAGTGCCATGACCTTGGGGTCAGATCCCCTTTCTGTGGTGGATAAGCCTGGAGATTAAGAGTGGGAGGGGGAATTGCCCTCATGGTCAGCCCCACAAACCCCTCACCTACTGAAAGCACATCTGCAAGAAGAGCCCAAGAAGCCCGTTCCCCTCCAGCCAGAGGGCCCTCCATCTCAAAAGTCCCACTTGCAACTAGCGTCTCCCTTGCTGTCAGAGTAAAAGACTGCTAGAGAAGGCTGGGCCCCTTTAAATGAAGAGGCATCTCAGTGACGGTAGAACTAGCTATCTAGACAGAATTGCAGTTCCTATATAAGATGCAGTTTAACTGCTGCTGAAGCAACATCTGAGCGCTGCCTTCATGCAGTATTCAGCCTGAGCCCTGCATGGAGCTGTCCAGCGTATCCTTGTCCTGTCTTGCCTCTGCTGAGGTTGGCACTTGCGTCAGAACAATCAGAATGTGTTGAACTTAGGGATGGAATGATCTGTCAGCTTCCGTTCTCTCAGTTTCTCATTTTTCTAATCTTAAATTCAGTTCTCCATATTTCTGCAGCAATTTGCAATTTAAAAAATCCTCATGACAATTCTGCAGCAATTTAATGCAAATTCCTCCTAATAAATACATTTTGTATGTAGTTTTTACTAATGTACACATTTTCCCAAGCAATTTATCCTAATATAATGCATTTTTGTATGTTATATTCACCAATGTACTCATTTTGTGCACACTTTCTCCTAGTATATGCATTTTTGTAAACACTGCTTGGTAGGGGAACTACATCACAAAATTCAGTTAAGTGCGAATTTCGAAGAATGGCTTTGTTTCAGTTCTCATATTGTTTCAGGAAGTGTAAATTTGATAAATTTGGCTTTAAATGCAAACTGAATCAAATCTCTTGCTCTTCCCTAGTTGAACTCCAGCTTTACTCCATGCAGTTCATTTGCTTTTTCCAGTGCATGTTCTTGGTATTTTGCTGATGTACTGTAAAGCAATCATACACATCTCCCCTGGATTTTTAATGCACAGTCAATTAAATTATTACAAAATGGTGTGAAACACATTTTGTTTTAGAAATGAAATATAGATAGATGAGAACAGAATCCTGCAATGACAGCTGATTGGCAATGTACCAGGATCAGTATAAAGATTTGGCTGCCATCCTGGCAGAGACACTCAGCTCAATGGATAACCTCCAGCAAGTCATTTGACCTTCATGTTCCTTAGCAAGTTCAACCAGGACTGCCGAAACCTCAACAGCCATGGTGTAATACCTATCCTGTTTCTGCATGAGCAAACACTTTCCTTAAAAAATGTACTTAGGATGACACAGCCCATTCTCTCCTTTTCTTGAGTGATCAGCAAATAATTCTATCAACTTGCTCCTGCAAGCTTTATCCTTGAGATGGGTGACTGCATCATAGTTTTCACCTGTATACTTAGAGGTTTGTCAGCATAAGCTATGCTTTTATGCGTCTCTGGAAGAAAACATGAAGAACAGATGGGGGCTGTGTGTACTGTGCAAAAATATATTTTTTAAAAAAAATAATCAAAATTATTCACCAAGAAAATCCAAATTCTGCAAACCAGATTGACATGAAGAATTAGGCATATTAACATACATTTATTTTACATGATTTATTATTTACCCAAGATCCAGGTTTTCAAAGAAATTGGGTTTGGAAAGGGCTTAGAAAATGGAGATAGATTTATAGATACAGGGTTGTAGCCAACTAATTTCTGCTCAGAGTAGACCCATTGAAATTAATGGACCTAAGTATCCTTTAATTTCAATGGGCCGACTCTATGATTAACACTGGCTACAATTTAAGATTGGAGATAGGTGTGGTGAAGGAAGACCAGCAACCAGCGCGAACGGTAAGGGAGATGAGGAACTGTCCACGGTGCTGAAGCATACTGCAGTGACCACACCGTAGAAATGCCAGCAGTACACCCACGTCACACATATACCCAATGCATGGGAGTTTTCCCCCACTCCCAACAGTTACTTGTTTTTTCAGCCAAGATCCTTCAGTTGTTGGATCTTTTTTTAAAAAAAAAGTGGGAACAAATTACATTTTTAAAATTTATTTATTTGATTTATATCCTGCCCTTTCTCCCAGCAGGAGCCCAGGGTGGCAAACAAAAGCACCATAAACACTTTAAAACATCACAAAAACAGACTTCAAAATATATCAAAACACAACAACCATTAAAAATATATTAAAACAAAATATCTTTAAAAACATTTTTAAAAGCTTCAAAAACATTAAAAAAGGTTTAATAATATATTTTAAAGACACATAAATAGACACGTGCAATTCCACATTCACTGGTGCATTTTAAAACAAACTACCACCACTTAACAATTATTCCATGCCAACAGAGAGCAATTTATGCATCATAGCTTTTACACTTTTCTTTGATTTTAAAAGCAAGCCCATTGTCTTCCCTTTTTTCTAGGGGGCATGAAATACTTTTTTTGTTTCTATGGTCTTAGAAAACGAGGCATGAATAACACCTGTCATTCAGAAATTTGGAGTTTTTTTGTCCTATATACCATGCTCATTCCTCTATGGTTTCCCATAAAATCAAGTTATCGTTTATAAAATGTTAAGAATAGCATTCAGAGAAAGCCTGTAACTTGGAGGGGGACCTTGTCTTGCAATTGGAGGAGTGTTAAAGAAATGAGCAGAATAGGGTGGATCTGGGTCTCACACCTAATTCAGGTAAGCCCATATTTTGCCAGTAGACCAGCTGCAAAGTCTCCAACCTTTTTGGAGCAGTGGGCACATTTCAAGTTTTGAGAGAGTGCTGCAAGAGACAGTTGCAAAATGGCTGCCATGGCGGTATGGCATAAATCAAAATTAGAAGTAGTACAGTCATTGCTGTGTCCCTCCCTCCCTGCCCCAACAACCTCATGTTTCCCATGCGAAGTCAGGTATGTCTTGCTGGTCCAGTTTGTGGAGATACAGCTATTACAGGCACAAAACCTCTGCTTTCTCCAATGC
Organism: Rhineura floridana; assembly: GCF_030035675.1. NCBI lineage: Eukaryota > Metazoa > Chordata > Lepidosauria > Squamata > Rhineuridae > Rhineura > Rhineura floridana. Next base: position 3,110,795 of record NC_084493.1, on the reverse strand, counting down.
CAATCCTCAACCAGTGCCTAGGCTGCTATCCAGTACCCACTGTACTCACTCACTGGCTAAAAACACTGACAAGCTAGAGCAGCTGGGCTGGTTCATTTTACAGAAATTGCTCAGAAGGGTGCCTGCACATTTTGCTTTATAACTTTCTTTCTAGGGGAACTAGAGACTGGCTTTTTCAAAAAATGAAAGCTGGGTCTGGAGGCCCTGCCTGGGGTGCAGATGAAGGTATCTGCAGGTGCCATGGCACCTGTGGGCAGAGGGATGGTGACCCCTGTATTAAGAAGTCCACATAAAGATGGAAAAATGTGCCCTCACCCTCACATTCTTGAGCTGTAATGTTGAGGTGAAACTGACAGGTTCCTTTTTAGCCACCAATCATGAGAAATTAAATAAGGAGGCAATCGACCTCCACTGAACTCTTTCCAGCTGTCATTTGCTGCACAAATGAGATAGGAAGTCCTTCCCTTAGAGGCTCAGTGATGTGCATTAAAATTCAAGTGAGAAAAAAGAATAATCAACCAGCAGCTTTCCCCCTCCAAAGGCTAACTAAGGTGGGCCTAAATCTGCAATGGTTTACATGGTCAGGCATTGCCTGGAACAATGTCCCTAGTGGGGAGACATACAAAATAAGATATGCTACATGGCTTCATTTCCCATATTATATAGCCAACCATATACCCATGTTGTAGGCTACAGTGTTTAGAAAGGCATGAGGCATAGTGGCTAGAATGTCAGACTAGAAATGGAAAGATCTCTGGTTCCAATTGCTGCTCAGCCTCTATGCTCACAGAGCAATCTTGAACCAAACACCAAAACTGAGCCTAGCCTACCAACAAGGTTGTTGTATGGATTAAATGAGGGGATTAGAACCATGTAAACCACCCTGAGCTGCTTGAACCAAGGGTAGGATTTTTACAAATCTAATAAAAATGAAGTGTTGCATTCAACTAAGTCCTACTCAGAGTAGAACCACTGACATTCATAAACCTAAGTTAGTCCTATCCATTTAGTCATATCCATTAACTTCAATGGGTCTGCTATGAGTAGGATTCGTTTTGACTATTGCCCAAAGACTCTATCCGTGCAGTGCTGCTGACATTCTGATTTCTAATATTCTAATATGACATTCTAATATTAGAAGAAACTAATATTAAACTAGTTATCAAACTCCCTCTTAATGACAGTTTAGGAAACTAAAATTAAAAATTAGCAGCTCAATTCCTATATATTTACTCAGAAGTAAGTCCCATTTAATTCAATGGGGCTCACTTTCAAGTGAGTGTATATAGGACTACAGCTTAAGGCTGGGATTCTATGCAGACATATTGTAGTTATGCCCAAGGCCACTGATCTCAAAGGGCATAAGCATGTGTCAGGGTCAGGTTGCAAGGAAAATAAAAGTAATATATAACCTGGCTTGACATTTTAATCCAGAAGAAAAATGGGAAGTTGAGAATCAAACTCATGGCACCAAAAAATAAAAACAAAAATGAGGAGCCATGACAAAGAATATACTTTCATGCACCCAGTAATGTTAATAACACAGTCATGTAATTTCATTTTGTACTGGGATACTTGCAGTATATTTAGGAAAAAAATTGTATGATTGTATTGTTACTTTTGAAGATGATCTGGTGATTTTGTAAGCAAAGGCTTGAGCAGCTTTGGGTCTGTTGCATCTGGACAAAGGAAGCGCCTATAATTGACCTGTATTAATGAAACAGTGACTCCCAGTGACAAAAATGAAAAATGCACCCTGATGACTAATAGGCATGCAGCAGCAGGACATTCTGCTAAACTAAACTTCAGAGCCAACAAAGGTTAGTTTTTTTTATTTCCAGGACTGAGGTTTTGTGAGTCTGTGGCTGAAGTCCCACGACACATACCTGGGAGTAAGCCCCACTGAACTCAGTGGCATTAGCTTCTGAGTGAAGATTTGTAAGGTAACATTGCATAATAATTTTTAAGATCTTGGTTTTAGATACTGAGCAGACTCAACCCTGAAACAAACTAGAGCAGCTCCTTTTGTGGTTGGCAAAATGGTTCCTGAGTTTGGATACGTTTGGTTGTTTTAATTTTCCATATATGACGACAGGCATTACTCTTGCCTGATTGGCCTGGTGGAGGGAAGCTGGAGGGGAGCTTCTGTAATATGTGGATGACATAAAGTACAAGAGTTGCCAGATTAAAATGTCAAAAGATGATACATTACAGCTATATTTATGTGAAAAAGCGGTGTTATGTATATCTCATTAAATTTTTTTCTTCTTTATTTAATCATTGATAATGGTACTGACATGCCACCGAATATCAAGATACTAATCATATCAAAAAATGATAGCTTTTTGTCTATTCCTGTCTCTTCAGAGCCTTGCGGCTCCACTGTCAGTCTCCTCCTTCAGTTTTTCTGCAACTAGCAGTTCCATTTATCAAACTACTCCTGATGGGTGGGATAGGATCACTCTTAAAACCCTCTGACAGGGAAGTGGAACCCCAGGCTGTGGACTCTCTCTTTGGCCATTTCCCCATCCCTGCTTTGAATCCTCCTGGTGTGCTTTCCCTTGCTAAAATGGATCCTTGAATGGTGATCATGCCTCTTGCTTGCTTTTCACATCCATTGTTCTGACCATTTTTGTCTTTGGCCCTGCCCACCCACGGCATGAGGCCCCTGGAAGGCTCCCAATGAAGAAACATGGCCCTTGGGCTGAAAAAGATGTCCTGCCCTTGCTCTTTGCCTCATTACACTGCTGAGGAGAATATATGCTGGTGAAATTGTACCCTTGTGCTTGTGGGGCGTGCCAGTAGCGTATGGGGCAGAACATGGGTGGTAAGGGAGAAGTGGAGCTTAGGAAGGAAAAGGTGGGCCTGTTCAAAATGCTGCAGTATATCCTCCTTCCCTGAGCCAGGGTTGGCGAACGAGAGGCCCTCCAGATGTTGGACTTCATCTCCACTTACCCCCAACTGGCGTGGCATGGCCAGTGGTCAGGGATGATGGGATCTGCAGTCCAGCAACGCTTGCTTAACCACCCTGCCTGCCCTAAGAGAAGTGCTCAAGACAAAGAGAGGGGGTACCAGAGACAGGGCCTTGTGTAGACACGCCAAGGTGGTGCCCTCTGGCTGTGGTAGACTACAAGTCCCATCACCCCTGAGCATTGGCCATGCTGGCCAGGGCTGATGGGAGATGGAGTCCACAACATCTGGCTAATTGTCCCCCTTCAACAGAACTCCTGTCTGCCCAAACATTTGGGCAACACCAAATCTTTGCTTTCGGGGCTGTATTTGTTCATTTTTTAGCTCCCCCTTCTTGATTTTTGGCTCAAAGGGCTTTTTTTTTATGGTTGCCTGCCACCTCAGAGGCCTCCTTTGGGCAGAGAAGCGCAGGATTAAAAATTCAGAATACTGATTTTTAACTGGAAGGGCAGGATGCTTATTTTAGAGCAAATCCTCTACGTGCCTCCTCAGAAGTAAGCCTCACTGAAACTAGCGGGTCGTGTCCAGCGAAGTTATCTCCTCAGAACAGCAGACCCACTGAAAGCAACAGGCCTAAGTTAGCCATCCCCATTAACGTCAGTGGGTCTACTCTGGGTAACGTTGGGTCCAGTCCAACGGCGCTTACCGCTGGCTAAGGACTTGAAGGCATCCAATACATGCCTACTCAGAAGTAAGTTCCATTGGATTCAATGTACGCAGGTAAGCGTGCACTGGATTGCGGCCCTCATGGAAGAAAAGCGAACCAAGGCACACACACCAAAAGGAACAAAGAAACAAGACCACTCTTTTTTCCCCGTCGCCCGCTCCCCCAGCAGCGCAGTGCTATTCCCCTCAATTCCTCCCCTCAGACAGCTTTGCCCGCCATTTCACGCTAGCCCCGCCCTTTTTTGGCCTCGCGCCCCCCTCCATATTCCCCTCAGTGGTGGCCACGCCCCTTCCCCGCCTCCATATTCCCCTTAGCACCAGCGGCGGCCGCGGCAACGAATCAGGACGCCGGAACGGGGGCGAGGCGCGGCCGTTGGAGGCGTGGCTTCCAGATCGCGTCCTCTTCCCTCTTCACCCCGTTCCTATTGCGCGCGCGCACACGTCCCCCCCTCCCTCTCCCGATGCAGCGGACGGAGAAGGTGCTCCAGCTTCGGGGCCTACAGGGCCGCTCCGTGCGGGTGGTGCGCGAGCATTACCTGCGCCCCGACGTGCCTTGCGGCAGCGCCCTCTGCCGGGCGGCTTGTCCCCGCGGTAGGTGGGAGAGACAGAAGCGAAGCACGGTCGGAGGGGCGGCCGCCCGCGGAAATGGGAGGGGCTTAGGGATGGGGAGGGGCGTCAGGCTTCAAGGTGGAGGGGGCGGGGCGTGTGGAGGGAACGTCCTTCCAGGGCTCAGGCGTAGGTTTGGGCGTGACGCTGGGTAAGATGTCGCTGATCATGTGCCGAAACCGGTACAGTAATGATCTACAGTTATATTTACTAAATATATTTAAAACAATGTCATAAAGGATCCTCATGGAAAAAAAACATAAAATACATCAGACAAGGCAGCAGCGTTTAAAAAAAACAACATCCCAATCCAGACCATCAAAGATAAAACACAGAACAAAAACTGTTTTAAAACTCCACACCAGGGACAGCAGTTGAAAGCAACAAAAATATCTTTAAGACCAATTTAAAGCAACTAGAGAGGGGACCAAATGTACATTCCTTTGGGAGAGTTCCACAAACAATGGGGGGGGGGATACCACTGGAAAGGCTCTGGCTGTCGTGCCTGTCAATCTGTTTTCCTTTGGTAACTGGGCCTCTGTGGCTGATCTTCGGGCAGTCCTTTTAAATAATTGCTCCCAAATGTCTAAAACTAAAAGGTAACCACCAGCACTTTAATGAGCAACCAGTGTAGCAGGTACAGAATGGGTGTTACATGCTTCGACTACTTGAAGCCAGGCAGTGGCATTCTGCAATAGCTGTAGCTTCTGAACCATCTTCAGCAAGTCCCGTATGGAGTGTGTTACAGTAGTCTAATGTGGATGGAACCAGGGCATGAATGACTGAACCCAGATCCGCTTTCTCTAGATAGGATTGCAGCTCAGAAATCAGCCAAAGCTGACACAAGGCACTCCTGGTAACATATGCCATCTGTGCCACCATTGATATCACCAGATACTAGAGGAGACCCCACCATCTCCACAAAGTGTAGACTTGATCTTTCAGGGGGAGTGCAACCCTATCCAGTAGCAGTCACCCAGCTCCCTCCAGATCAGCAGATTTCCCCACCCACAGCACCTCAGCCTCATCTGGATTAAGCTTCTTTACAAATGCAAACCATTGCATGAATCAGACCCACCCACCCTCCTGTATAATTTTTGTCACAGGAATGATTTGCTGGGGACTTCCAAGAACAAAACTTGTTACTTGTGGAACCCTCCATCCAAATTTAGGGATTCTCATATCTTTTTCATGGCTCCTTGCTAACATTGCTAACATTGTTATAGAAAATCAGGAATGCTGTGTGGTGTGGTGATGTGCAGAGGACCGAATATCTCCACTACATTATTTTCCATCAGAATTTAAGGTCAAATGGCTCATGACAACTAAAATAAACCCTTTTGCCCTTTCCCCTGAAAGAAAATTTATTGGCAGGCTGCACTTTGAAGTGGCCTATGCCTTTACTATTAAAACAAGGTTTTTTTTCCTGTTGCCAAGTTGCTACTGCAATGCGACCTCTTTTAGACCTCAATTGCCATTCACAGCGTGAAAAAAATGTAGTGCCCTGTTAGAAAGATGGCTCTGAGGCTCTCCAAGGCTGTATATTTTTCGTTTGCATAGAGCAACCTTCACCAACCTGATTGCCCCCAGATGTTTTGAACTACAACTCCTCTTCAGCCCCAGCCACATCATCATCCCTGACTGTTGGCCTTGCTGGTTGGGGCTGATGGGAGTCTTGATCCAAAACATTTGGAGGCCAAGAGGTTGGCCAAGGTTCCCTTCTCCAGCTAAACCTGTAACTGACCCTAAGCATGTATAACCAAAGTGGCTGCATATTCTTTCCCTGTTTCCCGTACTCCACTTCTCCCCATTGCTTCTTTCCTCTATGTTGAATTTTAGACTACTGTATAAGCGCCTTAGAATCGTAGAGGTGGAAGGGGCCTATAAGGCCTTCGAGTCCAACTCCCTGCTCAATGCAGGAGTCCAAATTAAAGCATCCCTGACAGGTGGCCTTAAGAAACGTACTGTGTAAAGCATCACGGATTCTTGCGGCAATAAAGAAAGAGTAATACTTGAATTCTGTTTCAGATGGGAAACTACTGTCTGATGATCTGACCCATTATGTTGTACCTGACTGGAAGGTAGTCCAAGATTACCTGGAGATACTGGAGTTCCCAGAGCTAAGGGGCATTGTTTTCATGCAAACAGCGTGTCAAGCAATGCATCAAAGGGGCCGCAGGTATCTAATTTATCACTGAGGTTCAAAAGTCAGTCTTTCTCTATACAATATACTTTTATTATTCCCTGTATGCTTTGGCGTTGCTCTGAAAACCCTAAGCACCCTGCTAACGGTTCACCCCTACCCCTAATCCAGCCTGGCTTTCATCTCGAGATTTTTCTTTCTCCTTCAGTGATAAATTGTAAGTCTTCCGCTAGGCCCTTTCCAGCGCTCTCTTCTTCTCTGCTTTCCTACCTCTCCCTGGCCTGGCATCTCCTGTCCTTTCTTTCTTCTCCCCTGTTCCCATGGAAGGCTGGTCACCGGGGCAAGGTGGAGCAGAGCCCTGCCAGAATGGTTCCTACTGCATTGCTTAGGTGTCTGCAGTATCTTTGCAAGGGAGGAGGATGGAGAGAAAATCAGAACAAATTGGCCACACTTCCACTGACTTCCCACTCCTTGGCTGCTCCACCAGGTCCAGCAGTTCCCAGCCAGCACTGGCTGTGCCATTTGATGAGCTGACTGCCCTGTTATCCTCATCTAACCTCTCCACATGCCCTCTTGATCCTTCATACAGCCGCCTCTCTTATTTAAGTCAGTCCTCAAAGCTCATCTTTCCAGCAGCCCTGTGGAGCCAGCCACCCCCAGTTCTTATACTTTACTGGGACCAGAATACCTAAGGGACTGCCTTGCCCAATATATCCCTGCCTGGCAACTGTGCTCAGATGGGGCACTGCTGAGAGTGCTATGTGCTCCAGAGATGCACTGCCTAGGATAGAAACCGAGCTTTAAGGGTAGCAGGCCCAGCTCTCTGGAATCAGTGGCCAGCTGAAATCAGGCAGGTACCTGGCGTCATGATACTTGGGCACAGACATTTTTGTTTAAGAAAGCCTTCCCTGAGGTGTGTGCCAGTCATTGATTAAATATCAATTTTATATCTGAAGAAAATTGTTTTGCTGTATTTGGAGTTTGTAGGGATAATTGTATTGTTTTCAGAGCTTGTTGATTTTATTGCTTATAGAGCTTGTGTTTCTGTGGGATTTTTGTGTATTCGGCTTTTATCGTGCTCTGCTTGCACTGCTTTATTCTGTGAACCTGTCTATAATTTTTTATTGTTGTTGTTGATGATGGATGATGATGATAATAATAATAATAATAAAATTGCAACAGCCAAAGTAACTGAAACAATCCCATATTCTTCCCTTGCCATCCATGCCCCCGTTCCACCCCTTCCTCTGTAACTTCTTGGGTGTATTTTAGATGGTGAGCCCTTTGGGACAGAGGTCTGCCACACCCTCTCCTTTTGTTAAACGTACCATGTACATAGATAGTTCTATACAAATTATGCCTCTGGCAGGTTTATTTCAGCTTTACAGGGGCACTGTGAACGTCAAGGAATATGGAACCAAACCCTGGAAATGTGCTGCTCCTCTGCTGGTCCTTCCTTTTAGACTTACAAAGGTTAATAGTATGCAACAGCAATTCTGTGAGCACATCTGTATTGCAAATGCCCTTGGGGCCACAAAGGTTAATCAGTGATTACTCTAGCAGACATTAATTATAGTATTATTATCTATGAATATATTTCAGAGGTAATGACAGCATTTCTAATCCGCAGTCATAACAAGGCAAGTTAATGAAAATACTTAATGCATTCTCACTGCTGGCATTTTTTTTTTAACCTTTGGCAACTCCCCATGTGGGTGCCTGAAAGTCCATTTTAATCTCTTTCCGCATAGCATGGCCCTTGTCTTTTGCTATGGTCCTTTTTCAGTCTGAGACTCGCTGGGGGGCCTTAGGTGGGGAAACGCTGCAGTCCACAAATCACTGATCCCACATCAGTCACTTTATTTGACCGGACTAATTTGGCATAATAACAGCTGGTATAGCACAGTGGAGAGGAGAGCCTGGCTGGGAGTCCAGAGTCTGTGAGTTCCAATCCCTGCTCATGTCTCCTGGGTGTCAACGGCCATCTAAAGATCACCCCACAGTGAGTGGCTCAGGGGTTAGGTGCCCTGCCACCTGTGCAGCCGTGGGCAAGCTGCAGAGTCCCAAGGAGCCCAGTTGCCCCCCAGCTGGCAGTTGAGGACAAGAAAGGGGCTGGCTTGTGTAGCTTTGGCAAGCTGAGCAGGCCCTAGCCAGCTGGGGAGAACTAACCTCAGAGGGAGGCAATGGTAAACCCCCTCTGAATGCTGCTTACCATGAAAACCCTATTCATAGGGCTGCCATAAGTCGGGATCAACTTGAAGGCAGTCCATTTCCATTTCAATTTGGCATAAGTGAGATATGGTTCATATATCTTCAGAGTGACTATACATTTTTGAAATCCCAATGAGGCATTTCTTCATTGTGCATTAATTGCTTAACTGGCACCTTTGATATACCAACGATTATGCATTATTATTCCAATATTTAACTCTTCAACTCTTTATTTTCAGCACTGCAGACTTTACTCTCAGTATTGCAGTTTCATGAGGCTTCATTATAATTTTAAGTTTTTGCTATATAGATGTGCAAGCAGAATCTATGTTTTAGTCATGATATTTTGTAGTGAGAGAGCTGTATGGCCCAATTCAGATGTCAGGAAGTACAGCAGGAATGTGGAGTCCCTCTTGAAATGACCACTGGGAGTCAGAATACCATCTGCATCAGCAGCCTCTTGTATATGTAGGGCAGGGAGAAGAGAGGTAAAAGCTTTCTGTGCACAGATATCCCTCAATGTATTGGTCCTATGTTGTATGTTCTGTAATCTAACACAGACGGGTTTTTTATCAATCCATTAATTTCCTTTTATTTAGTTCTGATAAGAACTCAATTATGTTCAAAGTGGCAGTTTTCATACATGCACTTTGTAAGAAAATGTTTTTAAAGGCTCATAGTGTGGATTGCCAAGGCAATGTAATTTTTAAAAATCTATTGCTACTATATTTAAGCATAATATGCATGCATATTTAGATAATTAACAGAGCAAATTCGTCGTTAGCAATAGCATTGCCTGTGGATGTTCAACATATGCAGTCTATGGATTAATGATCCTTTGTTGCAATTTATGAGTTGTATCCAAGGTTAGTCATACTTAGAGTAGATCCACTGAAATTAATGAACACGACTAGCTTAGGTCAATTAATTTCAAAGAGTATGAGTAGGACTAAATTGGATACAACCTACCATTACTGTTTGTAAATAATACAGCTGTACTGCTGTGATAGTTACATTTTATTTGTTTCTTTTGCAGGCAGTACAATAAATTGCGAAACTTAGTAAAGGATGCCCGTCATGACTGCATTATGTTTTTTAACGAATTCCAGCTGCTTTGTTACTTGCCAAGAGAGAGAGGAGAATCTATGGAGAAGTGGCAGACAAGGTATGTGCCCAGGATGATGTAGTCTTGGCAGTTAAAAGCCTCATTAAAATTGTTAAAAATCGTGGTCAGCAACTCCCAGCCCGTAGTTCAGACCTGATTCATAACAACAACAACAAAAAGGATATTGTAGAGCTGGAAAAAGTTCAGAAAAGGGCAATCAAAATGATCAAGGGGATGGAGCAATTCCCCTATGAAGACAGGTTGCAACATTTATGGCTGTTTGGTTTAAAGAAAAATTGAGTAAGAGGATACATGATGGAGATGTATAATATTGTGCAAGGTATGGAGAGGGTGGTTAGAGATAAGTTCTTCTGACACACACATAATATTAGAACTCATGGACATCCAATGAAACTGACTATTAGAAGATTCAGAACAGAGAAAAGGAAGTACTTCACACAGCACATAGTGGAATTTGCTCCACTGTTGATGTCAGTGATGGCCACCAACTTGGATGGTGTTAAAAGAGGATTAGACAAATGCATGGAGGGTAAGGCTGTCATTGGCTACTAGTGATGATGGCTCTGCTCTGCTAACGGTTGGGGCATCTGGGAGGTCACTGTGAGAATAGGATGTTGATCTAGATGGGCCAATGGCCTGATCCTGCAGGTTAAACAAGCTTGTTAATCTTCTAGAATAAAAGTCCTTATGGTGGCTTAATCGTAGATATTTATGATATGTAGCTAGGAATGTAACCATTAACATGCCAATGCTAGGCACAACCAAACAGGAAAGCAAAATGTAACATGACATAGATTAACAAATGTGAATGTTTGCTCTCCTAGGAGTATTTACAATGCATCTGTTTGGTACTATAATCACTTCTCGGGTCAGATGCCAATCGTCATGGTAACAGACGACGAAGATTCTATCCAGCAACTTGGAAGTGAAACGGAAGGTGTCTTTGTGATTTCTTTTAAGGTAATCTCCCTGTACTGCACCTTCATGTAATGGCAAAGCAAACAATTCAAGACGCTGACGCTTTTGAAGTTTCCCCAAAGAAATGCCCCTGTGACTTTTCTTAACTTGCATGAATTAAAGCAACATGAACTGAATGGACCCGTTCTGTGGTAAAACATCTCTTGAGTTACACCAGACGTGGGAAGGTAAACATACTTCCTAGAGAGAAAGGATGGGACTCAACTGTTCATTGATGCAGAGCTTCACAGTTCCTAAAGCGTATAGTCGCAAACCTTTAAAAGAAACTGAATTCTTTCGTTTTGCTCTTACTGTATTGCTTGTGATTGGCAAAGGCTGTGTATGTGGTTCTTCCATATGACTTAACCATATGTATTCCTGTATTATACATGGTATAGTTGCAGTCACTGTTGAGAGAGCCAGTGTGGGGCTTGGTTAATGCTGAAGGTGGAACAGGAAGCTCCAAGTTCGAATCTCTGTCCAGCCATAAAGTTCACTGGGTGGCCTTGGGCCACTCATTACCTTGAAGCCTAAATCCACCTTTGAGGATTGAAGTGAGGCAAACGGAGAAGATACGTCCATGTATGCCACCATGAACTCCTTATTTATTTAAATAAATTTAATTAATTAATTAATTAATTAATTAATTTGTACCCCACCCTTCCTCCCAGCAGGAGCCCAGGGCGGCAAACAAAGCACTAAAAACACTTTAAAACATCATAAAAACTCCTTGAGGAAGGATTAGATATATATGCAACAATAATAATATTTCTCAAGTAACGGTCTTCAGGGAAGACCAGGTCCACCAAGCTTGGCATTTCCCCTATGATTTTTATTGCCCCTCTCACTTTTCTCTGCTGCTCATAGTAGTTATCAGTACCCCAGTCCTGGAGTCCTTGTTCCCTTATGATGCTGCACATGCGCATGCATGCATCATAAGGAAATTTGGTGTCAGATTAGGTTCCAGTGGCTCTCGGAGTCTGCAGATGCCTCGGACAGTGTATGGATTGAAGGTAGTGGTCAGGAGTTAGAGCTGGCCCAATAAATTGATTGTGTAACACTGGTTTAAGTTACAATCCTAAACCCTCTTTCCTGGGAGTAAGCCCCATTGAATTCAGTAAGACTTACTTCTGAGTAGACATGGTGCTGTTAGACAGTTTTGGAATAGGTCCTTTAAGGTAACATGAGGGTCACTCCAGATACTTTCATCAGGGGGTGGTTGCTGCACCTTTTTAAAATATATATATATATATATATATATATGACACATCAAAAACATAATTAGAGAAAATTTATGTAGCACCTCTGATTTACAGGGGGGTCAGAAAGGGGGGAGGCTCATCTAAAAACTGGCGCTGCAAGGGTTTGTGTTATCTTTATCTGCTTCTATAAATGACATCAACTTCAACCAAAAACAAGTTTTATTCACCATAGTCTGGATGTCATTTTTATATAGTTGTTAACTACTTTATGGAGAGCCAGTGTAGTATAGTGGTTAAGGTGTTGGACTACGACCTGGGAGACTGGGGTTCGAATCCCCACACAGCCATGAAGCTCAGTGGGTGACCTTGGGCAGTCACTGCCTCTTAGCCTCAGGAAGGCAATGGGAAACCACCTCTGAATACCGCTTGCCATGAAAACCCTATTCATAGGGTCGCCATAAATTGGGATCGACTTGAAAACAGTCCATTTGCATTTTTTTAACTACTTTACATGAAGTACAGGGTGAGCAGCAAGCAAGTAAAGATGTGTTTTTTGCTAACTTTGACCCCTCCAAGGGGCCTTAATTTCAATATCACCAGTTCCATTTTTTTTATCATTTCCCTGCCCAAAGGGGGGAAAGATAAACCCCATGGAGTTTAAGTATCTTCTTCTGAGGAGGAAAAATCCTAAAGTTGGCTGTTTTGTAAAATTGTCAGTAACTCAAGTCCTAATATCTCAAAAGGAGGTTAATTTAAAAATCTTGACATTTTGCTCACAGAAAGCCTCAGTCAGTGCAAGCACCGCCACCAATTTTCATTATGCCTCCCCCCAAATCCTCCAAGGCACAGGAGGGGGGCTGAGCAGCTGGATCTTGTCCAGCCCATGATGAAAGCAGCCTCCCTGTGCTGGCAGTTGGCAGACAGAAGATCTTAAAATACTGCATATTACTACTACTGCTACATTTAAAATGGTTTTGCTCTGTATATTACCCCTCTCATACACAGCAGGTTGTTTTCAGACACATCAAGGCAGCCTCACTAATAGGAAAGTGGTGAACTAACACTTAAGAAAAACGTATTCCATGCTTAAATATAACCACAGATTCACCATCCCTTCAAAAATTTCAAAATTATATGTCGAAGTGTGCCAGACAATTTCAGTACTGTCGGTCTTTAAGATTAATATTGCTAGTAAGATTGGTACAGTGTTGCTCTCACCCACTCATTTATTGGTTAGAGCTTCCATTATATTATGTATTGTCCATTTGTAAATTGGATTCCTGCATTGAGCAGCGGGCTGGACTTGATGGCCTTATAGGCCCCTTCCAGCTCTACTATTTATCATTCTATGAATTACAGGAATAATCTTCTTCCTCTCTGTCTGTCTGCACAGAATTACCTGGACTACTTTTGGCCTGATTTAACAGCTGCTCATGAGCTTTTCGATTCTATACTCCACACACAGCGTGAACGAGAAAATGAAAGCCAAGAGAATAACGGGAAGGAGTATGCTGAACACATCCCTATGGAAACCTTGGAAGCAGGGATCAAATCAGGGAGATACATACAGGTTCTGTTTTATTTGTTTTGTTTTAACATGTATACTCTGCGTTTGGACAAACCTCCTCCACAAAGCAGCTTAAAATCTCCAACAAAAAACAAATCCACCTGACAGTAAAAGATGGAAATACAAAATACAGTACAGCTAAACAATCAACCAGCATAAAAAGTGTACAGAAATGGAATATAAAACAAAATAAAATAAGAAAAACTGTACTAGCCAAGGTATTTAACCAAATAAATAATACTGGTATTTTTCCGGAGGGTTGGAAACTTGGTATTAAGGAATAATTAAAATCTACAGAAATAAAACGGAAGGCTTGGGAGAAATGAAAAGTTCTCAGGAAACATCAAAGATATATCCAAGCTGCCCCTTTGCTTCTAAGGGCAGAGAATTCCAGAGAACTGGAGTTGCAATGCTAAAAGCACTTGCTTGAGTCACAGCCTGCTTGATAGCAGGGGCATGTGGCACCATCAAGAGATCTTTATCCACAGACCTAAGTGACCAGGGTGAGATGTAGGAGGAGAGGCAGTTTTTCAGATGTGCGTAGAAAAATCGAAGCTTGCCCTTGAATAACTGAATATATTTTCATAGAGCTAAAACCTTTCCAGATCAGCCTGATAGAGGATTGGCTTCGTGGCTAACAATTGCACCATGCACAAAAAATGCAGTTTGATCTTAAACTACTAGAACTTTCCATCTTTTTGAATTGCCTGATTTGATCTTAGTAGGGTGCAAGGACCAAGTGATATGATTAGGAATAACAACAACAACAGGCTTGCCAGGTTTCAAGCACGTTTTAAACATTTGTCAGATGGATTTAGGATTAGAAAGGAATTGACTGTTTCAGCTACAAATAGGTACTAAATCCAAAAGTGTTCACAGAACCATTTATTTATTTATTTATTTATTTATTTGATTTATATCCCACCCTTCCTCCCAGCAGGAGCCCAGGGCAGCAAACCATGAAAGTAAATGGGTTTTTATAACATTTCTGTGCCTCTTCTCTATGAAATGCTCAGAGTGGTAGTGATTAGAGTACGGATGCAAAACATAAAACACTGACAAAGTTTATTCTGTAAGTAAGATCTCTTTGATATCAGAGATCTCTGATAGGTTTTTCTCTTCTTTGTTGGTTTGCCCTAAAGTGGGCATTGTCTGTGCGGAAGATAAATCGGAGTCTCTCACTGAAATGTCTCCAATGGCCTTTATAGGTCATTATGGGGTTGATGGGGAATGACGTTGTCAATGGCAAGATCTGGCACTGTGTGCAGATCCTATTTATTTTAGTTAATTCAAACCCGGCTTTTCCATCCAAAGATGTCAAAGCAGCTAACTAGACAGAATATTAATATAAAAACACTTTTTAAAAAATCATTCAAATATAACTTCAATGAAATGATCACAGCAGACAGAATACAGCAATTTAAAAAATAGACTAGCCAGACGACAGTACAAATTGCTTGCCAGAGCAAATGAATTCAAGAAGCAACAAAACATTATTAGGGAGAGCCAAATGGATCTCCTGGGGTAGAGAGGTTCATAATCTGAGCACTGCTTCCCCATGTTCCTACCAGTTGGGCCTCAGATACACAGCAGGAGTTGCTAATGTATTGTTTATTTATTCAATTCATATCCCTTCCTTCCTCCTGAAGGCTCCCAAGGCAGCAAACACATCAGTATTGTTAAAAAAAGTTAAAAAATAATCACATTCTCTCAGCTAATGATTTCAGGGTTACAAAGAATAGTATCTTTCAGCCCATCAAATACCAGGGTAAACAGGTAAACAGAATTTCTCCTGAAAGTCAGTAATGAGGGAGACAGGTGCACCATACCAGGGAAGGCATTCCTCAGAGAACCGCCACTGAGAAAGCCCTGTCACGGGCCAGCACCAACTGGGCAGCCCCCAGCGGCAGCACCAACAACAAGGCCTCACCTGTCAGCTGCAGGGGCCAAGATGGTTGATATTAGGAAAAGTGCTCTGTTAGGTACTTGGGTCCCAAGCCAATGTAACATCTGTGGGCGCAATAGTATCCTTACCCTGGTGGTTACCTTTTTCTCTCTTGAAAAGTTCATAGAGCTGAAGGAGGAAGTTGGAAGAATGCCACTCTTTCCCACTTCCTCTTTCAGCTCTATGTGCTTTTCAAAGCTCAGATTAATTCTGCTGGATCTGGCTTTTACCCACATCCCTTGTAAAAGTGATATATGTGCACGTTCTCTCTTTTGGGTGAGCAGGGAGAGAAGTGACCAGAGGAGTGGTGCCTGCAACTATTGCTCAAAAATCCAAATTTGCCCATGGGAGTTAAAAAAACTGGTGCCTCCTATACCAGAGAGCCTCCTTCACTGCCTTAAAGGGATTGAAATGTTCAGATAGGAACAATATAGAGCTTTAAAGGAAGATAACAAGTATCTTAAATTGAGCCCAGAAACAGATTGGTAGCCACTGCAGCCTAAACAACAGGACAGTCACATGATCCAGCAAGATGGCCCCAGTCAGAACTTTTGCAGCAGCATTTGAACCAGGGAAGTTTCTGAATGTTTTTAAAGGGCAGCTCCGCAGGTAGCACATTACAGTAATCCAGACAAGACATAACAAAGGCACGCATCACTGTGGCCAGATCTGCTTTATCCAGGAACAGGTACAGCTGACACCCTAGTCTAAGGTTGACAAAGGCATTCCAAGCTACAGCTACTACCCAGAACCTCAAGCAGCAGTGGTGGCTCTAAGAGCATCCCAAACTAGCTTTTCAGACTCCATCCAAAATGGAAAACAAGCCTTTTCCATGTTTGGCTTTCTTTCTGGTCAGGAGCCATCTCTGTTTTGTCCGGATTGAGCTTCAGTTTTAATGGCCAACATCCCATCCTTCAGTGACTCCAGACAACAGTTCAGAGTTTCTACTGTCTCCCTGGAACCGTATAAAAAAGAGAGCGAAAGAGCTGGGTGTCATCAGCATGGTACCAAACCTCAAGCTACGTTACTGTAGAGCTGCAATACACATAGGCCTGTATGTGTGTATTCGCTGTGCCTAGTTCTGAATTCTAATTTATTGTAGGGGGTCCTGAATGTGAATAAGCATCGAGCGCAGGTGGAAGCATTTGTGCGACTTCAAGGCCTTGGCAACAAAGAAAAAGGTGAGAAGCAATTCAGTACTTACAGTTTGACTCGTGCACCTGGTTTTGCTTTTACTTTCTCCTGGCTTGGCTTGCTTTCTTCCGTCACAACTTTGATATGCACAGTGGTGGCTGCTGTCCATTTAGACTGGTGGGGAGGAAGGCAGGGAGTCCAACCAGACAGCCACAGCCAGGATGAATGGGCAGTTGCTCCCCCACACTAGGCAGTTTTTCTAATTCCACCCACTCTGTAATTCAACTTCTGAGCAGGTGTTGTCTTCAATTTAATCTATCCTCTAGCAGTCACTTTGGGTTAATGTTTTCCAGGTGCTGAGGAGTGCCTCTTTCCACAGAACAGTGGGGAGAGGGAAGAAATGAGATTTATTTCATAAGGTTCTTCCTCTGTCAGGAAAGCCATCCCTAAAGTTTCTGTAAGTCTCCCTTAAAAGTAGTGATGAGATCAATATTTATTTATTTATTTGATTTATATCCCGCCCTTCCTCCCAGCAGCAGCCCAGGGCGGCAACAGGAAGGGATTGGATTCTACTTTAAATGAAATAGAGTGATGTCCTGCAATATGGGACAGTTTATTCAAAGTAACGGACACTTGGCAACCCTAATATTATGTATAATAATGCAGTTACTCTTTACAAAGAATTTGCCTAGATCTTTTAACATGCTCTGGCTCGCTCCTATAAACCTTTACATGCTTTTAGCAAGCTTAGCAATGAGAGTAGCTTTATGAGCTTCAGCAGGTCATCTTGTATACAGATGAACTGCAGTAAAGTGTGGCTGGGAAGCCATGTGCATTTTTATTTCATATTTTTGCCTGAGAGTCCAGCTGTGTTCCCTTTTTTGTGAAACATTGCAGATGAGAAGTCAGACTTTGAGATCACCCCGCAAAGGAAGGAAACATGAATCTGCTTCTTGCCCTAGTTCTGCTGAGTCATTCCTCCTTTCTTTGCACCCAGATCTCAAGAACGATGTCCTCATTTACGGCACCAAAGCTCGGAACAGGGCAATCCATGGTGATGTGGTAGCAGTTCAATTACTACCCCAGAGTGAGTGGAAGGGACGGACTGCTGCCCTCTGTGAGAATGAGACTGAAGACAGGACCTCTGGGGAGGCTGGCAGTGAACTTATTATGCCCACAGGTAAGGTGTGGAGAGTAATTCGGGACCAGGTTATCTGAAAGATTGCCTGTCCCTAAAAACACTCTAAAACAAAATTGTTGATAGAATAGACAATAGTATTAAGTGGTATATACAATAATAATATAGATGAACAGAAGTCTGATGTCAGTTATATGATTGAACAATAATTTGTGTATATGCTAAAATCCAGTTATTACTGTGTGACTGTGTCTTGTAGAACTGTATATATCTGGAACAAGTGTTCTGGAATTAGAACATAAGCACGGCCCAACTTTATCACCCCATCCACAGGTTTTGTTTCTAGCAAGCCCACCTAATCCCTGTAGGGGAAATTTGTATTAAAGAAGAAAGTGGTGGTGGTTCCCACTCTATTTTTGGACCCATTGTATAGTGTGGGTTTTAAAGCCCTGCTCTGGGTGCCTCTGCTAAATGAAAAGAGGCAGGCAACCATCAGGGACAGGGCCATTTCACTAGCACACCCCCCCTTCTCAGGGAGGCTCACCTGGCACCATCTTTGTGGTCTTTGGGGCATCAGGTGAAAACCTTCACCAGGGCCTTTTAAAGAACTTAAGTAATTTGGGCTTCTGTTGGGGTTTTTTAAATTCTCTTTTTAATTTTGAGGATGTGGTGAGTTCTGTTTTGTTGCATTAATTATGTTTTACTTTGTATTTCAATTTTTAAAACTATTATTATTCATAATAATTTATTTATTTATTGTAAACTACCCAGAGAACTTGATGTGATGGGGTGCCATACAAATGCTGTAAGACAATAAAGGGAAATCCTGTTCAAATAGCCACTTTCCCTGCTACATTTCATGGATTGTGCTAGGGCAGAACAAATTCTGAGCAAGTTGTCATCCACATCTAGTTAATGTGCCTTCTTGTTATCCTGTTCAAGCTCAGCAGTTGCTTGGCTAACAACTTTTTAGTTGCACTTGGTTTCTTTAGTGTAACCTGAAATTTGTAAATCATATTAATGTGTCCTTTGGGCCTAAGACTGTTATTTCAATCTTGGTAGGAAGTACCATTTTAAAAACAGGTTGCTACTTAAGAAGAATAAATTATTGATCTTGTCTAAAATGCATTGTAGCATTTTAAAGTTGCCGGCGAGTCCTGTAAGCACACATCATAGACCAACTATGTAATTTTATCAATTCCCTTGTTGCCTCTTGGGCATGATAGATCTTCCTGTAAAAGGATTTATCTATAATATCTCCCTTATTATGTGCTTTGCTTCTCTTTTTTGGCACTCATGTATAATCACGGCGTTATTCCTCTTTCAAAGGTAAAGTTGTTGGCATCATACAGAAGAACTGGCGGGATTATGTGGTCACTTTTCCATCCAAAGAAGAGAACCAGTCACATGGCAAAAATACGCAGAAAGTCCTTGTAACACCTTGGGATTACAGGATTCCCAAGATCAGAATTAGTACACAGCAAGCTGAGGCTCTGCAGGTAAAACCATTATTTGGTGCATAAATATCAGGCATGTTCCAGTCTGTAATGGCTAAATATTGTCTTCTGTTGTTGACTTGGTGTTCTGATGCACAACACGGTTTTGCAACAGGATTTCCGGGTTATCGTACGCATTGATTCTTGGGAATCAACATCGTTGTATCCAAATGGACATTTTGTGCGGGTTTTAGGACATATTGGAGATCTTGAAGGAGAAATTCAAACTATCCTGGTGGAAAATAGCGTTTCTGTTAATCCTTTCTCCGAAGCACAGGTTGGTCTGGATTTGCTGTTTTTTAATGCTTTGGCTGGTAAATGGTAATTGTATAATTGTTCCCATGGTTTTGTTTATAACATCAATTGGCACAATGTAATCAATTGCATGAAATAAGTTACTACATGTATTGGGGAAACATCATGTAATTTCAGATAATTGATAGTGTGAAGATGATGGCCTGTGGGAACTTTTGTATTATGGTTAGAGCTCGCTGTGCTTTGCACTAACCCTTCCATACAAAGGTCTGAATACAAACCGTACAGAACCGTACAGAACCATACAAAACAAACAAATTTATGAATTCTGCAACTTTTATTAAATGGTGCAAATTTACATAATTTTCTTATTTTTCCAAAATTTGTCTTGCTTCTGTTAGTCATGGAAGTTGTGAGAGCTACCTTATGACTTTGCAGTAAAAGTGAAGATTCTTGGGGTCTGCAGCAAAGGAATCCTAACCGAAGAAGACAGGTCTTTTCCCAAGAACTCACACGTTTTTAAGTAGATGTTATGGATATATGACAAATTAATTAGCTGTAAAATGTAATTTGTAGTATTGTTTGAATGATGTATTTCTTTTTTAACCTTTATGAGCTGACTTGCATCCTTTTTGGATGCAAGGAGGCAGAGGTAAACTAACCTAACCTGATCATGGAGAGGCATGAAAAGCTTTGCAAGATCCTGAAAACTGACCTTTACAAACCCTGCCTAAGCTCCATCCCCTGACATTCACTAGGCATTGCCTGCTCACTTTCAAATCTATCTTTGCTGCTGAGGGCTACAAACTTGTTTTTATTTTATTTTTTATTAAATTTTTATATTTTCAGGCTGTTGAATTCTGCAAATTCCATGTTGCTTCATGGCATAGGCCTGTTTATGGCTCCTTTTCTGTAATGGGTTTAGGGGTAAAAGCAAAGTTTATTTATTACATTTATATCCCGCCTTTCCCTCCAAGGAACTCAAGGTAGGGTACATGATTCTCCCACATTTTATCCTCATATCAACCCTGTGACGTAGGTTAGGCTGAGGGGCCACTTTTCATCCGAAAAGGATGCAAGTGACTGGCCCAAGGCCCCCCAGTGAGCTGAGTGAGGATTTGATCCCTGGTCTCCCAGGTCCTATTCAGACACTCTAACCGCTACACTACACTGGCTGAGTTGCGTTGCATCATTGCTGAATTTAGGGTCTTACATTACAAAAGCAAACTCTTTACTTCTTACATTGAGGGGGTCTATCCGATTTCAATAGAAATCAAGGGCAGAGCCTTCTTCAACAGATTTTACCAACTGGCTCTTAAGAGAGAATATGAAAAGGTGTCAGCTTTTCATCTATAACCTCTGATAGGCAGGATTTTTCTCCTGCAGATGTGCGAGATGCCAGTTGTTAGCCCTGAGAAGCCATGGAAAGTGACTCCAGAAGAAGAGCTAAAACGTGTTGATTTGAGGGATACACACTTAGTATTCAGCATTGATCCCAAAGGCTGTGAAGATGTGGACGATGCGCTGTCCATCAGAACACTACCCAACGGAAACCTGGAACTGGGTGTTCACATTGCAGATGTAACTCATTTTGTGGCTGCCAATTCTTACACTGATATTGAGGCAAGAGCAAGGTGGGTTGATTTCTGGGTAAAAGCTATGAGGTTTGTTTCTCTGTTGTTTATTTTAAGAACTTATACCGCTTACAATAAAATACCCAAGTGGTGAACAAGAGTCTATAAAAATACGTACAAAAATAAATCCTAAAACAAAATTACAAAGTATAATAAAATTACTTCATTGTGGTCATATCCACCCCATACATTTAAAGCACATTTATAGCACTTTAACAGCCATAGCTCCCCCCACCCCTGGAAAAAAAAAATCCTGGGAACTGTAGTTTACCCCTTACGGACCTACAATTCTCAGCACCCTTAACAAACTACAGTTCCCAGTAAAAAGAGAGGTTTTCAACCTTCAGAGACACAATTCATCAGGCTGCATTAAAAGTAAGGGGAGTTGCACAAAAGCCAAACTACATAGGACACCAGAAGGCTTCAACATCCACATACTAGAAATGTCAGAGGCTTCTCCTTCAGTTATGGAAACTAAACATCTTACAACTCCAACATTTGTGAAGGCTTTGGGAACGCCATGAATGATCATTCTTTTGAATGGTGATTTTAATAACTTGTACCAAGAATGATTTACTTTCAAACAAACAATAGTGACTAATTACTTCAATATAGGGAAGAGATGGCAGAAACAGTCATGTAAGTGTCATCACAAGGAAATCTTTTCTTATAACTGAAAGCTCTGTTTAGATACACAGTTGCCCACATTGTTTCAGTATTTCGGCTGTTGTTTCAAACTGGAAGTAATCTTACTTGTTCGTTTGGGGTGTTCATTTCCTATAGCTGCCAACCACTCTTATTCAGAATTCATTACATCAGTATAAGTAACCCCACAGCACAAGGGATTAAAACGTCGTTCACCCGCATACTAGCGTCACGGAAACTGATGCTGCTTGTTTACATTAGAAATGGCCCATCCTAAATTTAGTGTTGATAGTAAATAAACCAACCATGTTGCAATATGTTCCCAAATGTTCTGAAGCTTTAAGATGGGCAGTCAGCGCATTATAATAATTCCGTTCCCATTTTCTCAGGGCCACCACTTACTACTTAGCTGATCGCCGTTATGACATGCTGCCTGCTGTCTTGAGTGCCAATTTATGTTCTCTTCTTGGGAATGTTGACAGGTGAGCTTGTAAGTCTGATCTGCCCCAGCATCTAAAGGATTAAGACAAGTTCTTGTTGGTGTGCCAATTCTCAGCCCTAACTCTTTGGGGGACAGTGTCTCCCAATTAACCCCTTGTAGTGTTTTAACTTTAAATGTGTTCTGCATCTTTACTCAATTCATGAGTAACATCCATGGTTTAATCTAAATATACTAAACAAACTATGTGAAATGTTCCAAAGTGTTTAGCAAGCACAGAAGCCTGGCCAGTCTCGGAATCTATCAAATGGCAGTTGTACCTAGCATGTCCTTAAAATATGACTCTTGAATCCATTTCTCCTTTGTTGGCCATTGCTTTTTCTCCTCCCCACCAAAAATTAGGAGTGGGAGCATTGGGGGAATGTCATGTATTTTCAATGATGCAAGTGGATTTTACCAACACAGCTCTTTATGTATCATAAAAATAATACATTTTATGAGTGTCGAACAAACTCAGCTCTATGGGCATCTATTTTGAAATACTCGAGAAACTGCACAAAGTGTCGTTATTTACAAATCTGTAACGGTTTTTATTTTCAAGGTATGCTGTGAGTGTCATCTGGGAGCTTGACAAAACTTCCTATGAAATAAAGGATGTTTGGTACCACAGAACCATTATTCGCTCTTCCTACAAACTCTTTTATGAGGCAGCACAGGCTTTGCTAGATGGAGACGTGACTGTGGCAGATGAAATTCCAGAGCTCAGAGGAATGGATGAAAATACAAGGAAACAGAAGTTAGATGAGCTGATCTGGGCAATAGGAAAGCTGACTGATGTAGCCTGGCATGTTCGAGCAAAGCGGGACAGCTGTGGAGCACTGGAATTGGAAGGGGTTGAAGTCAGAGTGCAACTGGATGACAAAAAGAACATTGATGACCTCATCCCTCGGCAACCACTGGAAGTGCACGAGACAATAGCTGAATGCATGATCCTTGCAAATCATTGGGTGGCTAAGAAGATATGGGAGAGTTTCCCTCACCAAGCTCTCCTGCGCCAACACCCGCCCCCACGACAGGAGTTTTTTTCTGAGCTCCGAGAATGTTGCAGCGCAAAAGGCTTCTTCATAGATACACGGCAAGTAGAATGGGAGCTCCTAGCCTGCAAGGCCCTACTGAACCTGCATTTAAAAAAAAAAATGAAGTACAACAGTTCTCTACCCAAATTATTTGCACTTTCATAACTGGCTAGGCCATGCATTAATTATGACATGTACATGCTGCCCCATAACCAGAGTTCTCCTTGTAGTGTTTTTGTTGCCATTTCTTTATAGATAAGCCACTTTGGGCTAGGGAAAAAAGCCATCTCTCTCCAACCAGGCCATAGTCAGGGACAGGTTCTGCTCTGTATTCAGAGTGTTTTTATTATATTTGGCACTACAAAAATGTCTCAAAATGACTTATAATTGTAGTCTGGTTGGAGGGAGGGCAGCCAGCGGGAGCGTGCCATAGAAGGACCCTCTTGCAGCAACTTGAGTTGTAGACTGAAGTGCACAGTTTCCGAGACTGGAGGAGGAGAACTCCAGTCTCTGGGATCATCAAGCTGTTAGGAAGAAGAGTGGCTCAGAAACACCGCAAGTCTCCATCCACTGCATCTTAAAAAGCTTAGAGCTGGATCTCTAACAGCTGGCGTTGTATGGAATCACTCCCTAAACGTGTACATGCAGATAAGTCTAAGGACTACAGTTTGGGGTCAGGGCTGGTTCATCACAAAAGCTGTAACAAGAAGCTTCTACATTGTTGAAATCAGAGCTTGGAAAAGTTACTTCTTTGAACTACAACTCCCATCAGCCCCAGCCAGCTAGATGATTTTTCTATCATCACTAACACCTTTTAAGTTGAGCCCTTATCCCAGTCTGCTTCTGTGTTGGAATTGCTTTTTAATATGTTTTTAAACATTTTTAAAAAACAATATTTTTTTAACCTTTATGATTCTTCAAAGCTTTTTAAAAAATGTTTTTAAAGTTGTTTTGTTTTAATGTATTTTAAAGTCTGTTTTTATGATGTTTTAAAGTTTTTTTAGTGCTTTTGTTTGCCGCCCTGGGCTCCTGCTGGAAGGGCGGGATATAAATAAAATAATAAATAATAAATTAATTTTGATAGGTCTAACAAGGCATTAGCTGACTCCCTGGAAAGAGCCGTTGACCCTTCCGATCCTCTTGTGAATAAGGTGTTGAGATCTATGGCCATTCAAGCAATGTCTAATGCCTTGTACTTTTCAACTGGATCTTACCCCGAAGAAGAGTTCTCTCACTACGGTATCTGCCGCCTCTGTGTGTTTCTTTAAACCCCTGCTCCAACTCCTGCACTGTTGTTCTAATAGCCTGCCTGTTTTGCCTTAGGTCTTGCTCTGGATAAGTATACCCACTTTACTTCACCCATTAGAAGATATGCTGATATAATTGTCCACAGGTTGCTGTTGGCTGCCTCTTCAAAAAGAGATAAATCACGCACCAAGGAGAACTTATTTGGCAACAAAGAACTTGAGGAACTATGTAGACACATGAATAACAGAAACAGGGTAAGGTGATCAGCAAGCATCTGTTTGAGCTTTTGCAGTGGCTCCTCAGAGAGGCACATTTGACTTTCTGCGAAGGTTAATTCACTGCAACAGGTTATCTAGGAGCGGATTAGTCATGCCACTTGCTTTGGAGGCAGGGCTATGCCAGTGAGTCTGTGCTTGGTCTAGTTCAGCAGGAGATAGACACACAATTATTCACAATTATTTGTAAAAAAAATGTGATTATATTAACCCTCATAAACATGAATAGACAAGACAGGAAGTCATCCCTAGTCTTCAGTGTTCTGACACCTGACTATCTTAAGGACTCCTTTGATCCATATGAACCTACTTGGGTTTTAAGATCATCTTAGACTTGGCTGTCTGGCTTCCCTTTAAACCAGACCTGATGTTTGAACAGCAGGCAGGGCCTTTTCTGCAGTGGCACCAAAATGGTGGAATTCCTCCTTTCTAATCTAAATTGCTTTCTTTGGTTAGGCTGCCCAGCATGTCCAGAAACTGTCCACAGAACTTTTCCAGTGTATGTACTTCAAAGACAAGAGCCCAGACAGAGATGAACAGTGCACAGCAGATGGGATTATCTATTCAATCAGAACAAACGGTGTGCTTGTCTTTGTGCCAAGGTAAGGCAGCTGTAGCTGGCAGCAAGAAAAGCAAGTTCACATGGCAAGTTGAACATCTCTGAGCTAACTGGGAGGTGCAGGAAGGACTATAGCATAATTGCTTTGAATTTATTCCGCTGGGATTTGTTGGGGCCATTTTTCTCAATTTTTTTCATTGTCACCTACTCTCTTTCTGTCACAGGTATGGAATTAAAGGGGCAGCCTATCTGAAAAATAAGGAAGGGTTGGTGCTGTCTTGCCAAGCTGATGGGAGCTGCCAATGGAAGCCTGGTTGCCTCCAACGTTTTCCCAGCAGAATTACCTCCACTCCTACCATTGGGAATTCTGTTACTCTGAACTTGTTTGACCATGTGACAGTAAGTTACAAACCTGTATACAAAGTACTGTCAATTAACACAAGGCAAAACAGAATCTTACTTTGGTGTTTATGTGTGTCCCCAAAGGTAAACATCTCTGTACAGAGTTCTCGTTGCCATGCCGATATGATCCAGGTTCAGATAAGCTGCAAGGCCTACAAGACATCAGAGATGGATCTTTCTCAAAGCTCTCACGTATCTAGAACAGACTTGGTACGGGAAGTAACAAAGACAGTGGAGGAAGCTCAGCTGGCTCATGACAAGGCCCAAACAAGAGTGATAGAGGAAGAATATGAGGAGTATCGCCAGACACAGGGTGTGAGCCTCTATGATTTGTTGGAGGAAATTAAGGATTTGGCTTTATTAGATGTATCTGCAGATAGTGGAGCATGAAATCTCCATTATTCTCTTGACTGCTTTGAAGGTGTCCTAAAAAGTAATATTTCTAGATGTGATACATGATTTTAGTTGGCTCTGCTATTGATATAACAATGGTATAATACAACATATCTATGAAAGGGGGCAACTGTACTTTAGCGCACCTGTAACACTGGATGGTAATGAAATAGCACTGTGCCTTCTGTGAACTGAGTACAGACAATTGTAAATATCTCAAAAGTATCTCAGGGAATAAATATTAATTTGATATGACAACTAAGTAGTTCTTTAAAATTTTGTTGTCTGATAAGGGAAATCGCTATATACCAAAACATATAGCCACTGTTTAGCATTTGAATTACGGGTTTTCACAACTCTTGGTTTGTACTCACATATACCTCCTAATTATGAATCATTTGTCATACCTTTTTTGAGGAACAATTTTAGTGATGAAATATACAAGATTTTTATTTTCATTTCTTCACCCTCTCACTTCAGACACCAACAGAGTTTCCTACATCCTTGGATCACCATCTGGAAAGCAGGGATATCTAAGCTATGTGTTGGACTTCAACATTTGGAGGGGGTTAGGGAGGCTTATCTGAACACTCAATTTTCATTTCTGCTATTGGGCCATCATTTTATTACACTGAAAATGCAAAGCCCCTCTGCAAGAATGCAAAACAATGTAAGGGCACGTTATTTGTAAGCAGCTGGTCTAAAAGCCTGCACAAAAGATATTCCCTAATTTCCTTGCCAAGTCACTGTCTAGGTACTCATATACCAAGAGGTAGTGATTTGCAGAGACATGCTGAAGGCACTATTTTTCCTAGTGTCACTTCCAGCATGGATTGAGCATTATTTTAGCCCTCAACCTGTGACTACCTTTCTGCTGGCACATTCAAAACCACTGCTGGAATTACCTAGAGCCCACCCTCTGCTAGCAGTGTTTATTCACAGCATGTCAGAAAAACTGGACACTTTCTCAAAAAAAAATTGATTCACACCATTTTATTGACTAATACATGGTGATCCTTTTCAGACAGTGGCGAACATGATACTGCACATCATCCACATCTGTTTGAGCATGGTGTAACACTGAATACACATGTACATGCACAAGCACTTGAAATATGTCTAATTATACTCTGCAGTTTCACAGAAATCAAGTAAAATGTTTTGAGTAATTTATAACTTAATTTAAAAAACTGTGCTTAGCAGCTAGACTTGAGCATTCTCCCTTAGAAGGCCACAGAAAAGTACACACAAGTTGAACCTACTTGCTGTCTATGAAGCTGTATCAGAAGTAACAACATTCTGCAAGTTGCATAGTTGTTCAAAGCTACCCTGATGTTTTTAATGATTTCATGACCAGTGGTCATATCTTATTTGATGTATGGCACCTACCCTTTGGAATTCCCTCCCTTAAATATTAGACAGGCACCATCTCTTATTTTTTGGCACCTACTGAAGACCTTCCTCTTTCAACAAGCCTTTTAAGTAGAGACCTTATCCCAGTTTGCATCTGTGTTGGAATTGCTTTCTTAGATGTTTTGTTTTAATAGGTTTTAAAGTCTTTTGTTTTTAAGATGTTTTAGAGTGTTCTTGTTTGCTGTCCTAGGCTCCTTGTGGAGGAAGGGCGGGATATAAATAAATTATTATGCATTGTACCCTGCTCAGATAAAAATATTTTAGTCAGCTGCACATGTGCACACAAGCTGTATCACATGCCACAATATCTGAAAGTGATTGCTGTGTTAGTCCACAAATGGTGCAAATTTGGTGCTTTTCTTTAAAAACTGTGCACAATTGGTCAGATATGCCACTGCACTTTACCTATTCTGCAAGACCAGCATGTATGAGATATATATATATAGTTGATATTTCTCGTTAGACCTAGTTTTCCTGTTTCAGATCAGATTTCCAAGATTTATTACCTTCATTTCCAGTATAAAATATGGACACTGCAGCTTGAGTATGTGAAAGTTACAAAATTTTTTAATAGGGAATGATTATCACATTGTTTTGCCTTCTACATGTAGCTTTTATTAACATCTTCTGTGTGAATGGTACTGAAGGGTTAGGAGCTGTTCCTTTTCATTCAAGCTTCAACTCGTCTCACTTTAAACTGAGAAACACTATTTCCAAAATAGTGGATAGTAAAGGAAAAATTCTGAGTTACAGAACCCTTTCCTTGAACAGCCAGGTTTGTACACAGTGCTAAGGCAAACTATAGCTTAGCAGGAACAAACAAGTGTGGCAGTTCGCAGAGTGAAAATCACAGCCACCTTGCTGCTCCCTCAGCTCTGCTGCAACACTAAACCATGGCTTGGCTTTCTGGGAGAACCAAGACTTGTGGTTTGTCTTGCTCCAAACAAACCATGAGCTTTAACTAAGGTTTGTTCTTAGCTCACCTCTCACAGTTTGGCTGGAGGAGACAAACCACAAGGTCAGGTTTGCAAGGAATGATAAGTCAAACCATGAGGTAGCTGGGTAGTGCTGTAGCGGGGGGGGGGGAGCGAAACAACTACAATTTTTGCTCTGTGCACTAGCACACTTGCTCATTCACTCTTGACCATGGTTTGGCTTAGCTTCACATGGAAATGAGAACAGTGGAGCTGGAAAGAATGACCAGTTATAGTGGAGAGAAAAATCCCTAATTAAAAAACTTCCAACAACAAGGAATAAGGGAATTTGCCACATATAGTTCAAGATCTGGATCCTTAAGTCACTTGAGCCAGAAATTCAAGGTCTTTTATCTTCTTCTACATTTCCGCTTTCCATCTTCTCGATAGTCAGAAAAGATATACTTCCTGCTTCCACCGTGGGCAGGTCAGCTGCAATGGGGTCACATTCTTCATTTGGCTGGGTCACAGGCAGCTCTATGAGAAACACAAAATATTGGCTGTTTAAAGTTGCCATTCTTGCATTGACTCCCTTCCTCTAATGTAATTGCTAAGGCTCATACTCCCTATCCCAGTCAATAACTTGGAAGAGTTTTATGAGGTGAGAGAAGAAATCAATTTCTTTAAACTTGACTTTTATTAGGAGTAAAAGGATGCAATTATCACTAAGGCAGGGGTCAAGCTGCAGGAAACAGTTAACTTTAATAGGGGAAAACACACATTCTGAATGTGAGGAGAGGCATGTTCTAGCTAACTACTGCTAGTTTTCCATGGAATATTGCTATTGAGAGAAGATCCTGTCATTCAGTCATCAAATGTAAAGAAAAGTTGTGCCAATATTTCTTACATTAGCTCTCACCAGCTTATAGGACTCTGTTGTGAGGAGGAGCATGTTTAACTGCATAACAAAATTGTTTCCAAGAAAGGCAGATCAATTGTTATGTTCTTAGAATGCCATTTCAACTTAAGTCACTTCCTTGCCTGCCAACAAACCAGTTTGTGAATCTCCGCTACAAAAAATATCTCACTATTGAGTTGCAGGAAAGGAAGGGGGGAGTGATTCCTGAAAATAACAATTTCACTGTTGTGGCAACCCATGGAAGCTCATCCACCTAGTGACAGATAAACAACCCCATTCACGCAATGTCCAAGAACAGCTGTTTAATTTAATTTGCCTGCTTATGCCAATAAAGCAGGTTTTAGTGTAAAAGATGAGTGCCAGTTGTCACATCAATTTCCTGCTAATCTGAACGCACAGCCTCCCATCCTGCTATTTCTTTGGAACCATTTATCAGAAACATTCAGCCCTAGTAAACTACAACTGGATCTTCACAACAGAGGGGAAACTACTCCCCTCCCCAAACACTAAACAGGCATAGATCCCACTATAGCAGATTTTGCCAGCCTGGGACCTTTCAGATGTTTTGGACAACTTTCCATGAGCGCAAGCTAGCAGTGGCTAGGGCTAAAGAAAACTAGTCCAAAACATCTGGAGGGTGCTAGGCTAGTGAAAACTGCACTAGAGCAATGTACAACAGCCTTTCTTTGCTAGGAACACTAGACATGGCTATTCTATGAACCTGAACACAGATCTTCCCCCATCACAGAAGAGGTTAAGGAACAGCAAAAAGGGTCCCCCACCTGCCTACTACTCACTGCCTCTCCCCCCAAACATTGGAAAAAGGGTGAGGGAAGGTAAGCAGTGGGTGAAGGAAAAATTCAGCACCCCTCACCTGCACACACCCTTTTGCAGGACAGACCTCAGCCAAACTACCCTCTTTACACATTGCAGGAGGTATGTCTGTGTTTGAAAATGGAACTATAGCTCTTGTGTACAGTTTGGCCCTCAGTCACTCTCAGCACAGATAGCAGCCAAAACGGTTTCACTTCCTGGATGTGGGCACTGACTCCATCCCCTAACTGTTCAATAGTGAACATTTCTGCAGGAGCTGCATTAGCAATGAAGCTTCAAATGATGGCCCAAGATCCTCATCGTTTGTATTCATAACTTTAGAATTTACCGTCTTCTTGTGGCTGACTGCTGAACTGCATTTTTGCTTGTCTTCTTCCAAGGGCTAATTGCCTATTTCTTTCAATCCTCTGCTGCTGCTCTTCTGTTAGCACGGTACTCTGAGGCAAACCAAACTCTTCCCTTGCATTTTGGTTTTCTGAAAATAAATCTAACTCTTCAGTGGCTGTACTAGGTCTACTGCTTCCCCCGTCTTCACCTGTATTGAATGCAAAAACTCCATCAGAAGTTTCCAGGCAAGATCTACATTGGCTGGGCTACTTTAAAAACAAGTATAGCAAACACGTTGCTAGAGTGCCATACATCAGTATTCCTTCATTTAACGGAGAAGCAAAATGTAGATGAAAAGCTACTTGTACAATGACACAAAAGGACAACTCCTGGACCTTATTAATTAGAAAGCAATCAGAATTAAAATTAAAAGGTATCTAATTCCTATACCAAAAAGGTATCCAACTCCTATCATTAACTTTTCCTTAAACCCAAACTGTTGTCTGTTGCTAAACAGTAATGTATGGAACCATCGCACAGAAATCTGATAACTAGACAGAGGCTGTCGGCAGGAACCATTTTGTTAATGTATGTGGCTGCCTAGGGCTGCACTGTATTGCTAACAAATGCAACCAATATGCATTGCAGCCACAATTATCTAATTGCACTGATGTCCCAGGAGACGAAGGCAAAACAATCTCTTCTCTGCATATTGGTTTACACTTTTAAAAATCAGTTCAGTGACAGCAGTGACCTTTTCACTAAACTTTTAATTTAACCACTGTTACAGCAATTACCAAAATTTCTACCTAGTTCCTCTTTGAAAAGTCCAGAGCTTCCCAGGAGACCACAAAAGTTTACTCATGGACATATAATCAAAGGGCTCAGCAAAATGCAGAGCGCTTAAGGAGACTACTTGGAAAAAATCCTGTATCCTGGAAACTGTATTTATTGTCTCCTAAGCACAATGTCCAGTCCAGTGTTTTGGCTGGAGAGGGATCCCAACAGAGCCATAAATCTCTATAACAATTACGTTCCTTACTTAAAAATCAATAAATAAATGCATTATTCTAAGGATGGGTAGAACTTACACAGTAGTCTACTAGCCAATTTCCAGTGGATCATCTAGTACAGGTTTGGAAAACCTTTGGCCCTCCAAATGTTGAACTACAACTTCCAGCAACCCCAGAAAGCATGGCCAATGGCCAGGGATGATGGGAGTTGTAGTTCTGCAACAACTGGTGGGCCAAAAGTTGCCCATACCTCATCTAGGACCTGCTGGTTGCTGGGATTTGCTGCATAGAGTGCAGGATTAGGTAGCTCTTTAGATCCAGCAAGGCACTTCTTATGTCCTTAAGCAAGGGCACACATTCAAGAGCACTCAATACCAATGAGATATCCCTTAACTAAAAAATTCCTGAGCAGACACTTAGTGGATTCTTGGATTCTAGATTTTAAAAACACTGCAAGACAGGCCAGCTCACCCTTGAAAGACCTGAATTTTGCTGTCAGTTCTCAGTAGCATCTATATGTCTGACATTCAAAGGGAAAAGGATGCAATGTTAACATTTTCAATGCATACGTGCCTTCATTACTTGTGAAGTCTTCATGCAAAATGGGTAAGTCAAGTCTAATTCGCTTTAAGCATGCCTAGAATGAGAAAATGTGCCATATATTATAGATCAAATTGTATGTGTTGCCTTCAACTAAGCATTGCATTTACTCAAAACAGCTGACACCCACCTGAACGGGTTTTTTATTCCCTAAACTCTCTACTCTTTCAACAAAATCTTCAAACTGAAGTTTAGGGAATAGCCTGTGAGCCCAGTGCTCCATGTGCCTCACAAGTGCCTTTAGGTCTGCTTCCTGAACAAAAGGACAAGATAAAATTTAAATACAGAACATACTCAGATTAAGAAAGTAAAAGTTTTAAGTATTAGAAGTTCTTAAATACTTAATTTGTACTTCTTGCTGCAACAGCATATCCAATTGACAAAAGGAATTAGCTCTGAAAACAAGATTACAGACC
Organism: Rhineura floridana; assembly: GCF_030035675.1. Taxonomy (NCBI): domain Eukaryota; kingdom Metazoa; phylum Chordata; class Lepidosauria; order Squamata; family Rhineuridae; genus Rhineura; species Rhineura floridana. The sequence continues at coordinate 3,078,272 of NC_084493.1, read as the reverse complement.
CTTTCTTGATGACATTGGGGAAGTGGCCGTAGCTCAGCGATACAGCATCTGCTTTGCATGCAAAAGATCACAGGTTCAATCATCTACATCTCCAGATAGGACCGGAAACATTGTATCTAAAACCCTCAAGAACCACTGCCAGTCAGTGTAGAGTCGGCGTTCTTCACCCTTGGATCCCCAGATGTTGTTGCACTACAGTCCTCACCATCCCTGACCTTTGGCTACGCTGAGGATGATGTAAGTTGAGTCCAACAACATATGGGGACCCAAGGTTGGAGAACACTGGACAATACTAAACTAGAGGAAACAATTGACTCAATATAAAGCAGTTTCCTATGTTTTTACTGTGACACTGGCAATAAGCAAAAAACCCAAATTTTGCTTGCAACAAACAACTTTAGCACAGAGGTGGAGAACCTTTTTGGCTCCACAGGCTCCATTAGATCTTAGCCCCATGGGTCAAATTTGACAGATGAGTGGGGTTGCCCACCTGTCAATCAGCTAACATCAGGTAATTGGGCACTTTGAAGTCCCTAAGTCAGGACTTCAAAGCACTATGCAGGGCTCTTTGCAAAGAGCCCTGCATGGTGCTTTAAAGCACCTGAGGCTTGGCTTTTTCTTGTCAATGCAGATGGGCAGTAGAGTCAAAGCTGGCTGTCCTTCCTCAATGTACATAACTGGCAGTGCACGTTAAGGCTCCTGATTGTGCACTGGCAGCCACATCTCTACTGACTCACATCTAATGTCATATATGATGCATATGAGCATTATTGGGAAGGGGGAGAAATAAATGCAAAGTTGTTACAGAGGATAAATGCAAAGTTGTCTTTATCTAGCTAGCACAGCTATAGCAAGGAAATCCAATTTTTTCATCAGGAACTGCAATTTTATTTTTCACTAGGCAAAATACTCCTTCCACAGTCTAGCATGTTTAATGCAGTTTGTAGTGGTATGTAAAATATGGTATCACAAGCACATACTGGCCTGTAAGAGGCCCAAGTTAAAATTCTCACTCTGCCGGAAAGCTCCCTGGATGATCCTAGGCCAGTTACCATCTCTCAGTACAGCCTACCTCACAGGGTTCTAAGCATAAAACGGGGGAGAAACTTTGAGCTCCTTTAAGGAAAGGGAGGAAATAAACGTAACAAATAATGCATCACAACTGCTTCCCTAACCATTTAATGAATTTTGAAAAAAGGATTTTTGCAATGCTTGTTAAAGAAAACCTTCAAATGGTCACCATCGCAGCAAAGTAGTGTTTGCATATCCTTATAATTCTTCTAGAATTCAGTTCTAGAATCCTTATCTCGTTTTTATTTTTTAAAAGTCAAAGATCTCTCCTCAGCCTGCAGAAAGAATACTCACATCTATTCTGTAAGATAATAATAAATAATAAAATTTTATTTGTTAGTCGCCTATCTGCCCGACTTAACGGACACTCTAGGTGACTTACAACCAGAATTAAAATACAATATACAATTCATCCAATATCAAAACATCTAAACACAACAAAAAGCTAATCCACCCCAAGGTTCTTGTAGGCCTGCCTGAATAGCCAGGTCTTTAAGGCTCGGCGAAAGCTCATCAGGGAGGAAGCATGTCGAAGATCATAAGGGAGAGAGTTCCAGAGGGTGGGGGCCACAACTGAGAACGTCCTCTCCCGGGTCCGCACCAGCCTAGCTGTTTTGACTGGTGGGACCGAGAGGAGGTCCTGTGTGGCTGATCTTGTTGGGCGGCCTGATTGGTGATACTGGAGGTGGTCCTTCAGATAAACTGGGCCGAAACCGTATAGGGTTTTAAAGGTCAGTACCAACACCTTGAATTGGGCCCGGTAAACCACTGGTAGCCAGTGTAGATCTACTAACACTGGAGTAATGTGATCTCGGCGTCGGCTAAGCTTGATCAAGCGTGTCGCCGCATTCTGTACCAGCTGCAGTTTCCGGACCGTTTTCAAGGGTAACCCCACATAGAGCGCATTACAGTAGTCTAAGCGAGAGGAGACCAGGGCATGTATCACCCGTGGGAGTAGATGCACAGGAAGGTAGGGTCGCAGCCTCTGTATCAGATGGAGTTGATACCAAGCTGCCCAGCTCACTGCCGAAACCTGAGCCTCCATGGACAGCTGAGAGTCAAGAATGACCCCTAGGCTGCGGACCTGGTCTTTCAGGGGTAATCTTACCCCATTCAGGACCAAGTTGATGTCTCCCAGCCTTCTCTTGTCACCCACAAGCAATACCTCGGTCTTATCGGGGTTTAGCCTCAGCCTGTTCTCGCCCATCCATCCACTTACGGACTCCAGGCACTTGGACATGGTTTTCACAGCCAACTCTGGTGAGGACTTAAATGAGAGATAGAGCTGAGTGTCATCCACATATTGGTGACACTGCAGCCCAAAACTCCTGATGATCGCTCCCAGCGGCTTCACATAGATGTTAAATAGCATGGGGGAGAGGATAGAACCCTGTGGTACCCCACAATTAAGGGGCCAAGGGTCTGAAACCTCATCCCCCAATGCCACCCGTTGACACCTGCCTGCGAGATAGGAACGGAACCACTGCAAAACAGTGCCCTCCATTCCCAATCCCTCTAGGCGATTCAACAGGATACCGTGGTCAACGGTATCAAAAGCCGCTGAGAGATCTAGGAGGATGAGGAAGGTATATTCTCCCCTATCCAACGCCCTCCTCATATAATCCACCAGGGCGACCAAGACTGTTCCAGTTCCATGTCCAGTCCTGAAGCCCGATTGGAATGGATCCAAATAATCCGCTTCATCCAAGTGTGTCTGTAACTGTTTGGCCACCACTCGCTCTATCACCTTGCCCAAGAATGGTAAATTAGAAACTGGGCGAAAGTTATTCAACTCTTGGGGATCCAAGGAGGACTTTTTTAAGATGGGCTTTATCACTGCCTCCTTGAGGGCTGATGGCATTGCACCCTTTCAAGGATACATTTACCACTGCCTTGATCCCTTCACCCAGTTCCTCTTTGCAGCTCATAATGAGCCATGAAGGTATTGCAATATGAGAGCTATTATCTGCAAAGGGTTCATTCTCAAGGATTCATTTGTTCAATGAACATGCACAGCAATCTTTTCAACACTGAGGCAAATCCTCCTCATTTTGGTGACTTTCCTTTTACTGTTATTGAGGGATAATATCAAATGAACATTACTTGAAATAGCCAGTTTTGTGTCACCATCACCATGACAGAGTGGCAATTCACAACTGACCAGTAAAACTAACCATGTTGGTATGACAACCCGTAACATTTAATCCAATCATTTGTCGACAGACTTCATATTCAAATGTTCCACAGTTCAGATCCCAGAATACATATGCATACAATGACCACAAAAATCAAAAGACAACTTCTCAGCATTCTTACCTCACAACCTTTACCTTTGAATTTTACATTATCAAACATATTCCGCAAAGCTGGAAGTCCTCGCTCTGAAGCTAACCTGTGAACATTAGAAGTGTCTCCAGTTACTTGAAATTTTTTTTTCATTAACAGGTATTCCATCCAAAATCCTGAAATAAAATGCCAACGTGTACAAGAGGTGCTGTATACAATCTGTTACATCTCTCGATGAAGCACAAAATTTTCACTTGAAGTATTTCCACTTCTGAAGAGGTGTCAAAATGCTATCAAACTCTAGGGGTAGCCAGTGAAGCATTCTTGCACTACAACCCCCTTCAGCACCAGCCCGCGTGGCCAATAGCTAGGGATGATGGAGCTGTAGTCCAACAATATCTAGAGGGCACCATGTTGGCTGTAGATTATTTGTTCTGGCAGAATCTACAACACGGAGGGTTGCATTCAACTAAGTCCTTCTCAAAGTAGACCCACTGAAATGAACGAACCTAAGCTAGTCACATCTATTCATTTCAATTGGTCTACTCTGAGCAGGACTAGCACTGAATACCACCCTACTATATAAATATACTAGACAGGCAGAACGGCCTTAAAAACAAAAACAGCTTACAAACTGGGTTGGCAAGTCATTATTTAGATGGGTTTTGGCACCCATTACAGTACAGCGATGGGAAGATGGCCCTTGACTAACCAACGCTCTCAATACTTCCTGCTCAATCCTTTTTATCCTCCCCACTCACTGCCAAGCAGATGACGTGGCACGACAATACAGCAATGGCAAGGCAGAGGACACCCCATTACTTAGTTTATTCATTTATTTAAATTATTTATTTAATTAATACATTCCATTCTTCCTCCCAAAGGAGGCCAGAGCAGCAAACATAAACAAAACCATTTAACACAAAGTATTAGTATCCTGCCTTGTGACCCATCACAAGAACCATCATGAGATGGCTCATGTCATTAAAACAATATACGTTCCCTAAAATGGTAAAAGCAAATAGAAAAAAGACCTCAAGTTAAATACCAGAAATTGGATATTTAAAATCGAATAAGGGTGGGGATAAAGCACCAAACCAAAGGTATGGCAGAACAAAAAGCCTCTGGCAGAATGCTGAAGCGCCAGCAAAGTGTCTGTATGTTTGTTGCAACCTGCCCTGAGGTCCTCAGAATAGAAAGAGCCATAACCTGAGTACTGCAACTGAAAGGGCATTATCTCATGTCCTAGCCAACTGGACCTCAGACTGCAATGGAATGTGCAACTGGGCCTCTAATGACAAGAGCAGTGGATGCACAGGCTCATAGGGGACTCAACAACCAAAGTTCCACTCTGGGGCATTTCTAGTTACCCTAGGACACCATACAGGTCAACAAAGGAAGAAAACTCAGATCTACTTTGGGATGCATCTCATGGATCCAGGTTCTAGAACTCTGGTAATCACTACAACGGCTCCAGAGCAGTAATATACAGTGGGAAGAACAGAGGCACTCATATAAGATTAGAAGGGTTTTTTTCCTAATACCTTTGAGCATCTAGTTTAGGCACCGGTCTTTTAACAGCTTTCCTGGTAGTCACAGAGGAATCTTTGGTTTGTGACAATTTGTTTCCCTCTGGCTCTGGCAAACAAAAAACCACATGGGGATGCAATTATATTTATTGAATCATTCACAATAATAAATATTCCTAGAGATTACATATCTTCCTAGGTATTGCAAATATTCCTTGGTATTGCATATACTATATATGAATGCTGTACCAGCCTCATAGTTATATGCCAGAAAAAAATATTTATTCATGCGTATTTAGGCTGCTGTTAGAGTAAGAATGTGGAGCCTTCTTCTGCATAAGGCTGCATTCTTCCAGGGGTAGCAGCAGAGGTGAAGCTAAAACTTAGCAACAGAAGAGGGGTACGTTTTTATGGTGGGCTACATTCCAGCCATGCAAGGCAGCACACAAACACACACCTCTCCATCCAGCCACGTAAGTGGCTATTGCAGTTCAAAGACATCGAAGACAGACTTCTGAAAATGATCTTTTTCCGGAGAGCCTTTGGGAGGGATTGAAGGTAGAGCCTGACACTGATTTTATGCCTTCTGTGTTAAATTTTACCTTTGTAGTCCCTTTAGAGTGTGTGTGTGTGTGTGTGTGTGTGTGTGTGTGTGTGTGTGTGTGTGTAATATTTTAATTGTATTTTATGTATTTTAAATTTATTTTTTGTGCTTTTACTGTTTACAATTTTATTATGTACCTGTTTGATTTTATTTTTGTAAGCTGCCCTGAGTGCCCTATTATAGGGTAGAAGGGCAGGATAGAAATATCTTAAATAAATAAAGACATGTTCATGCCAAGCAAAAGCACTCTGTGGAGCACGTGGAGCAGGGCCAACAAGGGCATGGTCTGGGGAGAGGGGGTGCAGCCTAGGGAGAGCCCTGAGGCCAAAGAGAGAAGAAGTGCAGAATACATTCAGTCCACATGCTGGAGGACCCCACCCCAGTGTTACAGCCCATTGTATCTAACCCAGATAACCTTATGGAAGACAAAGCATGCAGAAGAGCTCTCAACCACTCGTTTCCAAAATATCAAACGTAACTTTTATCTCTAAATTATTTTTAAAAAACTACCATGTGCACAAAATAACTTCTGCCCCCCATAAACAGTCCACAGCAAATAGTTTCATGGATTCAGGCTGCAGTTCTATGCACACATACCACGGAGTAAACCACACTGAAGACAGCGGGACTTGCTTCCAAGTAAACGTGCATAGGACTGTGCTGTTAGGATTCCAAATGTGAATATTTAGTTCAAGTGAACAGTCACCTCCATTGACTAGGTTGCCTTCAAGATCTCCTGGAGAGTCTGGAGGAGGTAGAGGTAGAAATGTCTCATCCTGGATTTGTTCATAATCAGGAAGATCAAACAAATTGCCTTCTATTGGATCTATCATCTTGCCTTCAGGGTTGCTCTGTCCAAGAAAATGACAATGCAAAATTGTGAAATTATTGTAAAAAAAATGGAGAATGAGGGTGTGGGAAGGAAGAGGTGAAGTATCACCAGTAACCATGAATAAATTTAAAACATGTTGAGGGACGGCAGGTCCTCTATCTTGCTCCAATTCACCAGTGAATTTAAGAAGATACAAAGGGCAGAGGGTGGGAGGTGGAAATATCTAGGTTGTAACATGGGGAATTGCTCCATCCCCTTGATCATTCTGGTTGCTCTTTTCTTACCCTTTTCCACTCTACAATATGTAGATAGTGTGTGGGCTTTTATCTGCATTGTCTGGGAACAATGACTAAATTTTGTATTTGCGAAAGTTTTGAGGCGACATGCTAACTTTTCTTTCAGTGTGGGCAAGTAGGTCATTGGAACTCGCTGCCTACTGATATCAGGCAAGTGCCTTTGCCGTTTTCTTTTCTGTGCCTGCTAAGAACTTTTTTGTTTTTAATTTGCTTTAAAATGTTCTTAATTGCTTGGGTTTCTTGTTTCATCAATAATTTGAATGTCTTTCGTAAACCACTTAAGAGTTTTTTCTACAATCAAGCGATATATAAATGTTAATAAATTAATTAATTATATATCCCTTTTGAGGTGAGGCGAACTGAACTGGTCACGGTATTCCAATTGCAGCCTCGCCGACAGATTTATACAACAGCATTAAGATATCAGTAGCTTTATTTTCAATACCTTTCCTGACAGAGGCGAGGCGAGGCGGAGGCCCCCAGCCCCCCGCTAGGCCTCCCGTAAGGCCTCCGCCACCCCCCATGTAGATTTTTCCTTACCTGATAAACTCAGAAAAACACTTCGCCCGCCCGCGCTTACATCAAGCACTTCCCTTCGACATCACTTCCGCTTCCGGGAAAAGTCGCTGAATAAAATCGTGCTAAGCCACTAAGGGAGCGTTAGCGAGCCGGGAGTAGAGAAGCTTGAAGGCGGAAGCCGCGTGATCTCGCGAGAACCGTGGCGTGTGTTCTTCTCCCATAGACTTCGAACCTGTAAGTGGCAGAGGAATATTCCGGATCCAACGGGGAGAAAATTGCTCCCTCCGTAGGAGAGGAACGAAACTCTCCGCCGCCCCCTCCCCAATAAAAAGGTCGCTGACAAGACAGAGATTTAATTTGTGAGTAACCTGGGAGAGTGTGGTGTAGTGGTTAGACTCACTACAGTGTCAGACTACGACCTGGGGTTCGAATCCCCACACAGCCATGAAGCTCCCTGGGCGACCTTGGACAGTCATTTCCTGTTAGGCTCAGAGGAATACCGCTTACCATGAAAACCCTGTTCATAGGGTCGCCATAAGTCAGACTCGACTTGAAGGCAGTTCATTTCCATAACCTGGGAGAGTTGGTGGTCGGGCGTTGAGGTCCAAACCCCTCTGATCTGCAAACCAACAGTGCTGGGACACATATAAGCCCAGTTGTGCGCAATCTTAAAGTTATGCCTCGGTCTCCTGTGGACTGTTGCAGAGGAATGAAATTGTTAGGCACGATTCTCCCATACACTATCGCCTCCTTTTGTTGTTCTCTTCAAATATTGCCTCTTCAGTCACCCACCACAGAGGCTTAACCCCCTGCCACCTGGGCCATTTGTTTCCTCACATATGTTTATTGATTTTCTTTTGTATTGCAGAAACATAAACCATATAGAGGAAACCATAGCAACAAAACAAGAGGATACCAAATAAAAAGAACGATGTCATGGGCATGTAACACATCTTGAAATGAATAAACACCATCCACATCAAAAAGCCCTTAGCAGGAGGCTACTGAACAACAGTTACAACAAAAATCATCATTAACTTGGTGAAAAGGTTACATGGACAAACTACCACCATGGACACTTGAAAGCAACCTCTCATGCATTCTACATTTAGAAGCTGCCCCTTCCATGCTTGAGGGCAGGGGCTTTCCAAATCAGCAGACATGACATCCAGACAGGCCCAAGCCCTGCTGTTTCCCTTCATAAATAAATGGCTGAGCCGAGCCAAGCTTCATTTGTGTTGTGGTTTACTGTCAGAAACATCCAGCATCCAACCAGCACCTTTTTCCACACCCCAATCTCACATATTTAAGGCACATGGTACATTTCTGATTAGGGAAGGCTGACAGCACAATCCTAACCATACCTACTTAGAAGTAAGTCTTATTGGATTCAATAGGACTTACTCCCAGGCAAGTTAGAATTGCAGCCTTAAATGCCTTCCTTTAGAACAAGTGCGGGGAACTACAATTCCCATCAGCCCTGACGGTTGGCGAAGGTCCAAAAGTTGCTGATACCTGTATGCATTGGGCTCAAGCTATACCCATCTAGGAACTGACATTTCTGACCCAGAAGCCCTCAGCTTTGCTCAAGTCACATCTATGTGACTTGGAGTACATCTAGCACAAATAAAAGTTCTACCTTTTGGGGGTGGGAAGGGAAAGGGGCCTTGTTTTTTTAAAAAAAAATTCCATGACAGACAGAAATTATCCATAAGATTTGGAATCAGCAAGATTCAAGGACGCAATCGTTCCAAGGATGTGTTCTCCCAGTTTGGCCTTCAGAGTGAATAGTGAATTATACCACAAGTGCCTATATGCCTTATTTCAATGAATTTGTTCTTTGAAGTTCTCCCACTTACATTATTAATTGTTAATTGTTCTGGCACGACAGTTGGCTCTGTGTAGGATACTACCGTAAAAGTTCTATGATGATCACAATTTGTTTCTAGCATTTATCCATTTTTTAAAATTTTTAAATAAGGTTGATGCGTTTACTCTTTAATAAATGTAAATGTACTGCCTTCAAGTCGATGCCGACTTATGGCAACCCTACGAATAGGGTTTTCATGGTAAGTGGTATTCAGAGGGGGTTTATCATTGCCTCCTTCTGAGGCTAAGAGGCAGTGACTGGCCCAACGTCACCCAGGGAGCTTCATGGCTCTGTGGGGATTCGAACCCTGGTCTCCCAGGTCATAGTCCAACACCTTAACCTCTACATATGGGCCCTTTAATTATTGTCAAGATTAATCTAGAAAATAGAAGCAATGTTTATCCTAGATGAAATTTCAGGAGTAGTTCATTATACTTTTTGTAATTAAAAAAATAGGAACACAGTGAAAAGATTAAACAAAAAAAATATTATTTAAACACCAGAAGGGGAGAAAAAAAATTAGGTTTGGCCACACAATACGGGTGGAAGACCACTGGTCCATCTCGCTCTGGGTTGTCTACACGGACTGGCAGCGGACTCTGCATGGTTTCAGGCAGGAGATTTCCCCAGCCCTTCCTGGAGAGGCGAGGGGCTGAAACCGGCACTTTCTCCCACTGGGCTCTTCCCAGTAACACGGGACGTTGCCTTGTTGAGAGCATCTAGGCGTGGTCAACACTGATTGGCAGCAGCTCTCCTGCAACTGGGAAAAGCCCATGGAGACACCGGGGACCGAACCTGCGTCCTTCTGCCTTGCAAAGCAATTGGAAAGCATGCGCTTTAGCACCGAGCTGCTCCCGTCCTTCGCCGCAGGCCGTTCGCGACCTCTCCTCGCCTCAATTTCCCACGCATTCCGGGCAAAGGAAGGGCAAGAGGCTTGGCTTGGGGCTTCACGCCTCCAGTGCACATGTGCACGGCTCGGGGCACATGCGCCCTGCGCAGAGCCGGAGCCCGTCTTGGCACATGCATGCTCGCCCAAGGAGGATCCCCTCCCCTCCTCTGCCCTCCCCTCCCTCGTAGCCCGCGCGCTCCTCTCCCGCGCCTAGTTCTTTAAAGCAGCGCAGCAGGAGCAGGAGGCGCCGCCCGGAAGGCAGCGGAGCCGAGGCAGGCAGCTGCAAGAGCCGCGGAAGGGGAGAGGGAGCCGGCGCCGGCGCCTGCTTTGCCACGGGGTCCGGGCCGGTGGGGTTAAGAGCCGCGGGAGAGGAGCGCGCCGGCCCCTCCGTCCTGCGCTTCTGCAGCCCGGGGCTCGAGGACGTGCCAAGCGGGGCTCTTGCAAGCTGCCTGCTCTCGCCTTTCCCTGGCAGCCTTTTGCAGCTCCCCGGCTCGGAGAGAGACCATGCCGAAAAAGAAGCCTATGCCGATCCAGCTGAACCCGGCGCCCGACGGCTCCGCCATCAATGGGACCACCTCGGCCGAGTGAGTCCAGACGGGAATGGAGGGGAGGGGAGGAAAGGAGGAAGTTGCAGCCCCGGGAGGGTGGCCCTTGATGTCCTCGCTGGCCGGCTCGCGTCGCGCCTTCAGCTTCTCGGAGCGCCTTGGGGGGTTTCTTTACCTGGACTTTTGTGTTGTGGGAACTTGGAGCGGTACAAACCCGATCAAGGCGCCCTCGTTTTCGTTTCAACAGTATTAGTTGCTTTCAAAGAGGGATTCTGAAACTAAGCGTAAAAGTCTCAGGGCTGCAGTCAACGAAGTGCTACTCAGAGTAGACGCCTTGAAATGAATAGGCCAAAGTCAGTTGTCTTCAGTAATTCCAGTAGGTCTGCTCTGAGTAGGACTTAGGGTGCAATCCAATACATGTCTACTCAGAAGCGAGCTCCATTGGGTTCAATGAGACATACTCCCGGGTAAGTGTGCGTTGGGTTGCAGCTTCAGTTGGACGCAGCCCTTTGTGTTGTTGAATCAGATAAATATTTCTGTATGTTATGTTCCATCTTGGGGACTCTTACACGTAAGGGAGGAAATAATACAGTAGACCCCTAAGACTCAAAATATGGTAAGACAAAATGGCACTTTTTCAACCATGTAAAAAAGGAGAATTATGGGCTGAGGGTAACTTTTAAACTGCCCTCAGGCAAGGACTCCATATTTTAACCCATCGTACAGGTTTGTCACCTGAAGAACATTGTAGAAGATTTTCCCCTGGTTTTCAGAATATTGTACGGCCCTATCAGTAAAAGCAGCATTGATAAAAGGCCTTTTTTTCTGTTTGCCAGTTGGCAGAGCCTCTCCCACTTGCTCCACTTTGTGTGACAGTTTCATGACTGCCAAAACGGTATTATTGTTTGTAGGAAACGCCACTTTAAAAGTAAATTTTTTTAAAAAAAATTTCATATACCTGCAACATGTTTACATAACCTGGCAAAACTGCCATACTGCGCTGTTGCTGTGATCATCACAGGCTATTCCAGCAAAGTGGGTGTTTTCTGACATCTCCAGATAACGGGACTTAACAAACAGGTCAATGGAGAAGACTGATGGAGTCGGGATGAAACCACAGCTCATTGCCTCAATCTCTCATTTGAAATAGCCCCAACATTTTTGCAGTAATCAAAGCTTCTGCCTTTTATTGTCAGGATTACCTGTGAGTTGACAACTCTAGTGACTGATTGCCTAAAAAGTCTACACCGCAGCCTTCTGCCTAGTGAATTGTGAGGAATAAACAACAGAGCTGCAACAGGTCCACCCCTCATGTCTTCATTGCAAAGCTGAGGTGTAATCAAAGGGCGACCTGTTCACGACAAGGATGCTTGAATTCAGTTATTCAGATACAAACTGACCTGATCCTGCCCTTTAGGGACTGAGTGAAATTTATCCTTTGGCTTTTGGACTTTCCGAATATTCTAGCACAGTTCTTGGGTCAAAAAGCTTATAAAAGTATATTTAGAAAGGCTAGGTTCGAGATAAAATTACATTTTAAAAGTTTATATTTAAATATGTATTGAAATGCACATTTTCTTGCAGATTTTTTAAACAATATTATAGATTAATGTGGACACTGCACAGAACAGTTGAGTGCAAAAGTGTCACTGAACAGAAAATGATTTATTTGAAAAAAATGAAATGGACTGCCTTCAGGTTGATCCCCGACTTATGGCTACTCGATGAATAGGGTTTTCATGGTAAGCAGTATTCAGAGGTGGTTTACCATTGCCTCCCTCTTGAGGCTGAGAGGCAGTGGCTGGCCCAAGGTCACCCAGTGGGTTTCATGGCTGTGTGGGGATTTGAACTCTGGTCTCCCAAGTGGTAGTCCAACTATGCACTCCTAATTTAAAATGAGGGCTCTGCTGTTACTTTAGCAAGGCCCTTTAATCCTTTTCGTTTTCCATATGTGTACAGAAATTGTCAGTCATAACTTGCTCACATATTGTTTTTACATCTGCAGATCTGTTTTTTAATTATTTCTGTGCAAGCATACATGTAGAAAAATGTATGTTGGCACTGGATTTCCACATGACATTTTGAGGGGAGGGGCTACTCACTCTCCCCAGAAAGGCAGGGTAGTAGACATTTTAGTAATAAGTAACAACTTTTCCTTTAAAAATCCATATGGATGAATGGACAGATTAGTTCATGTGTGCCATTTCCCCCTTAGGAATACTTCCATTAGCAAACACAGTGGTAGAATTTATGCTAAGGTCAGTGGAAAGTGGATAAGAGAAAAATCAACTCATTTGAAATGTGGTGTTGGAGGAGAGCTTTGCGCATACCATGGACTGCAAAAAAAAACAAATAATTGGGTGTTAGAACAAATTAAACCAGAACTATCACTAGAAGCTAAAATGATGAAACTGAGGTTATCATACTTTGGACACATAATGAGAAGACATGATTCACTAGAAAAGACAATAATGCTGGGAAAAACAGAAGAGAGTAGAAAAAGAGGAAGGCCAAACAAGAGATGGATTGATTCCATAAAGGAAGCCACAGACCTGAACTTACAAGATCTGAACAGGGTGGTTCATGACAGATGTTCTTGGAGGTCGCTGATTCATAGGGTCTCCATAAGTTGTAGGCGACTTGGAGGCACATAACAACAGTGGAACGTTCAGTCAATTGGCCAGCATGCAAACTCAAGAAAGGCTCCCGAGTAAACTTGGCAGTCATGAGATAAAACGATCGGTCGTCTTATCAGTTTGTAATGAGTTAAATATGAGGAAGTAGAAGGTATGAGTAGGTTTCACAATGAAGGAAGTAAGTAGTGGGAAGTAAGGAAGAATCTGAGTTGAAACGGGTGCTATTTAACATTCTTAAATAGTCTGCAGTCAGGGATGATGTTTGGGATGGCCAAGGCTACAACTGATAGCAAATTGTTCAGGATGATGAACACCCAAGCAGAATTTGAAGATCTCCCAAAGAATCTGTCCAAATTGGGTGAATGAGCAATAAAATGGCAAATGAGGGTCAGTGTAAGTAATGGCAAGTTGCTGCACATGGGGGAGGAAACTTGTATACACCGATGGGGTCTCATTTGGTGGTGACTG